>NC_074703.1:15235451-15597951 GCF_029448725.1 Salvelinus fontinalis | reverse complement strand
TATTTACTTTTCTGCTCTTTTGCACACCAGTATCTCTATTTGCACATGATCATCTGATGATTTATCACCCCAGTGTTAATCTGCTAAATTGTAATTATTCGCTCCTATGGCCTATTTATTGCCTACCTCCTCATGCATTTTGGACACACTGTATATAGATTCTCTTTTTTATTTTAATTTTTTTTCCTACTATGTTATTGACTTGTTTATTGTTTACTCCATGTGTAACTCTGTGTTGTTGTCTGTTCACACTGCTATGCTTTATCTTGGCCAGGTCGCAGTTGCAAATGAGAACTTGTTCTCAACTAGCCTACCTGGTTAAATAAAGGTGAAATAAAAAATAAAAAAGAATGTGAAATGTCAGAATAATAGTAGAGAGAATTATTTATTTCAGCTTTCATCACATTCCCAGTGGGTCAGAAGTTTACATACGCTCAATTAGTTTTTGGTACCATTGCCTTTAAATTGTTTCTCTTGGGTCAAACGTTTCGGGTAGCCTTCCACAAGCTTTCCACAATATGTTGGGTGAATTTTGGCCCATTCCTCCTGACAGAGCTGGTGTAACTGAGTCAGGTTGTAGGCCTCCTTGCTCGCACACACTTTTTCAGTTCTGCCCACACATTTTCTATAGGATTGAGGTCAAGGCTTTGTGATGGCCACTCCAATACATTGACTATGTTGTCCTTAAGCCATTTTGCCACAACTTTGGAAGTATGCTTGGGGTCATTGTCCATTTGGAAGACGCATTTGCGACCAAGCTTTAACTTCCTGACTGATGTCTTGAGATGTTGCTTCAATATATCCACATAGTTTCCCCTCCTCATGAAGCCATCTATTTTGTGAAGTGCACCAGTCCCTCCTGCAGCAAAGCACCCCCACAACATGATGCTGCCACCCCCGTGCTTCACTGTTGAGATGGTGTTCTTCGGCTTGCAAGCCTCCCCGTTTTTCCTCCAAACATAATGATGGTCATTATGGCCAAACAGTTCTATTTTTGTTTCATCAGACCAGAGGACATTTCTCCAAAGAGTATAATCTTTGTCCCCATGTGCAGTTGCAAACCGTAGTCTGGCTTTTTTATGGCGGTTTTGGAGCAGTGGCTTCTTCCTTGCTGGGCCTTGTGGGGCCCCTGTATTGAGGATAAGCGTAGTGGAGGTGTTGTTTCCTATCTTCACCACCTGGGGGGGGGGGGGGGGGGGGGCTGTCAGGAAGTCCAGGATCCAGTTACACAGGTCGGGGTTCAGACCCAGGACCCCGGGTTTAATGATGAGTTTGGAGGGTACTATGGTGTTAAATGCTGAGCTGTAGTCGATGAACAGTATTCTTCCATAGGTATTCCTCTTGTCCAGATGGGATAGGGCAGTGTGCAGTACGATGGTGATTGCGTTGTCTGTGGATCTATTGGGGCTGTATGCAAATTGAAGTGGGTCTAGAGTGTCAGGTAAGGTGGAGGTGATATGATCCTTAACTAGCCTCTCAAAACACTTCATGATGACAGAAGTGAGTGCTACGGGGCAATAGTCATTTAGTTCAGTTACCTTTGCTTTCTTGGGAACAGGAACAATGGTGGACATCTTCAAGCAAGTGGGGACAGCAGACTGGGATAGGGAGAGATTGAATATGTCCGTAAACACTCCAGCCAACTGGTCTGCGCAGCCCAATTCAGATCTTTTTTTCACTCGTTGGTCTTCTGACCAATTAAATCAGCGCTGATGTCAAAAGATCTGATGTGATTGGTCAAAAGACAAATGAGTGGGAAAAAGATTAGAATTGGCCTGTCTGTGTAGACGCAGCCAGTGTCCCTCTGGGATCATGAAGGTATGTTTGCATAGAGAGGACATTGTGAGTTGAACACTTCACGACTGAGAGCTGTCCTTCATGACAACAGAACCCACAACAACCATGATTTTTGTCATCATCTTTATCTGGACACTTGCCCTCTACTTTCAAGGTAATACAATTTACAGAAAATTACCCTGAGAATATAAAGTTATTATTTTATACAGTCCTGGACAAATTAATTAACAATTGAATGCTAACTACTATACATCACTGTTTCAGAGTCCAGAGGACAGATCACTGTGACTCAGTCTCCTGCAGTGAACATTGTTTCAGTGGGTCACTCAGTCAGTCTCAGCTGTAAGACCAGCAGTGCTGTAATCATTTGCGGACATAGACAGAGGTTGGCCTGGTATCAACAGAAACTTGGAGACACTCCTAGACTCCTTACATATTTCATTAGTACCCGTGACTCTGGCATACCATCTAGATTCAGTGGCAGTGGATCTGGGAGTGACTTCACTCTGACCATCAGTGTAGTCCAGGCTGAAGATGCAGGAGATTACTACTGTCAGAGTTTATACATCCCCAATAGTAAATATGTGTTCACACAGTTATACAGAGCCGTACAAAAACCTCCCTCAGTCAGACTGCACAGTGACTGTACTGCTACAGCTGGGACCTACTTCAGGACAGGGTGGTTCTGCTTGTCCCAGAAGAGAGCAGCACTGTCACCATATTAGAAATGAAACATAAACAAACTCAGCAAAAAAAGAAAGTTGGAGGCCACGGGAAGGAGTGTTGTATGGCATTGAAGCTCATTTGGAGGTTTGTTAATTTCCATAATGAACAAATCATTTTCGAAAATAATGTAGGCAGTTCATGCTAAGGATTGTTACCTGTAACCAGGATTGCCATTACAAAAATTACATTTTTGGCAAGAAATTATTATTTTAGCAAACAATTATTGAGATTCATCCTATATTGTCCCTAACATCTTTACTCCCTAGCAACAGTTGTGGGATACATACACACACACAAACACTCATACACACTCAACCCCTTTCCCCCACAAACAACCATGAACTCAGATGCTCAACAGTTGTTCCATCCCAGAGCCCAACTCAAGAAAAGACTTGATTTACGAATGCATATACAGTTGCAGATGTTTGAGAAGGCATACAAAATTGAGTAAAAACTGGAGAAAATTGGGAGATTTGATTAACCACTGTCAAGTACTAGGTAACTGAGATCAGATACACCCCCTTCCCCTGAAACACACACACAAGGGTTCCCCGTTGTGACCATTTTCCCAAGCATCTCTGTGCAGTCAGACCTTTGATTATTTTGTGCCACCAGGGCAACAATAATATGCCCCCTCTCTGAATGTACGAGTGTGACACCCTCCCCATGGGTTACTGCAGATAGTGTTGCCAGCACTGCCACTACCTGGGTGGGGGCACCCCACCGGAATCCCCACCGGCTAGGTACAAGGTCGTAAAGGTTCTCATTAGCAGCTTTGAGAATTTCCTTGTATATTATGCTCTCCCATCAGGGGGCTTTGGCTTTGTAGGACCAACCCTGCCAGGCAGGCTCAGAATTTTGAGGGGGCGGTGTTGCTTTAGTAGGTCTCTGACCACATTCATCTTTCTGATTTGGCTGCGTATAGGGTACTTACAGCAGGCCCATGAAACAGATAAGGACTTCTCCTTAGTGTATGGGTTGCTCAGGTGGGTGTCCATGGTATAGGGTTGGGGACCATTCCATCAGGATAGAACAATAAATAAATAAACAATATTTATAATTTATTTGAAAATGTATATCTCATATCTGCAGAAAATTGAAAGCTCTCTGGCACAACCTCTGGTCACAGGTGAGCCTGCACCATTCTCATCCAGAGCCTTCTGTTGCACACCTGTTTTTGCATGTTAACTTTCCTGAGTTGTCCCCGCATTCCCAGCATAAGGCACTCGACGATTCATGCGCGGCTGGGAATTTTATCGACAGAGCATTCGCCCATAGTTTAGGGATCCCTATTGTTCCAGTGGTTAGGCCCTTCCCAGTTCACGCTCTGGACAGTTGACCATTGGGGTCTGGGTTGATTAGGGAGGCCAACTCTCCTGGGCATGGTGACGCAGGGGGGTCACGAGGAGAGAATCAGTCTCTTCCTCATTGACTGTCCTGTGTTTCCCGTGGTGCTAGGCCTTCCCTGGTTAGCTTGTCATGATCCCACTATTTCATGGCAACAGAGGGCTCTCACGGGGTGGTCGCGAGAGGGCTCGGGAGGTGTTTAGGGGTTTCCGTTGGTGCTACAACAGTGGAAAGTCCAGACCAGGTCTCCACCGTGCGAATTCCCCCCGAATATTCAGATTTGGCTCTCGCCTTCTCTAAGAAGAGGGCGACTCAATTACCACCCCATTGTCGGGAGGATTGTGCGATAAACCTCCAGGTAGACGCCGCACTTCGCAGGAGTCACGTGTATCCTCTGTCACAGGCGGAGAAGGCGGCTATGTAAACATATGTCTCCGAATCCCTGCGTCAGCGGTACATTCGGTCCTCCACTTCACCCGCCTCCTCGAGTTTATTTTTTGTGAAGAAGAAGGAGGGAGGTCTGCGCCCGTGTATTGACTATCGAGCCCTAAACCAGATCACTATGAAGTACAGTTACCCGCTACCTCTTATAGCCACAGCGATTGAGTCAATGCACGGGGCGTGCTTCTTCACCAAACTAGATCTCAGGATCGCTTACAACCTGGTGCGGGAGGGAGAAGAGTGGAAGACGGCGTTCAGTACTACCTCAGGGCATTATGAGTACCTCGTCATGCCGTACGGGTTGATGAATGCTCCATCAGTCTTCCAAGCCTTTGTATACGAGATTTTCAGGGACCTGCACGGGCAGGGTGTAGTGGTGTATATCGATGACATTCTGATATACTCCGCTACACGCGCCGAGCATGTGTCCCTGGGGCGCAGGGTGCTTGGTCGACTGTTGGAGAATGACCTGTACGTCAAGGCTGAGAAATGCCTGTCCTTCCAGCAGTCCGTCTCCTTCCTAGGGTACCGCATTTCCACATCAGGGGTGGAGATGGAGAGTTTCTGCATTTCAGCCGTGCGTAATTGGCCGACTCCAACCACGGTAAAGGAGGTGCAGCGGTTTCTAGGGTTTGCCAATTACTACCGGAGGTTTATCCGGGGTTTTGATCAGGTAGCGGCTCCCATTACCTCACTGCTGAAGGGGGGCCCGGTACGTTTACAGTGGTCGGCTGAGGCGGACAGGGCTTTTGGTCACCTAAGGGCTCTCTTTACCTCGGCTCCCGTGCTGACCCATCCGGATCTCTCTTTGGCATTCACAGTAGAGGTGGACGCGTCCGAGGCTGGGATAGGAGCCGTGCTCTCTCAGCGCTCGGGCACGCCACCGAAGCTCCGCCCTTGTGCCTTCGCCTCGAGGAAGCTCAGCCCGGCGGAGCGAAACTATGATGTGGGGGACCGGGAGTTGTTGGCTGTTGTCAAGGCGTTGAAGGCGTGGAGACATTGGCTTGAGGGGGCTAAACACCCTTTTCTCATCTGGACTGACCACCGCAACCTGGAGTACATCCGGGCAGCGAGGAGACTGAATCCTCGTCAGGCAAGGTGGGCCATGTTTTTTACCCGTTTTGTTTTCACCCTGTCCTACAGACCAGGTTCCCAGAATGTGAAGGCAGACGCACTGTCCCGGCTGTATGACACAGAGGAGCGGCCCATGGATCCTACCCCCATCCTCCCGGCCTCCTGCCTGGTGGGGCCGGTAGTATGGGAGCTGGATGCGGACATTGAGCAGGTGTTACGTGCAGAGCCCGCTCCCCTCCAGTGTCCCGCTGGGCGTCTGTACGTTCCATCTGTCCGTGACCGGTTGATCTATTGGGTCCACACGTCACCCTCCTCTGGTCATCCAGGCATCGGTCGGACGGTGCTCTGTTTGAGTGGGAAGTACTGGTGGCCTACCTTGGCCAAGGATGTGAGGGTTTATGTTTCCTCCTGCTCGGTGTGCACCCAGTGTAAGGCTCCTAGGCACTTGCCCAGAGGTAAGCTACACTCCTTACCCATTCCACAACGGCCATTGTCGCACCTGTCGGTCGATTTCCTCACCGGTCATTGTGGATTGTTTCTCTAAGTCCTGCCGTCTCCTCACTCCTCAGTCTGCCTACGGCCCTACAGACTGTGGAGGCCTTGTTTACGCACGTCTTCTGGCACTACGGGGTGCCTGAGGATATAGTGTCTGATCGCGGTCCCCAGCTCACGTCGAGGGTCTGGAGGGCGTTCATGGAATGTCTGGGGGTCTCGATCAGCCTTACCTCGGGTTTTCACCCCGAGAATAATGGGCAGGTGGAGAGAGTGAACCAGGATGTGGGTAGGTTCTTGCGGTCTTATTGGTAGGACCGGCCGGGGGAGTGGGCGGCGTTCGTGCCCTGGGCCGAGATGGCTCAGAACTTGTTCCGCCACTCCTCCGCTAACCTCTCCCCCTTCCAGTGCGTACTGGGGTACCAGCCAGTTCTGGCGCCTTTGCATCAGAGTCAGATCAAGGCTCCTGCGGTGGACGACTGGTTCAGGCGTGCGGAGGAGACATGGGACGCCACCCATGTTCACCTTCAGCGGGCCGTGCTGCGCCAGAAAGCCAGCACAGCTCTCGACCCGAAACCTGCCCCTCCGCCTGCCCTGCCGGAAGCTGGGGCCGCGGTTTGTGGGGCAATTTAAAGTCCTGAGGAGACTGAACGAGGTTAGTTACAGGTTACAGCTTCCCCCCGATTACCGTGTAAACCCCTCATTCCATGTGTCTCTCCTCAGGCCGGTGGTGGCTGGCCCGCTCCAGGAGTCTGAGGTGCGGGAGGTTCCTCCGCCCCTCTGGACATCGAGGGTCCCGGCATATTCCGTTCGCTCCATACTGGATTCGAGGCGTTGGGCGAGGGGCCTTCAGTACCTCGTGGAGTGGGAGGGGTACGGTCCGGAGGAGAGATGCTGGGTTCCGGTGGAGGACGTGTTGGACCCTTCACTGCTGCAGGAGTTCCACAGTCGCCGTCCGGATCGCCCTGCACCTCGCCCACCGGGTCGTCCCCGAGGCCGGTGTCGGCGTGCTGCTGGAGCCGCGCGTCAAGAGGGGGTACTGTCACGACTCCCGCTGAAGTCGGTCCCTCTCCTGGTTCGGGCGGCGTTCGGCGGTCGAAGTCACCGGTCTTCTAGCCATTACTGCTCCACCTTTCATTTTCCATTTGTTTTCTCTTGTTTTCCTGCACACCTGGTTTACATCCCCTCATTACTCTACATGTATTTTATCCTCTGTTCCCCCATGTCTGTGTGTGGTATTGTTCGTTCGTTACGTGTGTGACGCTACAGGCTGGTTTTGCGCCGGGTATTGTTGTAACCCGTGGTTTTGTTATTTGTACCTATTTCTGTATTTGTGCGCTATCACTTTTTCCATGGGCCAGAGTGTTGTGACGCAGTTGCGTACGGCTGTTTTCCTCTGACTGAATAAAGTGTGCCTGTTCACCCATCTCTGCTCTCCTGCACCTGACTTCATTCGACCAGTTGCGCACACTGTGACACATACCCACATACTGTGCCTTCTATGTCCTCTGTTTGCTGTGTTTTATCTCTACCATGTTGATTGAGTACTTTTGTGTTTCAGTTCCTTATATTTAAAAATGCATTATTTCGCTAATTATCCTTTCTTCTAAGGCTGTCTTATCAATTTATGAAATACTATAAACAGAAAGTCTAATACTAATTATTTTCCAACATTCCCCCTATCTAGAATGGTATAGCATAGCTGTAGTTTATTTCTTTAACAAATATTGTATTTTTTGCTTGTCTATATATATTTTTATTACAATCCCTAACATGGCTAGTATTGGGTGTTGCATTATTTGAGTCCTCTATGGGAACTGTGTAACATTTAGCATAGCCATGGACTAGTCTTTGTGTCTTGGACCAAAGACTAGTCCATGGCTATCAATATACAGTTTATCGACTACAAGAGCTACACGTTTCCCTTTTAATCTTTTCTCCTTGAAGACTGGGTACAGAACTTTGCGGCGTTCTGCAACTTCATTCATGCCTATTTTCATGCCAGCAAGTCTTTTATCCAGGCTTTTAACCATTATTTTATCTTTAAAGAAAACAAATTTGGCAACGATTGGGCGCTCATATCTCTGTCCTCTCTGTCTGAAACCTTGTACATTTCGAGTTGGATTTTGTCGACAGCTTCGTGTGGGATCCGAAGCGCTGTAAGGAGGAACTCCCTCACTACACCCTCAGGAATTTCTCCTTCTTTCTCACCGACTCCTTCTTAACAGATTTTCTCTCATAGTTCTAGTCTGTATGTCAAGTAAGGCTTCTCTCATAAAGATGTTCTCCTTTTAAGTTCATTAAACTCTCTTGGGTAGGGGGCAGTATTTTCACTTCCGGATGAAAAGCGTGCCCAAAGTAAACTGCCTGTTACTCAGGCCCAGAAGCTAGGGTATGCATATAATTGGTCGATTTGGATAGAAAACACTCTAAAGTTACTAAAACTGTTAAAATAATGTCTGTGACTATAACAGAACTGATATGGCAGGCGAAACCCCGAAAACAAACCATCCCCAAAAAATAATAATTCAGCCTACCACTATTTTCAATGGCTGTCACTTTTATTATAAGGCAAAGTCCTCCCAGGTTGTAGTTCTTAGGGCTAGATGTCAACAGTCTTTAGAAAGAGTTTCAGGCTGGTTTTTGGAAAAATGAGCCAGAAATTGTAGTATTTCTAGGTGGCTCCCATTTTGGCTGTAGTGTTTCCAAGCGCGTGAATGAGTGCACGTTCTTTGGTACTTTCCTCCGGTGTAGACAATAACGATTCTCCGTCTTAAATTGTATCGTTTATTTACGTATTAGGGTACCTAAGGTTTGATTATAAATGTAAATATATGTTTGACTTTATTAGTCAAGTTTGTTAGTAACGTTTGGGATTAATTTTGTATGCATTTTGATGGAGGGAAACTGGGTGGATTATTGACTGAAGCGCGCCAGCTAAACTGAGTTTTTATGGATATAAAGAAGGACATTATCGAACAAAATGACCATTTGTGATGTAACTGGGACCTTTTGGAGTGCCACCAGAAGAAGATCATCAAAGGTAAAGCATTTATTATATCGCTATTTCTGACTTTCATGTTGCACCTCCCTGGTTGAAATATGTGGTTTTATATGGTTTTGTATGCGGGGCACTGTTCTCAGATAATCACATGGTGTGCTTTCACCGTAAAGCCTTTTTGAAATCTGACACAGTGGCTGGATTAAGAAGAAATTATGCTTTATTTTGATGTGTTACACTTGTGATTTTATGAAAGTTAAATATTTATAATTCTGTAGTTTGTATTTCGCGCTCTGCAATTTTACCGGATGTTGGCCAGGTAGGACGCTACCATCCCACCTCCCCATAAGAAATTAATGTCCATTTCAATCTTATTGACTGTCCCTTTTAGCTTGTTTGTTTCTTTCTCCATTGTCACAGCTTTTTCGTCCCTCATCTCAAGGCTCGCCTTCAACTCATTTGTATCATTAATGGGTAGTTCAATTATGCCCAGTTTTTCATTTATTAACAGATCAGTTTCCACCCTTACCATACCCGGGGGTTAAAGCTTAAATCGTCTGTATCCATCGAGGAGTGGCGTTTTCTTTTGGAGATTGGTTCTCCTTGTTTACTCTCCATCATGTTTGGGTTTTGCTTGTTTCCCTAATATTTGTAGATACATTTCTCTAGCCTTATGATTTGTTTTGTGTTGTTATCCAGATTGTTATCCAGTTATCCAGATCCAGTGCTAATATTGAGTCTAACTTACAGATATTGAATATTACGTTTTTATCTTGAGGTAATTTGCACTGTTGTGTTCAGTCCGCCATCTTGCTGCTTAGCAGTCATGTCTTTAGTAATACCCATCTTAAGTAATACCCACGGGAGGTCCGTGGGGCAACGCACAATTGGCCTAGCGTCGTCCGGGTTAAGGAGGGTTTGGCCGGTAGGGATATCCTTGTCTCATCGCGCACCAGCGCAGTGGTGGTCGCCAGGTGCACAGTGTTTCCTCCGACACATTGATGCGACTGGCTTCCAGGTTGGATGCGCGCTGTGTTAAGAAGCAGTGCGGCTTGGTTGGGTTGTGTTTCGGAGGACGCATGGCTTTCGACCTTTGTCTCTCCCGAGCCCGTACGGGAGTTGTAGCGTTGAGACAAGATAGTAACTACTAACAATTGGATACCACGAAATTGGGGAGAAAAGGGGGGGTAAAAAATAAATAATAATTTAAATAAAAGAAAATTAAAAAAATACCCATTTTACATGTAATCTATTACATGCTGGTTTATTCATTGTAAGAAAGTCCCACTCGTTGAATCCACCATAGAGGTTACAGTAAAACTAGTCAACCCACTCACATCTGGCCCAGTCCAGGCAGTGAAACTGAAACTAGATTGGTAGCTGTCGGAGTGAAACAGATTTGCATAGACAGGGCTCGGTGGTTCTGCTTGTCCCAGAATAGAGCAGCACTGTCACCAGATGTTCACCCTGTCCCCAGGGGCTTGGAGATAGAGAAGACTATAACTCTACTTTCTATCTTGAAGTAGTGGCACTTGCAATATTAGTCATTTTAACAATGTATTTAACTTCAAATCACAGACTATAACACACGTCCAAGACACCCGTAGACTGTGTGATAGTTATTATTTTATTGCTGTAAAGTCTGTCAAGTTAAACATGTCTGACACAGACTCAGTATCCTGATGAGTAAAGACAGTCATTAACTACTACCATGGCAGAGCCTCTTCTATTATATCATAGCATATTGAGATGGTATTAATTACTGGTCAATGATGATGTTAAGTGAGAATGAGGTTTAGGCCTGACAGTTTTCAAAGACACCATGAATCAGCCTTACTGATTACATTTATTTTTCCAGAATATTACAAATATATCTATGATCCAGTTAACTAATAGAAACAACACAATTATGGATTGCAACAATACATCTTTATTTGAATCCATTATTACATAATTGAAGCATCAAAGCAAACATGAGAGTGAATAAAACAGATCACATCAAATCTAAAACGAACAAAATCTCAGTCTACAGATTGGATTGACACATGAACTCAAGCCAAGCCCCCTGTTATTCAATACGAGAGCGATCACTAAATCAGAGAACGAAGCAAGTCAAAGCAGAGGAACCAGCAATCTCTCTCCACAGGGGTGTGTGACTGGTGGGTCCTACCCAGAACAGTCAGCCTTCCTCAGGATCTTGATGACTGGAGTCTGAGATTTCTGCTGGGCTTCACAGGTCACCTCTCCTGCCTTGGTCCACTCCTGGGCAGAGAGAGTCAGGGTGCTGCTCCAGCTGTACAGGCCATCCTTCTCCAGGACCCCGGGACTGGCCTCCTGCTTCTTGCTGGTCCCGTCCACTTTCCAGCTCATGGTCCAGTCTGAGGGGAAGCCCTTGTTGGCCAGACACGTCAGTGTGGCTGTTGTTGTACTGGACAGCTCCTCACTAGATGGGGGCAGGACGGTGAGGGTGGGGGCACTGTTACCTGGAACAAACAGAAGACATTAACTTATTAACTACATCAAGTACAACTACAGTAAGAGCTCATCTTCAGCAAAGTACACATCAAAATAAAGTGAATTGGAAATGCCCTCTAAATATGAATGTACAAGTTAGATTGTTTAGTAATATGATAAAGCAGATTTATGAACCGAACAAGTATTAAATAAGCAGAGTTACAAGTTATACGACGTCTGTTATACATGTCATACAGATATTATTTAGGAATGGATCTGATGAGAATGGCCTAGTCATATTCATAGTATTTGCAGAATTTGAGCCAAAATTATTTTTAATCACATATCAACCATGTTAGTTCATGAAGTTAGTTACCAACATAACTGAGACCTTTTGTCTTCACACTAACAGTGAAGGCTACCATGAACTCAATCCATCAATAATGACTACTATATCCAATATTATTAAATAATTGTCATACCAGAACTAAGAGTTATATTCTGCATACAAATCAGACATAAATAAACCTACAATTAAAAATTTTGAGTCAATAAAATGTTAGTTGAAAGAAGGCACAGTCAAAAGCATTTAAAACATTTAGAAAATCTAAAATCGCAATATTTTCATTGAGACAGAGTGTAATAATAATATACTTAGTGTATTCAGAAAGAAATATGAAGAGAGCTTGTTACTTACTTCCAACATCTAGTCTGGTGCCGCTACCAAAAGTGTACCACAGTGATACAATCCCTATTACTGCTGGTACAAAAACCTCCTGACCATTGGACAAGCTGAATTCCTTTAGACTGTGGTTCAAATCATTGACTCTAATACGGTATGAATACTTGCCAAAGATGATTTTATCTTGTTCATTAGAAATAAAGTGTTTTTGTTTTGTTTTCCCAAAGAATTTGCTGAAACTACTGTTTATTTCCTACAAGGTGCAGTATGTTTATTTATACACCTAATCTAGAATGTAGGCTAATCACTCTCATCGTTTAAAGGCAGGTCAAATCTTATTAGAAGTAATAACATTCATATTCTAAATGCCCATATAATGTGTAGGTCTTGTATATTGTTCCCCAAAAACATTTAGAAAAGGTAAATTAAAAAATCTTCAATATTGAGGCTAAATTTATAGAAATATTGAAACACGACATCAAAAGGTGAACAAAACAGTTAATTTAGTTGTTTACTTACTTCCAACATCTAGCCTGGTGCCGCTACCAAAAGTCCACCACAGTGATACATTCCATATTACTGCTGGTACAAAAACCTCTCTGTGTTGTGATGCTGCAGCTGTTACAGTGAAGATCACTCATAGAGAATCATAATCAACATTAATACACTTGACCATCTTCCAGGTAGAACAAACACTTCATATAAGCTGTTTCTAGATAATACAAATGAATTGTATCTTAAATCCAGATATGAGTATGTTTTCCTTCCTCTGTGTATCAGGTGTTCTCCTAGTCTGTAGGTACAGTCCAGCATTAGATCAGTGTTGCTAGTATTCCTCCATATTGTCCATATGAAAGACAACAGCTGCAGCAGTAGTGATCATGTTGTATATTCCTTTATTAAACATGTTGATCTCAGATTTAACAGTGGTGGTAAAGTCACAGAGCACAGACAACACTACCAGAGGAATCCTACCAGCTTTAGTTTAGAGAAGTGTTCACTAACTGATTAGAGGAACTTACATGAGACACCAAGCATGAGTGAACAGACAGTTCATTATATTTGATCATCATCAGAATCAAAATACAGTGGTGGTGTGCCTAAAAAACGTCATACATTAGTGATGTGATTAAAAAGTTGCTGTTTGATGTTATTAAAATTAGCACATGCAGGATAAAATACATTCTAAAGATGTGAGCCTTCCTGGAAACGGAAATAAATTTGAAACATTCATTTGCATAATGCATCTGCCCCGCTGCTCTGAGAGCATTTATATCCCTGTGAGATGAACACTTCATGACTGAGAGCTGTCCTTCATGACAACAGAACCCACAACAACCATGACTTTTATCACCATCTTCATCTGGACACTGGCTGTCTGCTTTCAAGGTTAACATTTTCTGAATTTATTGTTGAAAATTAATTCAATCTATACCACAGTAATGTATATCAATAATAATATTTATATTCAGAACTATTCATTACTATATGTAATATTTCATTCATATAAATGTTTTTATTAAATTTTTCAGAATCCAGAGGACAGTACACTGTGACTCAGACTCCTGCAGTGAAAGCTGTTCTCCCAGGACAGTCAGTCTCTCTGAACTGTAAAACCAGCAGTAATGTCCATGGTAATATCTACCTAGCCTGGTATCAACAGAAACCTGGAGGAGCTCCTAAACTCCTTATTTACTTGGCTACAACACTTCAGTCTGGGATTCCATCTAGATTCAGTGGCAGTGGATCTGGGAGTGACTTCACTCTGACCATCGGTGGAGTCCAGGCTGAAGATGCAGGAGATTACTACTGTCAGAGTTACCACAATCCCAATGTGTTTACACAGTGATAAAGAGCTGTACAAAAACCTCCCTCAGTCAGATTGCAGTGTCTGAGAGGGAAGAGACAGTGACATGGAACACTGGTCACTAGATGAGGTCAACTGTGACATGTGACAATATGGTTGGACATTATTCAGATCACATGAACATTATTAACATTATCATCATGGTTATAACTTACGGTATATTATTTTTCATCATGGTCTGAAAGTGTATATATATACAAGTTATTTGAAGTTTTGAAACACAATTCCTGTCCATATGTAAAGCAAGATCTCCAGAAGTAAAACAAAAGTTGTTATGGTCTCAACATTACTTCAAAGTTACAATCACTTCAGCCCCCAAAACAAGCCCTCATATGGACCTCAACCAAATGTCTGATTTAAATGGATGTGATCTTCTAGCATTATATTCACTCTTTTATGAGCGGATTACTGACCGTTAGATCTGTGAATGATGCTGGACTCAAACATGAGACACATGTACTGTACACTATCTACATACACTATCTACACTATCGACAGTACAAACACTATCTACACTACATACATTATCTACACTATCTACACTACACACAATATCTACGCTAGACTACACACACTATCTACACAAAGTGTCTAGGTGTTCACACAGTGATATAGAGCCATACAAAAACCTCCCTCAGTCAGACTGCACAGTGACTGTACTGCTTCAGCTGGGACCTACTGCAGGTTCTGAGGGAATCAAGTGTAATTAACTATCTGACCACTAGAGGAGAGTTAAAAAGCAGCCATAACTTATGCTTGAAATCAGTTAGTCCTAACCCACTGGGCACACACTGGTAGAATCAACGTTGTTTCCACATCGTTTCATTAAAATTAAGTTGAACCAACGTGGAATAGACGTTGAATTGACGTCTGTGCCCAGTAAGAAGGCTTCATAATGCGTGTGATAGTGCAGCATGAGAGGAGATGGCAGATAATCCTGATTTTCTGCTGTCTGGGGATTGAAGATCAAACGGTTTTTGATTCATAAGGATCTGTCTCTGTCGGTTAGCATGGAACTGGTATTTCCTTCAGCCTACGGCTCTTTTCCTTTGTGGCGAGAACAAGCCCCTCTTATGGCCCTCACTGAGATCATCCAGAGCAGGGTAGCTTACTCACACACACACACAAACAGCTGGCAGTTAAACTGTCATACTGTAGTCACACACACACTGATGATGTGACTCAAAGAAGGGGTGAGACAGCACACACTCTGTGGCCACACAGCAGCAATAGATCTTTATCCCACAACAAAGTCTAGTCTCAGTAGAGAATGTCTCTGATATGTTGTCATGTCAAAATCTCTGATTAGACAGACATAGACAAGGTAGAAACCTGTGATACATGGTGTTGTGTCAAAATATATGACAGTCCAAATTATATAGTTCTAGGAAGCGGTTGATTCATGTCTTATCACCGTTGTCCCTTGTTTAAGTGAGACCCCTATATCAGCCCACATATTTTAGAGATATCAGCTCCGATATGTCAAAGGTACCAAATAAAAGATTTCAGCTCTGTTCTCTCAGGGATATCACCCAAGAAGAATCAGTGATACCAGTCCAGAGTGACACCAGTCCAGAGTGACACCAGTCCAGAGTGACACCAGTCCAGAGTGACACCAGTCCAGAGTGACACCAGTCCAGAGTGACACCAGTCCAGAGTGACACCAGTCCAGAGTGACACCAGTCCAGAGTGACACCAGTCCAGAGTGACACCAGTCCAGACGGGGAGCTTTCTGCTCTCTATGCAGTTCTTGATGTTGGCTTCATTTGCTCCCTCAGTGGTGATCAGGCTTCCCCCATTATTGGTGTGTCAGTTGTACTGGTGACTGGTGGAATAGGGATGTTTATGGTCCGTTCCACATTAGTGGACAGCCTTCTATGGCCTCTCTCTAGATTACTCTCTGGGGAGCCTCCTCTTCTAGATTTAATCTGTGGAACAGAGTATCATGTTGAAGCATCCAATACCATACACCAGCGCTCTTCAGTCCTAGTCCTGGAGAGCCAGTGTGCAGGCTTTTGTTCTAGCCAAGTATCAAATCAAATCGTATTAGTCACATGCGCCGAATATAACAGGTGTAGACCTTACAGTGAAATGATTACTTACGAGTCCCTAACCAACAATGCATTTAAAAAATACAGATAAGAATAAGAAATAAAAGCAACCAGCAATTAAAGAGCAGCAGTAAAATAACAATAACGAGACTATATACAGAGGGGTACCGGTACAGAGTCAATGTGTGGGGGCACCGGTTAGATGAGGTAATATGTACATGTAGGTAGAGTTATTAAAGTGACTATGCATAGATGATAACAACAGAGAGTAGCAGCGGTGTAAAATAGGGGGGGGGGGGGCAATGCAAATAGTCTGGGTTGGCATTTGATTAGGTGTTCAGAAGTATTATGGCTTGGGGGTAGAAGCTGTTTAGAAGCCTCTTGGACCTAGACTTGGCGCTCCGGTACCACTTGCCGTGCGGTAGCAGAGAGAACAGTCTGTGACTAGGGTGGCTGGAATCTTTGACAATTTTTAGGGGCTTCCTCTGACACCGCTTGATATAGAGGTCCTGGATGGCAGGAAGCTTGGCCCCAGTGATGTACTGGGCCGTATGCACTACCCTCTGTAGTGCCTTGTGGTCGGAGGCCAAGCAGTTGCCGTACCAGGCAGTGATGCAACCAGTCAGGACGCTTTCGATGGAGCAGCTGTAGAACCATTTGAGGATCTGAGGACCCATGCTAAATCTTTTCAGTCTCCTGAGGGGGAATAGGTTTTGACGTGTCCTCTTCACGCCTGTCTTGATGTGCTTTGACCATTTTAGTTTGTTGGTGAGTACTAACACATTTGATGATTAGTTGAAGTGTTGATTTAGGTGCGTAGTAGTAGTGCTGGGCTGGAACAAGAGTCTACATACCCTGTAGGTCTTCTGGACCAGACACTGTCATACAGCCTGAGCAAGCCATCCACATTGTTAACTTACCACCCACACAATGAGGAACACGCAGGCTGTGACTGGGATCGGAAGCAGGGACAGCAGACCCCCCCTGGACCGAGTCTGTTCATGGTCCTGTGCTTCACTTCCTGAGAACGACAACACGCTCTGTGAGGAAGAGACTTGTGAATGCTGTATGTGGGGGCTGAATGGATACTGTGTGTTGGGGCGTGTTTCTTACCTGCTGTAGTAGGGGCAGGGCAGGGTGGAGGCACACAGCGGAATCCTCCTTCTCCCTGAGCTGCAGAACTCAAAATGTCTCTGATATAGTCAAAATACTGCCCAGATGGCCATTTGACCGCCCTACAGTGGCATTTAAAGACTTGCATTGTTGCCTCCTGGAAGTACAGACAAACAAAGTAAACATCAGGATGGTTGCACCACTTAATACAGACAATTAGCTGGGTCTACAGTAAATGGGTATACAGTAACTGGGTTTAAAGTAACTGGATCTACATTTGGGAGAACTGACAGGCATTACCAGCTCCTCATGATCAAATTGGAAGCGTAGATTTTGCAGCATGGTGATGAAGATCATAATATTGTCTTTGTTGGAAGAAATGGCACCAAACACCCGGGCCAGTTCCCTAAGGCTTTGTTCCAGTGGGTAGATATTCAGTAGAACCCAGCACACACCACTCTGGAGTAAGAAAAGGGAGAAAACCGACTAGGTTACATATATTTCCAATCTACAGATTCCGGATAAAACAAAAATGTTCATCAACAAAAATGCTGCCAAAGTTTAAGACCACCCAGCACAAGTTCTCTCCTTCTAAAAGTTTCTGCATGATGTTTTGTTTTTGAGAAATTCTACTCACCCTCTCTTTGGGAAGATAATTTATAGAAATGTTATAATCCTTTGGAATATTGTGTTTCTGTAAAAATAAATTAGGATTATTTGGTCATTTATTTTTTGCCCAGTTTTACACATTTTCTGTACCAAAGGAAGAGATTTAAAGTAGTTTTAATGATTAAATAAACTCTAAATAATCACCAGACTAGTTTTGCATAGTACAGTTCAGGTTAGAGTATGTAGAAGTTCTTACCAATAACATCAGCCTGCTCACGTCATCTGTGACAGGATTCCCAAATCCTCCGGAGCCTACTCCAAGACGTGTGAATAGAAATAGGAGGACACACGTGGTCGTCCGAATCTGACAGAGGAAGCACATCAGAAAGGGAAGACTTTCCTTTCCCAGCCCCTCCGTACATGGCTTTCTTTTCTAAATCTGTATATGGCTTCACTTTCTCATCAACCCTCAAGTTAATTCTAGAAACGTTCTAAAAAATATATATTTATATTCAGGAAAATCTGATAATAATATGGATTTCTACTCACTTTGCTCTTCATATGGAACTTGAGAAGTTAATAAGGAAGACTTGAAATCCAATGTTTCTTCCTTCAGGCAGAGGACTTGTCATGATGATATGTACAGTAAATACTATAGACCAGGGTCCGGCGGACTAATGTGGCAAGGGCCGCCTACGGGCACTACTGTCTGTCACTACCATTCATACACTCACCCCCACACACACACACATTTTAAAAACTCTTACTTGTTTGATTTTTGTGTTCTAAATGAGGACATAACTTTCTTTTTAAAGAGTTGTAGTCCCCTATCCATTCATAACCTGCCCTGAGCCTCTTCAAGCACCATGCCCTCATCTCACAAAAACGTCTCTGTGCTGTTTCGCTAACATTTCCAGCTAAATATTTATCATGAATATTGTCAAATGGATTGTGAATCAATATCCAGTGTAGTATCCAAGAAAATGAGGAGGATATTTGGCTGTGATGTGGATTAGAAGTGCGTCTGAGAGCCTGAGAGGAGAGACAGCTGTCTGTGATTCATATGCTTTGATTCATCTGACCTTTTGTGTACAGCACAAGGACAGTATTGTGTACCAGTCACATAGTGTGAGTGTGAGTGTGAGTGTGTGTGTGTGTGTGTGTGTGTGTGTGTGAGTGAGTGAGTGAGTGAGTGAGTGAGAGAGAGAGTGTGACAACAAAAGCTGCTCTTTGAGAGTGGTTGATAGCATATACGAGTCAGACAACATGGAGGTGGATGAACGTACAACTCGTGACAAATCACTCACTTGTTACTTGTTGTAAGGTTTTGATCAGGCACACACAAGGTGACTTAGAAAAGTACATTTTGTCTGTGTAGGACATTAGGAGCCAATAGGGGCCAGATGTATTTACAAGGGAAGGGAAATACTGTAACTCTAAAGTGAACAAAAATATATCTAGACAATGTTTTATCTAGACAATATTAGTATCTGTCTTACAATATGGGACAGTATTGATACTGCTTTTTTTTATGAATAAATAAACCACACAAGACTTCTGGTAATCTCACTGATGATTTGTCAACAGACTTCATATCACAGGTATCATGTATCATCAGACTGTTTCTCCATTTACATATGACGATATTGACGATGATTTATTCTGGTACCATCAGAAACCTGGAGAAGCTCCTAAATTCATCATCAACTTTGACAGAGGTTTAACATCTGGTCGATATCATGGCACTGGATATGATATTGATTTCCCTCTGATCATCAGTGGAGTTCAACCTGAAGATGCAGGAGATTACTACTGTCAGCAACATGAAGCTACTCCGTTCACACAGTGATACAGAGCCGTACACAAACCTCCCTCAGCTGTAGAGAAAGTGATCTAAATCTGCTTACTGGGAGCTTTCACAAATGTTGTGTTGAAATAAAATATTAACATTTATCATGACAAGGATTATCATGACAAACACAGGTAAGGTCAAGGCCCAATTTGAATATAATATCAGTTAATATGCCTATTTGTGGGTATGTTTATGCCTATTTAGGTAAGGTTGGTCCAAACAGAACACAGACAATTAACACTGACAGTGTGCAAATTGTACAAACCATCCAGACATTTGTGTAGGCCTAAAAAGTATATGTGTATTCAAGAGTAGGCCTACCCTGCGCTATAGGATTTTCAATGTTTTTCGTAGTCTACGCGCCAAAAATCCTCTAGCACGCTAGGTGGCGGTAATGCTGCCAGCTTCTATGCTGCCCGAAAAAAACTTCTGGTTGGATGTTTAAAATATTTTCTGATTCACGGCAGCAACACTACCTGGATCACTGAGGTATAAGAAGAACTGGGGACAACGTCCAAGACGTCCGACCATTGTTATCAAGGTAATCTACTCACGTTCACATACACCGCTTCATGGACTGTCTGTACGGGTTGCATCCAGTTTATATGGACCAACCACAGGAGTTTCATGGAACCTTAATTGGGGAGGATGGACTCGTGGTAATGGCTCGAGCGGAATTAGTGAAATGGTTTCCATGTGTCTGATGTCATTCCAAAAACTCCGTTCCAGCCATTATTATGAGCCGCCCCTCAGCAGAATCCACTGGGTCACCAACATCACATTCATGAGCAGCGACGACATCATCCAAAAATATAGCAAACATTGGATGAATATAAAATGTTAATGGTCTTGCTTGAGTGGTAAGGATGAAGCAACTGACTGCCGACGAAAGTCGAGGATGGCGCCTGATGGCGATTGTATCATGGCTCCGGAGAAGATGGCTGAAGTTTTACGTGCTCCTAAACAAATGTGTTTTTTTTGTTTTGTTTTGTTGTTTGTAACTTATTTTTTTACTTATTCTGTACATAATGTTGCTGGTACCATCTCTTATGACAGAAAATAACTTCTGGACATCAGAACAATAATTACTCACCACAAACTGGAAAAAGCTTTTTTTTCCTTTAACGAGTCCGAAGAGCCTGACATGAAGGACATACTGATTTCCCGGGAACAGGCCCAAATCCCCGTCATTTGCATGAAGAGAAGACGGAGAAAAAGAGGGCGGAGGTCGGCTGCCTTCTGAGAATTCGATGGCATTCGAACAAACCCCCACTGCCTTCCGTTCAACTAGCTAACATGCAATCATTGGAAAATAAAATCCACGACCTACAAGGAAGATTAAACTACCAGCGGGACATTAAAAATGGTAATATCATATGCTTAACGGAGTCATGGCTGAACGACAACATTGTCAACATACAGCTGGCTGGTTATACGCTTTATCGGCAGCATAGAACAGCGGCATCTGGTAAGACAAGTAGGGAAGGACTATGTACAGTATATTTGTAAACAACAACCGGTGCACGATATCTAAGGAAGTCTCAATGTTTTGCTCGCCTGAGGTAGAGTATCTCATCTTAAGGTGTAGACCACACTATCTACCTAGAGAGTTTTCATCTGTATTTTTTGTAGCTGTCTACGTACTACCACAGACCGATGCTGGCACCAAGACCCCACAAAAAGAGCTGTATTCCACCATAAGCAAACAGGAAAAAGCTTATCCAGAGGTGGCGCTCCTAGTGTCCGGGAACTTTAATGCAGGGAAATTAAATCCATTTTACCAAATTTCTATCAGCATGTTAAATTTGCAACCAGAGGGGGAAAAACTCTAGACCACCTTTACTCCATACACAGAGATGCGTACAAAGCTCTCCCTCGCCCTCCATTTGGCAAATCTGACCATAATTCTATCCTCCTGATTCCTGCTTACAAGCTCAAAATTAAGCAGAAAGCACCAGTGATTTGGTCAATAAAAAAGTGGTCAGATGAAGCAGATGCTAAGCTACAGGACTCTTTTGCTAGCACAGACTGGAATATGTTCCGGGATTCTTCCGATGGCTTTGAGGAGTACACAACATCAGTCATTGGCTACATCAATAAGTGCATCGATGACGTCGTCCCCACAGTGACCGTATGTACATACCCCAACCAGAAGCCATGGATTAAGGGAAACATCCGCACTGAGCTAAAGGCTAGAGCTGCCGCTTTCAAGGAGTGGGACTCTAACCCGGAAGCTTATAAGAAATCCCGCTATGCCCTCCGACTAACCACCAAACAGGCAAAGCTTCAAAACAGGACTAAGATCGAATCTTACTACACTGGATCCGATGCTCGTCGGATGTGGCAGGGCTTGCAAACCATTACAGACTACAAAGGGAAGCACAGACGAGTGCTGCCCAGTGACACAAACCTACCAGACGAGCTAAACTACTCCAATGCTCGCGTCGACGCAAATAACACTGAAACATGCATGAGAGCACCAGCTGTTCCGGACAACTGTGTGATCACGCTCTCCACAGCCGATGTGAGTAAGACCTTTAAATAGGTCAACATTCACAAGGCCGCAGGGCCAGACGGATTACCAGGACGTGTACTGTGAGCATGCGCTGACCAACTGGAAATTGTCTTCACTGACATTTTCAACCTCTCCCTGTCTGAGTCTGTAACACCAACATCTTTTAAGCAGAGTAGTCCCCGTGCCCAAGAACACTAAGGTAACCTGCCTAAATGACTACCGACCCGTAGCTCTCACGTATGCAGCCATGAAGTGCTTTGAAAGGCTGGTCATGGCTCACATCAACACCATTATCCCAGAAACCCTAGACCCACTCCAATTTGCATACCGCCCAAACAGATCCACAGATGATGCTCTCTATTGCACTCCACACTGCCCTTTCCCACCTGGACAAAAGGAACACCTATGTGAGAATGCTTTTCATTGACTACAGCTCAGCGTTCAACACCATAGTACCCTCAAAGCTCATCACTAAGCTAAGGAACCTGGTACTAAACACCTCCCTCTGCAACTGGATCCTGGACTTCCTGACGGGCCGCACCAAGGTGGTGAAGGTAGGTAGCAATACATCTGCCACGCTGATCCTCAAAACTGGAGCTCGCCAGGGGTGAGTGCTCAGTCCACTCCTGTACTCCCTGTTCACCCACGACTGCATGGCCAGGCACAACTCCAACACCATCATTAAGTTTGCAGACGACACAACAGTGGTAGGCCTGATCACCGACAACAACGAGACAGGCTATAGGGAGGAGGTCAGAGACCTGGCCGGGTGGTGCCAGAATAACAACCTAACAACCAACGTAACCAAGACTAAGGAGATGATTGTGGACTACAGGAAAAGGAGCACTGAGCACGCCCCATTCTCATCGACGGGGCTGTCGTGGAGCAGGTTGAGAGCTTCAAGTTCCTTGGTGTCCACATCAACAACAAACTAGAATGGTCCGAACACACCAAGACAGGCGTGAAGAGGGCACGACAAAGCCTATTCCCCCTCAGGAAACTAAAAAGATTTGGCATAGGTCCTGAGATCCTCAAAAGGTTCTACAGCATCACCATCAAGAGCATCCTGACCGGTTGCATCACTGCCTGGTACGGCAATTGCACGACCCCTGACCGCAAAGCACTTCAGAGGGTAGTGCGTACGGCCCAGTACATCACTGGGGCTAAGCTGCCTGCCATCCTGGACCTCTTCACCAGGCGATGTCGGAGGAAGGCCCTGAAAACTGTCAAAGACCCCAGCCACCCCAGGCATAGACTGTTCTCTCTACTACCGCATGGCAAGCGGTACCGGAGTGCCAAGTCTAGGACAAAAAGGCTTCTCAACAGTTTTTACCCCCAAGCCATAAGACTCCTGAACAGGTAACCAAATGGACTATTTGCATTGTTTTCACCCCCCAAACCTTCTTTTCGCTGCTGCTACTCTATGTTTATCACATATGAATAGTCACTTTAACTCATGTACATACTACCTCAATTGGCGCGACCAACCAGTGCTACCACACATTGGCTAACCGGGCTATCTGCATTGCGTCCCACCACCCGCCAATCCCTCTTTTTACGCTACTGCTACTCTCTGTTCATCATATGTGCATAGTCACTTTAATCATACCTACATGTACTGTAGTATCCTTAAAAGCTTCTTAGAATTACGACTCATGAGACTTACGTACGGTTTAGTATTTAATTGTAATTTAGATTTACATTATCTTATGCACCTGGCTTAAACTACCTGAAGCTTTCTTAATCATAGTTAAATAGGTAGACATAGGAAATAGCTATGGATAGCGGGAAGCAAACCCCCATCTTGAGTCAATACTGCCATCTATTGGTAAACATAAACATACCAGGTTACTACATTCCCCCCCTTTAAAGCTAATAACCCAATTTAATTCATGTCTGAGCTATGCTATATTCTTAATTACATTTTTTTTTTTAAATGATCAGCTTTAGGATCTGAAAAAGTCTGGCGGACGTCTCTCTCTAATAGAGCGTCTCAGAGGTGGTGTAGCTGGTGCCACTAGATCTTCACCCCTTGATTATGAAACAAAGTCCTTTTGTGGAGACTTCACAGGAGGAGGTCGTCCCGGACTGGTGGTCTCAGGAAGTTGAGCATTGTTGGTCTCAGGTGGTTTGTCCAACTGCAGCTCTGGGGAACGTTCCAATGTCCTGTCCTGCTCATTTAAGAATTGATCCAGATCTCCGGATGGAACTGGAATTCGAGCTCGGATCTGATCCACGTGTCTCCTTAGTCTTTGTCCACTTCCGATGATCACAGTATAAGATACTGGTCCTGAGCAATCCTCAATGGTAGCTGGAATCCATTTAGGACCAAACCCATAGTTTCTTGTATAGACATCATCTCCAGGTGAGAAACTTCTGAGTTTGGCTCGGGTGTCATGATTACATTTTTGCTTCCATTGCTTTTGTTGTATTTTCAGGTCTGGTCTGATGAGATCCAAGGTTGACCTTAACCTCCTTGACATCAACATTTCTGCAGGTGACAACCCAGTCGTAGCTTGAGGAGTAATCCTGTAGCTAAACAAGAATCTTGACACCTTTGTTTCAATGCTGGGCCCTTGCATCTTCCTCATCCCCTCCTTCAAGGTCTGAACCGCACACTCTGCTAATCCGTTTGAAGATGGGTGAAAAGGGGCCGACTTTACATGCTGAATTCCATTTTGTTTCATGAAACTTGTGAATTCAGTGCTTGTAAAACAAGTAGCATTGTCACTAACCAACATTTGAGGCAATCCCATAACACTGAAGCTTTGTCTCAACTTCTCAATCGTAGTGTACGATGTTGACGTGTTCACGGGATAAACATCCATCCACTTTGAATGAGAATCAATCAGCACCAGGAACATTTTCCCTAGGAAAGGTCCAGCATAGTCCACATGTAGTCGTGTCCATGGTTTTTCTGGCCATTCCCAAGGATGTAATGGCACGGTGGGGGGTGACTTCCTGTTACTCTGACAATCTTCACACCGGCTAACCTCATTTTCCACATCATGGTCCATCTTTGGCCACCAGACATATGACCTCGCTAGGCCTTTCATTCTCGACATACCTGGATGCGACTGATGCAACAACTTCAGTAGCAACCCCCGACCTTGTGGTGGGATAACTACTCTTGAACCCCACAGAACACATCCATCTCGAACACTCAATGCCAAGCGGCGAGTGTAGTAAGGCATGATCTGAGGCTCTGTCACTGTAGGCCATCCTTTCAGGATAAATTCATGCACTTGTGATAACGTCACATCCTTTGAAGTCCATTGCCTGATTTGTGCTGTGTTCACCGGTGCATCGTCCAACACATCGATCATCAAAACCTGGTCATTTTCTTCTTCCTGAATGATGATTTCTGGAACAGGCAGCCTACTCAGAGCATCAGCATTCCCATGGTATCTACCTGGTTTGTAAATTATTCTGTACTCGTAGGCCCTGAGCCACACATTCCAACGTTGAACTCTTGGAGAGACCATTGTGGTACTGGCTTTTGTTCATGGAACTGAGAGATCAGAGGCTTATGATCCGTCACAATAGTGAATGTTCTCCCATACAAGTACTTGTGGAATCTCTGTATTCCGAATAAGACAGCCAGTCCTTCCTTGTCCAGCTGAGAGTACTTTTTCTCCGCTGGCAACAACGTTCTTGACATGAACCCGATAGGTTTCTCTGCACCGTTCTCCATCCTGTGGGATAGCACCGCCCCCACACCATACGATGAGGCATCACACGATAAGATGAGATCTCTGTCTGCTGAGTAGTGCACTAGCACTTCAGCTGATTGCAGTAACACCTTTGACTTTGCAAAAGCTTCTTCCTGTCTTTCTGACCATTTCCAGGCCACATCCTTCCTTAGCAGTTGATGTAGAGGAGCTAAGAGGGTAGAGAGGTTCGGGAGGAAGCGATTGTAATAGTTCAGTAAGCCTAGATAGGCTTTCAGCTCTGTAACGTTTGTCGGAGCTGGAGCTTCCACAACAGCCCTCACTTTAGCTTTGACAGTGTGTAACCCCTTGGCATCCGCCTTGTGACCCAGGTACTGCACTTCATCAGCCAACAGTGTACACTTGCTCCTCTTCAGCCGGAGACAGGCGTCCTCCATCCTCCTCAAAACTTCACCTAAGTTTCTGAGATGTTCCTCCTTCATGACCCCCGTGACAAGAATGTCGTCGAGGTAAACTACTACCTTGGGTATCCCCTGCAGAATTCCCTCCATAGTTCTTTGGAAGATAGCTGGTGCAGAAGACACCCCGAAAGGTAAGCGTTTATAGGTAAACATCCCTCTGTGGGTGTTTATGGTCAGGTACTTCTGTGAAGCTTTATCCATTAGCACTTGCTGATATGCGTGACTCATGTCCAGTTTTGTAAACTGTTGCCCTCCGGTTAACGTTGAAAGCAAATCCTCCACTTTGGGTATTGGGTACTGCTCCAGAGAAGAAACTCTATTTACAGTCAGTTTATAGTCACCGCATAATCTGATTGAACCATCTGGTTTTAGTATGGGAACAACTGGTGCTGCCCACTCAGAAAACTTGACAGGTACAATTATATTCTCTGCTAAGAGTCTGTCAATTTCCACATCCACTTTAGGCTTCATGGCATATGGAACTGATCTTGGCATATAGAATCTGGGAGTAGCATCAGCAGCAACATGAATGGTAGCTTGGACCCCTTTTAATGTCCCTAGCTCTTCTTTGAAAACACACTCATGCTTTGAAAGCACCTGCTGTAGTGTCAATGTCTCTGTGGTGACATGTTTGATTTCATCCCAGTTCAATTTTATTTCCTCCAACCACCCTCTTCCTAGTAAGCTGGGGCCAGTACCTTCCACTACTAAGAGAGGCAGATTTTTCTTTTGTCCATGATATTCCACTTGAACATCAGCAACTCCAATCACAGTGATCTTCTCCCCTGTGTACGTTCTGAGTTTAATGGGGGTGTCTCTCAGTTTAGGCACTTCAACGGTTTTCCACTTCCTATAGAATTGGGACCTGTTCATCAGAGTGACACTACATCCTGTGTCTAGTTCAAACGGTACCTTCAATCCATTTATTCCCATTTCCACAATGAAAGGCTCCACCTTCTTCATATTCGCCCCCTGTACACTGTACATTGAGAATGCTTGCTCTGCGTCTGCGCACTCACTTTCACTTTCTATCACTTGATTAGAGCGGTAGCTAGAGCGTCTGGAGGTATTCGGTTTTCTGTCAGACCTCTTTTCTGCAGCCTGTGGCTTTTTTTTTTATTGCGGCACGCCGTCGCAATGTGGCCTATTATCCCACATGCATAACACTTTTCGTGTTTGAATTTACAGTCAAACGCTGCGTGTTTGCCTTTGCAACGATAACAGTCTCTATTGGCTGCTGCACCACAGCTTTCTGTTCTTTGAAATTCTAAGCGCTGCTCTCTTTTATTGTATGGCACGCAGTTGCCCCCCTTGCCTGCAAATCCAGTGCATTTCTATTTGCGGACTCCATGGCGTGAGCCAGTTTGAGTGCATTCTCAAACGTGAGATTAGGCTCTGATAACAATTGTATTTGTATCCTGTCATCATTAATCCCACACACCAGCCGATCGCGTAGCATTTGCGATAATGTATTCCCATAGTTACAGTCCAATGCTAGTTCTCAACTCAGCCACATATTCCCCCACTGATTCGTTAGGTTTTCTCATGAGTGAATCAAACTTGAATCTTTGTACTATCTCACTGGGTTTGGGGTTGAAGTGATTTTTTAATAGCTCGACTAAATCTATGAATGACTTTTCTCCTGGTGTATCTGGGCTCAACAGGTTCCTCATTAAGCTGTACGCACCGACAACGCTTATGAGTATGGATTTCTGTTTACCCGCATCAGTTATTTCATTAGCAGCAAAGAAATGTTCCATTATTTCACAGTACTCCTCCCATTCCTGATTTTTAGGATCAAATGGTGGTAGCGAGCCTATTGTTGCCAAAGCCATATTTTCCGATTCTTTCTCCCCTCACACAGTCAATAATTTGTCCTACCCGTATCCAGGGAATCAATCCTTCAGAATCTTCCACCGCTCACTTGAGTCTCACCTCCCGCGTCGCACGCCAAACACTCCGTTAACTTCGTGGCAAAAAAAATCCAACGCAGTTCTCCATAGTTATCCTCATCGCCAAATATGTAGTATCCTTAAAGGCTTCTTAGAATTACGACTCATGAGACTTACGTACGGTTTAGTATTTAATTGTAACTTAGATTTACATTATCTTATGCACCTGGCTTAAACTACCTGAAGCTTTCTTAATCACAGTTAAATAGGTAGACATAGGAAATAGCTACGGATAGCGGGAAGCAAACCCTTGTCTTGAGTCAATACTGCCATCTATTGGTAAACATAAACATACCAGGTTACTACATGTACATACTACCTCAATAAGACTGACTGACCGGTGTCTGTATATAGCCTTGCTACTGGTATTTTCAAATGTGTTTTTACTGCTGTTTTTTTTTTTTACTTTTTTTAACTTTTTTTTTTTTTTTTTACACACACACACACACACACACACACACACACACACACACACACACACACACACACACACACACACACACACACACACACACACACACACACACACACACACATATATATATACCTTTTTTTCGCACTATTGGTTACAGGCTGTAAGTAAGCATTTCACTGTAAGGTCTACACCTGTTGTTTTCGGAGCACGTGACAAATAAACTTTGATTTGATTTGATTATCCCACTCCTCACTTCCCTCATCAACTTATCCTTGACCATTGGCTGCGTCCCCTGTGACTTCAAAATGTTCTGAGTTGCTCCCCTTCTCAAGAAAACAACACTTGACACCTCTGACCTCAAAAACTACAGACCGGCATCCCTTCTTGATTTTCTTTCCAAAACACTTGAGCGTGCTGTCTCAGACCTACTCTCTCCCTGTCTCTCTAAGAATGATCTTCTTGACCCAAACCGGTCAGGCTTCAAGACGGGTCACTCAACTGAGACTGCTCTTCTCTGTGTCACGGAGGCTCTCCACACTGCCAAAGCTGACTCTCTCTCCTCTGTTCTCATCCTTCTAGATCTATCCTCTTCCTTCGAAAATATGAACCATTAGATCCTGCTCTCCACCCTCTTAGAGCTTGGTGTCTCAGGCTCTGTACAGTCTTGGATTGCATCCTGTCTGGCAGGCAGCTCCTACCAGGTGACATGGAGACAATCTTTGTCTGCACCACGTACTCTCACTACCGATGTCCACCAGGGCTTGGTTCTGGGCCCTCTTCTGTCTATACACCAAGTCACTCGGCTCCGTCATATCCTCACATGGTCTCTCCTATCATTGCTATGCGGAAGACACTCAACTACTTTTCTCCCCCCACCCTTCTGACACTCAGGTGGTGACACGCATCTCTGCATGCCTGGCAGATATCTATTTCACCTCTTTATCATGGCTGGAAGTGGTGTCCCACTTCCAGAGTGAAAATCACCATGGCGTGACCCTTGACAACACCCTGTCGTTCTCTGCAAACATCAAAGCAGTCACTCGCTCCTGCAGGTTCATGCTCTACAACATCCATAGAGTACGACCCTACCTCACACAGGAAGCAATGCAGGTCCTAATCCAGGCACTTGTCATCTCCTGTCTGGACTACTGCAACTCACTGTAGTCTGGGCTCCCCGCTTGTGCCATCAAACCCCTGCAACTTACCCAAAACACTGCAGCCTGCCTGGTGTTCAACCTTTCCAAGTTCTCCCATGTCACCCCACTCTTCCGCACACTCCACTGGCTTCCAGTCGAAGCTCGCATCCACTTCAAGACCATGGTACTTGCCTACGGAGCAGCAAGAGGCACTGCCTTCAGGCTATGCTCAAACCCTACACCCCAAGCACTCTGTTCTGCCACTTCTGGGTCTCTTGGCCCTTCCAACCCCACGGGAGAGCAGCTCCCACTCAGCCCCGTCCAAGCTCTTCTCTGTCCTGGCACCCCAACGGTGGAACCAGTTTCCCCCTGAAGCTAGGACAGTAGAGTCCCTGCCCATCTTCCAAAAAACATCTTAAACCCTACCTCTTCAATTAGTATTTTAAATAATCCCCCCTTAAAATACTTTTGTTAACTAACACTAGCACTTGACACTGACTTGCTGATAGCTATTTTCCTGAGATTTTTTTTTACTTACTATGACTGCATATATATATATATAAATATACACTGCTCAAAAAAATAAAGGGAACACTTAAACAACACAATGTAACTCCAAGTCAATCACACTTCTGTGAAATCAAACTGTCCACTTAGGAAGCAACACTGATTGACAATAAATTTCACATGCTGTTGTGCTAATGGAATAGACAACAGGTGGAAATTATAGGCAATTAGCAAGACACCCCCAATAAAGGAGTGGTTCTGCAGGTGTTAACCACAGACCACTTCTCAGTTCCTATGCTTCCTGGCTGATGTTTTGGTCACTTTTGAATGCTGGCGGTGCTTTCACTCTAGTGGTAGCATGAGACGGAGTCTACAACCCACACAAGTGGCTCAGGTAATGCAGCTCATCCAGGATGGCACATCAATGCGAGCTGTGGCAAGAAGGTTTGCTGTGTCTGTCAGCGTAGTGTCCAGAGCATGGAGGCGCTACCAGGAGACAGGCCAGTACATCAGGAGACGTGGAGGAGGCCGTAGGAGGGCAACAACCCAGCAGCAGGACCGCTACCTCCGCCTTTGTGCAAGGAGGAGCAGGAGGAGCACTGCCAGAGCCCTGCAAAATGACCTCCAACAGGCCACAAATGTGCATGTGTCTGCTCAAACGGTCAGAAACATGAGGGTGGTGTGAGGGCCCGACATCCACAGGTGGGGGTTGTGCTTACAGCCCAACACCGTGCAGGACATTTGGCATTTGCCAGAGAACACCAAGATTGGCAAATTCGCCACTGGCACCCTGTGCTCTTCACAGATGAAAGCAGGTTCACACTGAGCACATGTGACAGACGTGACAGAGTCTGGAGACGCCGTGGAGAACGTTCTGCTGCCTGAAACATCCTCCAGCATGACCGGTTTGGCGGTGGGTCAGTCATGGTGTGGGGTGGCATTTTTTGGCGGGGCCGCACAGGCCTCCATGTGCTCGCCAGAGGTAGCCTGACTGCCATTAGGTACTGAGATGAGATCCTCAGACCCCTTGTGAGACCATATGCTGGTGCGGTTGGCCCTGGGTTCCTACTAATGCAAGACAATGCTAGACCTCATGTGGCTGGAGTGTGTCAGCAGTTCCTGCAAGAGGAAGGCATTGATGCTATGGACTGGCCCGCCCGTTCCCCAGACCTGAATCCAATTAAGCACATCTGGGACATCATGTCTCGCTCCATCCACCAACGCCACGTTGCACCACAGACTGTCCAGGAGTTGGCGGATGCTTTAGTCCAGGTCTGGGAGGAGATCCCTCAGGAGACCATCCGCCACCTCATCAGGAGCATGCCAAGGCGTTGTAGGGAGGTCATACAGGCACGTGGAGGCCACACACACTACTGAGCCTCATTTTGACTTGTTTTAAGGACATAACATCAAAGTTGGATCAGCCTGTAGTGTGGTTTTCCACTTTAATTTTGAGTGTGACTCCAAATCCAGACGTCCATGGGTAGATAAATTTGATTTCCATTGATCATTTTTGTGTGATTTTGTTGTCAGCACATTCAACTATGTAAAGAAAAAAGTATTTAATAAGAATATTTCATTCATTCAGATCTAGGATGTGTTATTTTAGTGTTCCCTTTATTTTTTTGAGTAGTGTATATGTGTTTTTTTAGCTTGTCCGTTTTGCATGTTATTTTGGAATTAATACGTGTCACATATCAGTTTGCAAACAATGTAAAAAATAGATACATGTCATTCAGTTAATAAAGCTGCATACACACATGGTCTCTTTTTTGTTTTCTTGAGTAAGGCAGCTCAAAAATGCAGGTATTTCAGCCAAGCTCAGTGCTTTCTGTAGTGGTGGTGGGGAGAGCCAGCAGCAAATAGGAGCATTGAACCGTGATTGGCTTAGTGTTCTGTCAATCATGGGGAAAGTACGTCATCGCCAGGTTTAAGTCCTTGATAATGGTAGACATCCAAAATTTCAGCCCTTGGGGTCCTGCCATAGAGTTATATGACAAGTGCCATTCCAAGTTGGCTCAAGGTCATTGGCAAAAGATAAAATTATGTAAAATCACGTTATATGTACAGTAGCTTTGATTGGACTGATCAAGTCAACATCTTCCTTTCAAAGTATTAGCTGGCAATCATCATCATGAATAAAGTCGACAATCTACTGGCAAATCCTTTTTAATCCTTGTCAAATGAAGAGAAATAAGGAAGAGAAATTATAGATAAAACGTATCGGTGCTCATCGGCCATTGGACATAAAGATTACACAACAAGTTGGAAATAGCAAACTCAACAATGAGTAGTTTGGAAGGAATCAGTGGCTAACTGCAAGCATTGCAAAGCAACAATTAACGTTATCCTGCTATTCAACAGAGTGGCTGTGTGTTTTTTGTCAGAGTTCCCACCAAAAATGCAGAGAATGCCAGACTTTGATGACAAAGTTTGATGACAGAATTTTCCCACAAAGGACCGCTGTGCCACCTTCACAAGGTGAGTCCAAAAATGTCTTGTCGGCTACTGCATATATTATGTAAAATTCAAGGGAGATACAGTTGAAGTCGGAAATGTACATACACTTTAGCCAAATACATTTAACCTCAGTTTTTCACAATTCCTGACATTTAATCCTGGTAAAAATTCCATGTTTTAGGTCAGTTAGGATTACCACTTTAATTTAAGAATGTGAAATGTCAGAATAATAGTTGAGAGAATGATTTTCAGCTTTTATTTCTTTCATCACATTCCCAGTGGGTCAGAAGTTTACAAACACAATTAATATTTGGTAGCATTGCCTTTAAATTGTTTAACTTGGGTCAAACATTTCAGGGAGCCTTTCACAAGCTTCCCACAATATGTTGGGTGAATTTTGTCCCATTCCTCCTGACAGAGCTGGTGTAACTGAGTCAGGTTTGTAGGCCTACTTGCTCCCACACGCTTTTTCAGTTCTGCCCACAAATTTTCTATAGGATTGAGATCAGGGCTTTGTGATGGCCACTCCAATACCTTGACTTTGTTGTCCTTAAGCCACTTTGTCACAACTTTGGAAGGATGCTTAGGGTCATTGTCCATTTGGAAGACCCATTTGCGACCAAGCTTTAACTTCATGACTGATGTCTTGAGATGTTGCTTCAATATATCTGCATCATTTTCCATACTCATGATGCCATCTATTTTGTAAAGTGCACCAGTCCCTCCTGCAGCAAAGCACCCCCACAACATGATGATGCGACCCCCCGTGCTTCACGGTTGGGATGGTGTTCTTCGGCTTCCAAGCATCCCCTTTTTCCTTCAAACATAATGGTCATTATGGCCAAACAGTTATATTTTTGTTTCATCTGACCAGAGGACATTTCTCCAAAAAGTACGATCTTTGTGCCCATGTGCAGTTGCAAACCATAGTCTGAATTTTTTATGGAGGTTTTGGAGCACTGGCTTCTTCCTTGCTGAGCGCCTTTCAGGTTATGTCGATGTAGGACTTGTTTTACTGTGGATATTGATACTTTTGTACCTGTTTCCTCCAACATCTTCACAAGGTCCTTTGCTGTTGTTCTGGGATTGATTTGCACTTTTCGCACCAAAATATGTTCATCTCTAGGATCCCAGAACGCGTCTCCTTCCTGAGCGGTATGATGGTTGCGTGGTCCCATGGTGTTTATACTGGCGTACTATTGTTTGTACAGATGAACGTGGTACCTTCATGCGTTTGGAAATTGCTCCCAAGGATGAACCAGACTTGTGGAGGTCTACCATTTTTCTCTGAGGTCTTGGCTGATTTTCCCATGATGTCAAGCAAAGAGGCACTGAGTTTGAAGGTAGGCCTTGAAATACATCCACAGGTACACCTCCAATTGACTCAAATGATGTCAATTAGCCTATCAGAAGCTTCTAAAGCCATGACATTATTTCCCCAAGCTATTTAAAGGCTCAGTCAATTTAGTGTATGTAAACTTCTGACCCACTGGAATTATGATACAGTGAATTATAAGTGAAATAATATGTCTGTAAACAATTGTTGAAAAAATTACTTGTGTCATGCACAAAGTAGATATCCTAACCGACTTGCCAAAACTATAGTTTGTTAACAAGAAATTTGTGGAGTGGTTGAAAAATTAGTTTTAATGACTGCAACCTAAGTGTATGTAAACTTCCGACTTCAACTGTATGTATACTGTAGCTAAGCAAGTAATACTAAGTGTAGTAAGCTGTTAGTAGCCCATGTGGCTAACCCTGAAAATGTACGGTAGTCTAATTTCACCAACGTGGTATTGTAAACACATCGTTCGTGGCCGGTGTGTGCTTGTTTGACAACTTTTTTTGTACAGCTTTGACAGTGCTACTGATAGCAGTGGTGGTGCTTGGCTTGCATGTGCAAATTCAGCCAAACAACATTATATAATAGAATTGTGTTATTTAACATGTCAAATTGTCTTATATGACATGTATGTTTTTTGACACGCAAAGACACAATTTTTGTTTTATTTAACTAGGCAAGTCAGTTAAGAACAAATTCTGATTTACAATGACGTCCTACACCGTCCATCATGTGATACAGCCTGGATTCGATCCAGGGTGTCTATAGTGACACCTTTAGCACTAAGATGCAGTGTCTTAGTCCGCTGCGCCACTCGGGAGCCCAAATGGCATTCAATGTGCCTCACCCTAATAATTTGGTCTATTTCCACCTCTTAATTTCCCCTACTATTCTAAGATGGTGATGCACATGTAGCCTATAACCTGTTTTAGAGAAATGTAATCATCGAGTAAATCATTAAATCATTTAATTGTCTGTTTATATGCCCCCTTTATTTATCCTACGGTTCTGACATGTTGTACAGGGAGTACACTGTAAGAACGGCCCATGTTCTGAATTCAGTCGCTGCACATTTCAAAAAGGCTGAACAAATAGTTATATTGACTACGTCTGTTGTCACTCGCTCATTCATGTCTTAATCGAAATTATGGATTGCCTCTTATCCGCTTTTCCTCCCCTTATGCCATAGTGTGTACATCTCAATTGTCAGTAGAAATCACATTTGTTTAGGCAAATCAGCCATATCAGCAATGTTTTTTTTAAAGGCAGTAAATGAGTCTGAATGAACTGTTTCGCTGCCAGACAAGGCTCCGCTGAAAGCAAGGTGTAGCAGTGCTAAGGTGTCGGGACTGCTGTTGGGACAGCTTGATATCGGCCCTAACAGTTTGTGGGCACTGTTTGTCACCGTTATAGTGCAATTCATGTATTGTTTAGTGTTGAGTTGTGTAGTGGCTTTGCTGGCATGCATCCCCCCAAAAATGTGTTTGCCCCACCAAGATTTACATGCTAAAATCGCCACTGAAATAGAGGTGAATTACTTTTTTTACTATTTCGTGGTTACTTTTATTTTGAAATTTCCCGAAACAGTGACCCGGAAATACTTTTCTAGTGTTGCTGACGAGACACTAATTACTTTCTGAATGTACGGTTGTTGTTTCCAGTTCCACATTTATTTTATTGCATGTTGATATACAGTTGTATGCTGTTAATTATCCATACATACTTTTGATAACAACTTTTCCATCATGGACAAACGCGTCAAAGCGGCTGCCAGTACGGGTAGGGGTTGTTTCTAAAAGTAACGTTACAGTCTATGCTATTAACCCTGGCTAACGTAAGCTAGAGTAGCTCAAATTCAACATACAGGCAGCCCCAAGTGAACTGTAAAGTAACATAGCTAACTACATTCGTTTCATGTTAATATCATGTTGGCTTTCTTTCTAAATGTAGCTAGCTATTGCTGCTAAATATAGTAAAACCAAAGATTACAACTCTCATCTGTGGTATAGTCTTATCATAATATTTTGTATAGCCTTGATGTTGTAGACGAATATGATTTTTTGTTATGCAACAACCAGTACAGCCTAAATATTTATTGGGTCCCTCTTCTTTCCATAGGCCCCCCTCTTCCTCTCTCCTCTTTGCGACTATTGGTTTCTCCCCTGCGGCTGATGTATTCATTTGTATGGCATGTGGTGAATCAACGCAATGTGATGCACTATGGGAAGGTCGAGGAATTTGTAACTGTGGTGACTGAAGCCGTTCCAAAGTTGCTGAGTTTCAAACAGAGGGCTCAACTCATCCTGGGCCTGAGAGCAAGGGTGAGTGACATGATGTGTGGTCATGGGAGGAGTAGTTGATTATGCTTTGATTGACACATTTATAACAATGCCAGTAGAAACTATATGTGTGTAAGGAGGGCAGGGAAGTTGCAAGTTTACTCAATATCGCCATGATTCCCATTAATTAGATGATCTTGGAGATGTTCCGCAACGATTGTCCACCTAACCCTCAGGCCATCCAACGTCTCCTGGGAAAGATTAACATCAGTGCATCCGCAGGGGTAAGAATATTTTTCTCTCTCCTGCATACATTCAAAGGATGTAACAGCTGCTCATTTTAATAGCTCAATTCAGATAACCAGATAAGTTATTCTTGTATCAAATTATTCACATTCTGTGTTACAGCAGCAAGATATGGAAGTGGAGGAGTCACAGGCTAACTTTGTGGCGCTGGTCCAAACCCTGCTGAAAAACCCTTATGAGAGGAAGCACTTCTTCCAGGTTTGACATACTTTCTCTCTCTCCCTTTCGTCTGACTTGATTTTAGCGGCTCATCATTCAGGTAGCTTCTCTCAGACACTGTCACTCTTTGCTTCCCTGTAGGAGGAGTTCCATACACATTATGGCTCCAAGTATGACACAGCACTGCAGGCCCTTGTAGGAGGCTTGGTCCTCAGACTGGAACAACTGCTATCTGTGCCAGATCTCTCCCAGGTAATTAACTGGTACATGACAAGTCTATAACTAACAGTTCACTGATCATACCTAATTTTGTCATTATTAGATAACAGTTTATGTCAACACATGCCATATTATTGTCTTGACCTCACATGCTAAGCCACCCCACCTTTGCTGATCTTAGCTTCTACCTCTCCTTCTCAGATAGCATCCATTATCAGTGCTGCCCCCTCTGACCTGGAGGAGTGTGGACAGTCTGTGTCTGACCCTGAGCACCTGAAGATCCTCCTCCAGCACCAGAACCTGCTAAATAAAATCCAGTTAAACAAAAATGGTAGGCTTGAAAACAGTCCATAGAAAGCTTTGGAGTCTCTACTTCAATCAGTATCTGTTATCCTCTCTGTGTATGTACAGTAGATTTATAAACAGCTATAAAAAAAAAACTTTACAAGTTTTATTTTTGACATAGAAAATTTAAAGTACAATGTGGAGAAATCGCTCAGCCATTACCTGGTTGGTAAAATTCTGTAATGTTCTCCTACTTTCAGTATGTGACAAAAAAAGCAATTTAAATAATGGCTGTACAATATGAACCACTGTGAAATATATTTTCAATGATCATGAATATAATATTTTTAGCTGTATGAATTTAGTTTACAAAACCTTAAATAAAAAGATTAAAAAGCTAAACTTAAGGATGGAAGGCATAGAAATAGCATGCATAACACTGATATAGCACTTTTCATTCTTGCTTACAATGAGAAAGACAGATCTATAACTCACATTTCTATGTACATTTGGTTGGGTTGCACACAAAACTACATACGGGACCTTTCAGCTCATTACGAACCATTTTATGATTTTTTTAAACAGGAATGTAAAAAAAAAAGCGTAGGATTTTTTTTAATTAGCAGAATATCCTTAAATATTGTTATTTTTTTTATTTTTTTTCGCAGTACCTCTCACTTCCTCTGTGGGTGACTGTGTGCTGTCTTCGCTGTCCTTCCGCCTCGCCTGTGGAATGCCATCAATGGAGCCAGATCTTGACAAGCCATCAGAATCACTAGAAGCTACTCTAAGCCTCATGAACCCTGCCTCCTTCAGTGACTTGGAGGATCTGGGAATGATGTCAGATGACTCGCCACATGCTGGAGAAGATAGTACTGTAGATAGAGAAGAGGATGCCAGGGATAACGGAAATGGGGTGAAAAATGCAGTGTGTGACAATGCACTGCCAGAGAGCGTGTCTAGTCCTCAAGGTGTTAGCGGACTAGTAGGAGGGGCACCATCAAAAGGGGCACCAACAGTAAGGAGTAGGTTGCCAACACAGAGACACCAACAGCTTGTATCACTGATAAATAGTTCCTTCACCAAATCCTCTCCTTTACAGATAGTCAAATTAGTCATCCCTGCCACGGTCACCAATGGGAACCAACCGTGTAACCCACCGGTCAAAGTAGCGAGTGTCCACCAGTGGGTCTCCCACATTGCAAGTAACTCGATCTCGCTCCCTTCCTTGCCACCCCTTCCACAAAACAATGATGTAGACAAGGAGATCCGGTCAGGTGACACATGTCTTGGAAGCAGTGTGGTAATTGGTGGTCAGGAAACAGAAGCCAATCTCTTTGAGAAGGCTGTTATCCGAAGGAGATGGGTGCCCAAGCCACAAAGAATAACGGTACCCTCGAAAAGGAGAATTCCTGAGGCAACCATCATTTGCCAGGAGTGTGGGAAGAGTTTTGTCTATCCGTCTCAGCTGGAAAATCACCTCCGCATTCACACAGGAGAGAAACCTTTCAAGTGCACTGAGTGTGGCAGGGCCTTCAGGTCCTTAGGAGGTATGACCACTCATATGAAAAATCACTCTGAAGCGCGGCCATTTAAGTGTGATGAGTGTGACAAGGGCTTTCGGAAAAAGGCTGACCTGAAGAAGCATCAGCTCATCCACACGGGTGCAAAACCACATAAATGCACCATCTGTGGAAAGGGCTTCAGCCAAGCATTCTATTGCAGAATACACATCCAGTCTCATGCAAGTGAAAATAACTTTCCCTGCACTCATTGTCAGAAGAGATTCCCAACCCAATACAAGCTGTCTGTCCACGAGCGCTGGCACACCATGGAGCGCCCGTTCATCTGTGAGCAGTGTGGGATGCGCTTCTTTCATCCCAGTGGGCTGAAGAGGCACATGGGCTATCACATTGGGAACCGCCCGTTCCTGTGTGCCCAGTGTGGAAAGACTTTTGTTTATGAGTTTGACCTGAAGAAACACCAAAGGGACCATGGCCCCAAGCCCAAGATCCCATGCCCTGTCTGCCAGAAGGTGTTTGGCAGCAACGGACTCATTAAGGCCCACATGTTTACGCACACCTCTGTAAAACCTTACAGATGTGACATATGTGACAAGACCTTTAAACAGAGCAGCAGCTTGAGCAGTCACAAACGTCTGCACACAGGCGAACGCCCTTACCACTGCGACATGTGTGGGAAGACATACAAGCTGAATCAGCACCTGAAGGAGCACATAATTATCCACCACACGACGGAGGGGCACCCCTGTGACCAGTGTGGAAAGGTCTTCAAGTTACCACGTCTTCTAAAGGCGCATGAGCGGTTGCACTCAGGAGAGCGATCTGAGCAGACAAGGAAATACAGTCACACCAACCGGCGCAGGAGACATTCCTCCAAAAGGAGTTGATTTTCTGCACAGTGGCTGCCCTCCACACACACACTGACTGGGATGCTAGTTTTATTGTTCTGCACAAGTTTAGCTTTGTCACAATGCCATGCCATTGGCTGTAATCATGTTCTTGGTTTTTTTTGTTATAAACTTGACAATTTTGGACCATAATCCAGGATTCCCTAGACTGAACATTGACAAATGGTAGAATGGCTGGCTTAATTCATGCAGAAACAAACATATGTCCTGTTAGATACCAACAATGAATGATTGTGTCATTAAAACCTATTTGTTTGTGATGCTTTTTTTTGGATAGGTTGCAATTCCAATGACATAAGATGTAAATTGACAGCTACTTACATATCTCTTTTTGAGAGCAGTCAATGATTGCCGGAAGCCTTTACAAAAAAATATGAACAACATTTGGTGTTGGATAAAGGCAAATAAAGTCATTATTGTGTGCCACTACTCATTTGTTTTGCTGTTTAAGTTGAAAACATTCACAGCAAGGGAAACCAAATGTTTGCTAGAATGGTCCTGTGCGATTACTTTTTATAATACATTTAAAGATTGTATTAAGCCACAAAAGTTCATTAATAAAGATTAATACTCATCCAGATATATAACGTTATACAGAAAAAATATGAAATTTATGTTTTTACCTCAAATGTATATTTTCAAGAAAAGAGCCGGATTCACTTGCGGCTCTTATTCCAGCACGGTAGGTGGCGGTAATGTTGTTATGCTACCACTCTTATTGTTAATAGTCAGGTCCAAACTCTGTTCTGGTTTTGGTTCCGTTTCCCTCTGTCCCGTTGTTGTCACCATTTTCACACAAAAAATCGTCAATGAGTTGATAGCTATGATAACATTCCGGCATGGACAAACGAGTCAAGAAGAGTACAGCCGGTACGGGTAGGATACATTATATGACACTTACTAGCCATGTATTAGCAATCTAACCCATTTTACAAATGTGAACCTGGCTAGACCCAAGTCACTGCAGTGCAGAGCGCTAGCGACTATCTTCAATGGGTAGCTAAGTATAAAGCTAATGTCCGTTTCGGCTTGCCTTCTAAATTAAGTTCGCTAGCTAGTTAGGCATGTTGCTGGAGGTATTTGTTGTTAAAGAAAGAGGATGAAGCCACACAAGCTAACATGTTGTTCTATCGTCTTACTATAGGTCCCCCTCTTCCTCTCTCCTCTTTGCGACTATTGGTTTCTCCCCTGCGGCTGATGTATTCATTTGTATGGCATGTGGTGAATCAACGCAATGTGATGCACTATGGGAAGGTCGAGGAATTTGTAACTGTGGTGACTGAAGCTGTTCCAAAGTTGCTGAGTTTCAAACAGAGGGCTCAACTCATCCTGGGCCTGAGAGCAAGGGTGAGTGACATGTTGTGTGGTCATGGGAGGGGTGGTTTTGAAACTGTATTAGAAAAATCATATACAATTTTGTCCCATTATTTTAGATGATCTTGGAGTTGTTCCGCAACGACCCACCCAACCTTCAGGACATCCAACGTCTCCTGGAAAAGATGAACATCTTGGGGGTAAGAATATTTCTCCTGTGTGAAAGTGTGGAAGTTCCACCCCATACCAGTGAACAACTCACATGTAACACAACATATTCAAGAATGACTGTCGATACCATTAAACCAGAAAAACCAAGGCTGGAGCGACATCACTTAAAAGAGGGTAAAATATGTGCTGTACTCTGATTTGAAAATAGCCTTTAGCTCTGCAGTGTACAGATCTGAGGGGACTGCATAAGTTTAAATGACATACAAGTGTTAACACCTTCCAGTGGGGTTGCGGGAGCTTTCTGCCATCTGTCTTGCTTTGCTGTCACCCATCTGATTTCATAGATCTGCAAAGTGCAAACATGGATAGGGTAAGAGATAAAAGTTGTTCTCAGGCTAGACTTGTGACTTCTACAGACCCTGTCACCCATACTCAATACCCCTCTTTTTAGTAACATGTAATTCTGATGACGGAAGTGGCTGTACTTTGTATCAAATGATTCCCTATTTGTGTTACAGCAGCAAGATGCAGAAGTGGATGAGTCACAGGCTAACTTTGTGGCGCTGGTCCAAACCCTGCTGAAAAACCCTTACGAGAGGAAGCACTTCTTCCAGGTTCGGCAGGGTTTCTCCCTTTCCTCTCACACTGTCCACTTTGTCATGTCATAGACACTGACTTTAACTTTTTCTTTCCTTCCCTGTAGGAGGAGTTCCATACACATTATGGCTCCAAGTATGACACAGCACTGCAGGCCCTTGTGGGAGGCTTGGTCCTCAGACTGGAACGACTGCTATCTGTGCCAGATCTCTCCCAGGTAATAAACTGGTAAACAACAAGTCTATAACTAACAATTTACCAGTCATATCTAATGTTGACATTGTTAGACAACTATATACACTACCGTTCAAAAATTTGGGGTCACTTAGTAATGTCCTTGTTTTCCATGAAAACATACATGAAATGAGTTGCAAAATGAATAGGAAATATAGTAAAGATGTTAACAAGGTTATAAATTAGGATTTTTAATTGAAATAATAATTTTGTCCTTTTAAACTTTGCTTTCGTCAAAGAATCCTCCATTTGCAGCAATTACAGCCAGACGTTTGGCATTCTAGTTGTCAATTTGTTGAGGTAATCTGAATAGATTTCACCCTATGCTTCCTGTAGCACCTCCCAAAAGTTGGATTGGCTTGATGGGCACTTCTTACGTACCATACGGTCAAGCTGCTCCCACAATAGCTCAATAGGGTTGAGATGGGTAACCTTTATTAACTAGGCAAGAGATCCAGGGACTGTGATGGCCATTCCATTATAGACAGAATACCAGCTGACTGCTTCTTCCCTAAATCGTTTTTGCATAGTTTGGAGCTATGCGTTTGGTCATTGTCCTGGTGTAGGAGGAAATTGGCTACAATTAAGCGCCGTTCACAGGGTATGGCATGGTGTTGCAAAATGGAGTGATATCCTTCCTTCTTCAAGATCCCTTTTACCCTGTACACATCTCCCACTTTACCACCACCAAAGCAGCCCCAGACCATCACAATGCCTCCACCATGCTTGACAGATGGCTTCAAGCACTCCTCCAGCATCTTTTAATTTTTTCTGCATCTCACGAATGTTCTTCTTTGTGATCCAAACACCTCAAATGTAGATTTGTCTGTCCATAACACTTTTTTCCCAATCTTCCTCTGTCCAGTGTCTGTGTTCTTTTGCCCATCTTAATATTTTATTTTTATTGGCCAGTCTGAGATATGGCTTTTTCTTTGCGACTCTGCCTAGAAGGCCAGCATCCTGGAGTCGCCTCCTCACTGTTGACGTTGAGACTGGTGTTTTGCGGGTACTATTTAATGAAGCTGCCAGTTGAGGACTTGTGAGGCGTCTGGTTCTCAAACTGGACACTAATGTACTTGTCCTCTTGCTCAGTTGTGCACCGGGGCCTCCCACTCCTCTTTCTATTCTGGTTAGAGACAGTTTGCTCTGTTCTGTGAAGGGAGTAGTACACAGCGTTGTACGAGATCTTCAGTTTCTTGGCAATTTCTCACATGGAATAGCCTTAATTTCTCAGAACAAGAATAGACTGATGAGTTTCAGAAGAAAGTTATTTGTTTATTGCCATTTTGAGCCTGTAATCGAACCCACAAATGCTGATGCTCCAGATACTCAAGTAGTCTAAAGAAGGCCAGTTTTATTGCTTCTTTAATCAGAGCAACAGTTTTCAGCTGTGCTAACATAATTGCAAAAGGGTTTTCTAATGATCAATTAGCCTTTTAAAATGATAAACTTGGAATAGCTAACAAAACGTGCCATTGGAACACAGGAGTGATGGTTGCTGTTAATGTACCTCTGTACGCCTATGTAGATATTCCTTTAAAAATCATCAGTTTCCAGCTACAATAGTCATTTACAATATTAACAATGTCTACACTGTATTTCTGATCAATTTGATGTTATTTTAATGGACAAAAAATCTGCTTTTCTTTCAAAAACAAGGACATTTCTAAGTGACCCTAAACATTTGAACGTTAGTATACGTGCCAACACATGCCATAATATTTTTCATAATGCGCACTCTAAGAAACCCCCTGGTTGCTGATCTTAGCTTCTACCTCTCCTTCTCAGATAGCATCCATTATCAGTGCTGCCCCCTCTGACCTGGAGGAGTGTGGACAGTCTGTGTCTGACCCTGAGCACCTGAAGATCCTCCTCCAGCACCAGAACCTGCTAAATAAGATTCAGTTGGGTAGGGTTACTTTAATTAGTATATCTTCTCCATGTTAATGTTCAGTGGAATTATCAACAGCTGAACAAAGAACAATGTAATTTTCCCTTTTTGTCAAACTGCCATGGTTCAATCTATTGATAACTTTGAACCAGCTGTATTTACAGGAATTTGAATTATTTTGAAATGGTATTAATCTAAACATGCCCAATACTTTCAAATTCAAACAATCAGAATGTGGTGTAATATAAAATATTCATAGATTTTTCTGTATTTGTCCCTTTTTCTCAGTACCTGTCACGTCCTCTGTAGGGGACTGTGTGCTGTCCTCGCTGTCTTTCCGCTTAACCTGTGGAATGCAGTCCATGCAGACAGATTTTGACGAACCAGCGGAATCATTAGAAGCTGCTCTAAGCATCATGAGCCCTGCCTCCTTCAGTGACTTGGAGGATCTGGGAATGATGTCAGTTGAATCGGACCACGCTGGAGCAGTAACTACTGTGGAGAGAGAAGACCAGAATGCCAGGGATAACGGAGGTCGGGTGAAAAATTCAGTACTCGACAGTGAAGAAGACAATGCACTGTCAAAGAACGACATAGTCTCACCTACTCCTCAAAGTGTAAGCAGGCCAGTGGGAGGGGCACCAACAGTAGAGAGCATGCTGCCAACAGAGAGTCACAAAGAGCTTGCAACACTGATGAATACTTTCATCACCGAAGCCTCTCCTTCACATATTGTCACCCCTGCCACGGTCACCAATGGGAACCAGCCAGATAACCAGCCGGTCGAGCTAGCGAGTGTCCACCAGTGGGTCTCCCATATTGCAAGTAACTCGATCTCGCTCCCTTCCTTGCCACCCCTTCCACAAAACAATGATGTAGACAAGGAGATCCGGTCAGGTGACACGTGTCTTGGAAGCAGTGTGGAAATTGGGGGGCAGGAAACAGAAGTCAATCTCTTTGAGAGGGCTGTTATCCGAAGGAGACTGCCCAAACCACAAAGAATAACGGTACCCTCGAAGAGGAAAATCCCTGAGGCAACCATCATTTGCCTGGAGTGTGGAAAGAGTTTTGTCTATTCGTCTCAGCTGGAAAATCACCTCCGCATTCACACAGGAGAGAAACCTTTCAAATGCACTGAGTGTGGCAGGGCCTTCAGGTCCTTAGGAGGTATGACCACTCATATGAAAAATCACTCTGAAGCGCGGCCATTTAAGTGTGAAAAGTGTGACAAGGGCTTTCGGAAAAAGGCTGACCTGAAGAAGCATCAGCCCATCCATATGGGTGCGAAACCACACAAATGCACCATCTGCGGAAAGGGCTTCACCCAAGCATTCTATTGCAGAATACACATCCAGTCTCATGCAAGTGAAAATAACTTTCCCTGCACCCATTGTCAGAAGAGATTCCCAACCCAATACAAGCTGTCTGTCCACGAGCGCTGGCACACCATGGAGCGCCCGTTCATCTGTGAGCAGTGTGGGATGCGCTTCTTTCATCCCAGTGGGCTGAAGAGGCACATGGGCTATCACATTGGGAACCGCCCGTTCCTGTGTGCCCAGTGTGGAAAGACTTTTGTTTATGAGTTTGACCTGAAGAAACACCAAAGGGACCATGGCCCCAAGCCCAAGATCCCATGCCCTGTCTGCCAGAAGGTGTTTGGCAGCAACGGACTCATTAAGGCCCACATGTTTACGCACACCTCTGTAAAACCTTACAGATGTGACATATGTGACAAGACCTTTAAACAGAGCAGCAGCTTGAGCAGTCACAAACGTCTGCACACGGGCGAACGCCCTTACCACTGCGACATATGTGGGAAGACATACAAGCTGAATCAGCACCTGAAGGAGCACATAATTATCCACCACACGACGGAGGGGCACCCCTGTGACCAGTGTGGAAAGGTCTTCAAGTTACGACGTCTTCTGAAGGCGCATGAGCGGTTGCACTCAGGAGAGCGATCTGAGCATACAAGGAAATACAGTCACACCAGCCGTCGCAGGAGAAATTCCTCCAAAATGAGTTGATTTACTGCACAGTGGCTGCCCTCCACAGACACCGACTGGGATGCTAGTTTTAATATCCTGACAAATTGCCATTAGCTGTAATAATATTTCTATTTTTTTGTTGTAGACTTTAGATTTTGGACCAGAATTCAGGATTCCCTTAATAGACTGAACATTGAAAAATAGTATAATATCTGGCTTAATTAATGCAGCAACAAGCATATATCCTGTTGGATAACAATGAATGATTGTGTCATTAAAACATTTGTTTGTGATGCTTTTCTTTTTTTGGATAGGTTATTGAAATTCCAATGACACAAGATGTAAATTGATAGCTACTCGCTTATTTCTCTTTTTGAGAGTAGTCAATGATTGCAGGGAGCCTTTACAAAAAAATAAGCACAACATTTGGTGTTGGATAAAGGCAAATAAAGTCAAAATTGTGTGCCACTACTTTCTTGTTTTGCAGCATTCACAGCATGGGAAACCAAATGTATGCTAGAATTGTACTGTGTGATGACATTTTATAATACATTTAAAGTGTTCATTAAACCACAAAAGTTAATTAAGCCACAAAATAAAGATCCATACTCAACCAAATATATATACAGAAAAATTATGAAATTCGCTCTGGATAAGAGCGTCTGCTAAATGACTTAAATGTAAATGTAATGTGTTTTTACCTAAAATGTAATTTCAAGAAAAGAGCAGGTTTCAATTGTGGCTCTTATTCCAGCACGATAGGTGGCGGTAATGATGCTAAACTGCCAAAATTATTGTTAATAGTCCGGTCAAAACTGTTCTGGTTTTGGTTCCTTTTCCATCTGTTGTTGTCGCCATTTTCATAATTTTTCGTCAGTGAGTTGATGATAGCTATCTATCATGCTAGTTACCTTTACTGTTAGATTTCTGCTTATAGTACATCATTGGTAACATTCCGGTATGGACAAACGAGTCAAGAAGAGTACAGCCGGTACGGGTAGGTTACATTATATGACACTTACTAGCCATATATTAGCAATCTAACCCATTTTACAAATGTGAACCTGGCTAGACCCAAGTCACTGCAGTGCAGAGCGCTAGCGACTATCTTCAATGGGTAGCTAAGTATAAAGCTAATGTCCGTTTCGGCTTGCCTTCTAAATTAAGTTTGCTAGCTAATTAGCCATGTTGCTAAAGAAAGAGGATGAAGCCACACAAGCTAACATGTTGTTCTATCGTCTTACTATAGGTCCCCCACTTCCTCTCTCCTCTTTGCGACTATTGGTTTCTCCCCTGCGGCTGATGTATTCATTTGTATGGCATGTGGTGAAACAACGCAATGTGATGCACTATGGGAAGGTCGAGGAGTTTGTAACTGTGGTGACTGAAGCCGTTCCAAAGTTGCTGAGTTACAAACAGAGGGCTCAACTCATCCTGGGCCTGAGAGCAAGGGTGAGTGACATGTTGTGTGGTCATGGGAGGGGTGGTTTTGAAACTGTGTATTAGAAAAATCATATACAATTTTTGTCCCATTATTTTAGATGATCTTGGAGTTGTTCCGCAAGGACCCACCCAACCTTCAGGACATCCAACGTCTCCTGGAAAAGATGAACATCTTGGGGGTAAGAATATTTCTCCTGTGTGAAAATTCCGCCCCATACCGTGGCACAAACTCACAACACACCTGTAACACAGCATTCAAAAATATTGCTGTCAATACCATTCTCGGACGACTACTTAAAAGAAGTAACATTTGGATGTTGGTCTGGTTTGAAAATAGCCTTTAGTTCTGCAGTGTACAAATCTGAGGGGGCTGGATAAGTGTAAACGACAAGTGTTAACACCTTCCAGTGGGGTTGCGGGAGCATTCTGCCATCTGTCTTGCTTTGCTGTCACCTATCTGATTCCATAGATCTGCAAAGTGCAAACATGGATAGGGTAAGAGATAAAAGTTGTTCTCAGGCTAGACTTGTGACTTCTACAGACCCTGTCACCCATACACTCAATACCCCTCTTTTTAGTAGCATGTAATTCTGATGACGGAAGTGGCTGTACTTTGTATCAAATGATTCCCAATTTGTGTTACAGCAGCAAGATGCAGAAGTGGATGAGTCACAGGCTAACTTTGTGGCGCTGGTCCAAACCCTGCTGAAAAACCCTTACGAGAGGAAGCACTTCTTCCAGGTTCGGCAGGGTTTCTCCCTTTCCTCTCACACTGTCCACTTTGTCATGTCATAGACACTGACTTTAACTTTTTCTTTCCTTCCCTGTAGGAGGAGTTCCATACACATTATGGCTCCAAGTATGACACAGCACTGCAGGCCCTTGTGGGAGGCTTGATCCTCAGACTGGAACGACTGCTATCTGTGCCAGATCTCTCCCAGGTAATAAACTGGTAAACAACAAGTCTATAACTATCAATTCACCAATTATATCTAATGTTGACATTGTTAGACAAATGTATATGTGTCAACACATGCCATAATATTTTTCATCCTGCGCACTCTAAGAAACCCCCTGGTTGCTGATCTTAGCTTCTACCTCTCCTTCTCAGATAGCATCCATGATCAGTGCTGCCCCCTCTGACCTGGAGGAGTGTGGACAGTCTGTGTCTGATCCTGAGCACCTGAAGATCCTCCTCCAGCACCAGAACCTGCTAAATAAGATTCTGTTTGGTAGGCTTACTTTAATTATATATTCTCCTTCCTGTTAATGTTAAGTAGAATTATCAACAGATAAACAAAGAACAATGTATTTTTCCCCAAACTGTCATGGATCACTTTGAACCAGCTGTATTTACAGGATTGTGAAATAGTTTTTCAATGGTATTAATGTAAACATGCTCATTCCTTTCAAATTTAACCAATCAGAATGTCATTTTTCTATATTTGTTCCTTCCTTTTCCTCAGTACCTGTCACGTCTTCTGTGGGTGACTGTGTGCTGTCCTCGCTGTCCTTCCGCCTCGCCTGTGGAATGCCATCAATGGAGCCAGATCTTGACAAGCGATCAGAATCATTAGAAGCCACTCTAAGCCTCATGAACCCTGCCTCCTTCAGTGACTTGGAGGATCTGGGAATGATGTCAGATGACTCGCCACATGCTGCAGAAGATAGTACTGTGGAGAGAGAAGAGGATGCAGTGCGTGGCGGTGAAGAAGAGAATTCACTGCCAGAGAGCGCTGTGGTCTGCTCTAGTCCTCAAGGTGTTAGCGGACTGGTGGGAGGGGCACCATCAAAAGGGGCACCAACAGTAAGGAGTATGCTGCAAACGATGAGACAGCAACAGCTTGTATCACTGATGAGTACTTCCATCACTGAAGCCTCTCCTTCACAGATAGTCCTCCCTGCCACGGATAACCAGCCGGTCGAGCTAACGAGTGTCGACCAGTGGGTCTCCCATATTGCCAGTTACACTTTATCACTCCATTCCTTGCCACCCCTTCCACAAAATGATAATTTGGACAAGGAGATGGAGTCGGCCGACACAGGTCTCGGAAGCAGTGTGGTGATCGGGGGTCAGGAAACAGAGGTCGATCTCTTTGAGAGTTCCATTATCCAAAGGAAGAGGGTGCAAAAGCCACTACGAGTAGCGTGCTCTAAAAGGAGAAACCCTGCAACCAACTCCTGCCAAGAGTGTGGGAAGCGTTTTCTGTCTCGGGGACGGCTGGAGGATCACCTCCGCATACACACCGGAGAGAAACCTTTCAAGTGCACCGATTGTAGCAGGTTCTTCAGGACGTTGGCACTCCTGACCAACCATATGAAAATTCACTCTGACGTGCGGCCCTTTAGCTGCGACGAGTGCGGCAAGTGCTTTCGGAGAAAGGTTGGCCTTCAGAATCACCATCGCGTCCACACGGATGCAAGACCATACAAATGCACCATCTGTGGAAAGGGTTTCACGCAAGTACAGTACTGCAAAAGACACATGGATTGTCATACAAGTGAGAATACCTATTTCTGTACTCATTGTCCGAAGAGTTTCCCAACCCAATTCCAACTGTCCGCCCACCAGCGCTGGCACACCAGCGACCGCCCGTACGCCTGTGAGCAGTGTGGGTTGCGCTTCTTTATGCCAAGCTTGTTAAAGAGACACATGGGCTATCACATCGGGAACCGCCAGTTCCTGTGTGCCCAGTGCGGAAGGACCTTTGTCTATGAGTTTGACCTAAAGAGACACCAAAAAGACCATGACCCCAGTCCCAAACTCCCCTGTCCCGTCTGCCAGAAGATGTTTGGCAACAACAGCCTACTCCAGGCCCACGTACGCAGGCACTCTTCAGAGAAACCTTACAGATGCGACATATGCGACAAGACCTTTAAAGACAGCGGGGGCCTCCGCATACACAAGCGGGGGCTGCACTCGAACGAACGCCCTTACAGCTGCGACGAGTGTGGGAAGACTTACAAACTACACACGCACCTGAGGGAGCACAAGTTTAAACATACGGGGGAGGGCCACACCTGTGGCCAGTGTGGAAAAGCCTTCAGGTACCTGCGTCTCCTGAAGGCGCACGAGCGATCGCACTCCGAGCCATCTGAGCTCACGCGACGAAACAGTCACACCAGCCGTCGCAGGAGACATTCCTCCAAAAGGAGTTGATTTTCTCACATCTGCACACCCTTTACTGTGGCTACAGTAATATACAACAGTATTCAACTTTGTCAATTCCATGTAATTAGCTGTAGGGTTGTTATGTAGGGCAGCCCAGGGTTCCTCTGTGTTGTCTTAGGAATGCTGCATTATCCCACCATTCCCCCATTCTGTCACATCTCTGGGGTGGTGAGATAATTGACTTGAATGGCGAAGAGGATCTCTGCTGTTCAGGACTGCTGCTCACTGAGTTTAGCTTCCTCCCTTCCTCTATGATCCTCCCTCCTCTGATCAGACATACTGGGACTATACAGGCCCTTATAACATGATACACAGCATATCAAGTTCAGGTTCTAAAGTCATTTAAAATCATGGGATGTCATACATGGTCTATTTTGGGAGGTACCAGCTTTGCAGTCCTAACAGCCATGCATACGAAACCGGTTGTGCGTCTGAAGGCTCCCAGAAAATCTGTGGACTTGCAATTCATATTGTGAATCTGTGGAACTATGTTCAGTGAGGTGTGCTAGTAAACCAGTGAAACAACCACTGTCAGGTGCAGTATGCTCTCAAGAGAATGTGGTTTTAATCTGTTGACTTGGATCAGGATTGGGGGTCAACTACATTTTAATTCAGGATCTTGCTAATAGAAAATAATTTCAGTTACTACCTGAATTGACTGAATTGATATGTCGTTGACTCCAACCCTGGTTTGGAAACAGTCTCATGGCTTCCTTCGCAGTATAATCATCAGTGTTTGATAGTCAGATGTACAGGTTTGCAGGTGTATTTGCGGGGTACAGTGACCATCTTAGGGTCCAAACTCCAACAGAGTGTAGTTCAATTTGTGCTTCTTGTTCTATCGCAATGTTCTTGTTTAATTCAAAAGCTTATAGGCTACATTCATTTGTGGTGTTTATTTTGGACATAAAACAGTCTCCAAAGAAACGTGTTCCACACGTTTCCTGTTCTGCAACATGTATTTCCTGTAGCTGCCATTTAAACCGTCAGAGACCGTTTTTTCTTCCAGATGCAGCATTACCCTTCTTGGAGGCACATCAGAAATTGTGTGAACATACGTGTTATGGCTATGCTGGAGTTGTCATTTATATGTTTTAATGAATCATGAGATTTATCCGGTGGATGTCAGTTTGCCTCATCAGTCTTTTGACATCAACAATATTTTGTGGTATGCAATACACTAAGTTAATATTGTTTTAAGTTATAGCTAACAAGATTGCAACAGATGTCTGTTATTTTTCTGTGAAATGTTGGTTCACTCCAAATATGAACTACCGACTAATATCTATTTTTGAATTTATTTCACACATTTCTCTGGCAAAAAAATAGTCAAACTACACTTGCAGGCAACAAAACTAAGAAAACATGTGCGCACACATGCGTTATTCTGGAAACTGTAAGCATCTACCTGTGAGGGAAATCTAATAGGCTAGGTCATACATTATTTATTTGTGTGTGGCGAAAAAGAGCTACGGTACCCTACTGTACTGCAATGCAGGTCCGACAGAATTCCAGCCGTCTTTGTGAAAGTATTTTTGTTTGTAATACAGGAATACGTTATTTTTCAGAATTGAACAGATTACATTTTGATCTTGTTGAATGTTGTTCTCCAACTCCCAATCCCTCATCTTTTTGTTTAATCTCATGTCATTCCTCATTCCAAGAGGAAGGGCAGTGAGTCTGATAGTCATTTATTTTGAAAAGTATGAATTCCTAATAAATAACGCTATTACACATGACTTAAATTGTTATAACAACTATGAATGCAATCACATGCATTCCTCATACGAACAAAAGGTCAGGATTCAATTAAATCGACAGTAGGCTTAAGCCTTGTTCGCCAACAAAGCACAGCCTTTCTGGTGGAAGAGTTTATCAAATAACTGATTGGCTGCTCTTTCGGTCATTGTCACGAAACCACACCCGTGCTTATCCCACCCACGTTTACGTTCTGAACAAGAAAGTGAAGGCTATATAAAGAAATGACACTAAAATTTATGATAGGGATTTACATCAAACTAATTGAGGTGTAGGGGCTCCCGAGTGGCGCAGCGGTCTACGGCACTGCATCTCAGTGTTGGTCTGATTTGTTATTGTTACTCATCTACCGATCACTGCCCTTCTTTTTGAAAGCCGCATAAAGCTCCCAAGTCTTTGCAATTGAATTTGTGCTTGAAATTCAACGCATGACTGAGGGACCTTACAGATATTGTATGCATGGGGGACAGAGGAAGGGTAAGTCAATAAAACATGTCCCGGTACATTACATTTTTTTCCACACAGAGTGATTCCATGAAACGTATTATGTGATTTGTTAAGCCAAATTTTACTCCTGAACTAATTTAGGCTTGTCTGAACAAAGGGGCTTCATACTTACCGTATGCAGCGACTGTATTTTAGTTATCAAATTTGTATTGATCTTTACAATGTAAATGTAATGTAAATTACAATGTAAATTATTACAATGTGACATTACAGAGTATTTTGAGTAGATTGTTGACAAATATATTTTAATCGCACTTTGTAACAATAAAATGTGAAGAAATCCAAGGGGTATGAATACCTTTGGAAGGTACTGTAGATGTTTGACTGATTCAATTGTTGATTGCTGTTTCTCATGAGTAGCTCTTGTTACGGATGGCTTCACATTTGATGGAAAGTACACACACTCATCAACAAATACAGAAATAAATACAAATGGCAGAACCCTTCAAAATATTCAACATTGATGATCCCCTTTGTTATTTGGGGGATTTTAGTTACATTCTTTATAGTCATCAAATGTTATGGTAAGAATTTAAAATAAGTTTATCTCAATAGTTTTTTGAGCAAGCATGACTATTTAATTTTTTTAAATGTAAATCACCAGAGGTTTGAGCTCACTCGAAATCAAATCGGAGAAAAGCAATCCTAGCTAAAATAAATCCTAGCTTAAATCAAAATACTTTATTGTGGAGTTGTGTTACCATGAAAATAACTATACCGTACCTATCTAAAAGTGATAACCACTGACTTCCATCTGCCTTTTCTTACAGACCAGAAAAAGCCCAAACCTGCAGTTGTTGATCCCAAAGTAAAAGGCTGGTTTCTTCAAGTCAAAATGCATCCTGTTTTGAGGATTGTTCTTGGAACCATGGCATTTGGCACATAATTTCCAGAGGCCTACAGAAGCATCCATGAAGAGTGGGTGGAGGTGCAGACGGACATTGGATTATGAGTATGACATGGAGTAAGTACTATGTCCCATCTGGGAAATATGCAAAGTTACAGGTTGTAGTGTAGATAACACATACTATTGAGCCATCATTTTTACTAACATGGTTTAAAGGCATTATTCAAGATTTTGGCAACTAAACCCTTTTAAAAGTTAAAAGTTGAAGGTAGCATGCTACGTGCTCCTTGTAGACTTTCAGTAATTGTGCTAACGCTAGTTAGCAATGGCTCCAGAAACAAATTGACCTTTAACTTCCTTCAAACTGCACACAGATATAAGAATTGTATCCATGAAATAATCTGATTCTGGGTAAATAGAAAATAGGGCTTAATTGCAAAAATCTCAAACTATACCCTATTAAAAGTCATACAAGTCTTTGAGCTACAATACCGACAGGATCGGTTGCTCATGCCAGAACCAACAGGTGGACTGTCCTGATATTTGTTTTGCTTCCATGGGGTCCTTAATTCTCTGGTGTTTGTACTGAAGTATGTCACTTCCCATTAGGGAAAGGGAGATAGCTAGTCAGTTGTACAACTGAATGTATTCAACTGAAATGTGTCTTCCGTATTTAACCCAACCCCTCTGAATCAGAGAGGTGCGGTGGCTGCCTTAAATCAATGTCCACATTAACTGCCTTACTCAGGGGCAGAATGACAGATTTTTACTTTGTCAGCTCGGGGATTCAATCCAGCAACCTTTCAGTTACTGGCCCAACGCTCTAACCACTAGGCTACCATAAGGCATGGTCATTTAGTAAACATAGAAAACAACACTGTTGTTCAGAGAACATACCTAAAGTTACACATGAGTGTTATATGTAGCATATACAGTTGAAGTAGGAAGTTTACGTACACCTTAGCCAAATACATTTAAACTCAATTTTTCACAATTCCTGCCATTTAATCCTAGTAAAAATCCCCTGTCTTTGGTCAGTTAGGATCACCACTTTATTTTAAGAATGTGAAATGTCAGAATAATAATAGAGAGCATGATTTATTTCAGCTTTTATTTATTTCATCCCATTCCCTGTGGGCCAGAAGTTTAAATACACTCAATTAGTATTTGGTAGCATTGCCTTTAAATTGTTTAACTTGGGTCAAATATTTTGGGTAGCCTTCCACAACCTCCTCACAATAAATTGGGTGAATTTTGGCCCATTCCTCCTGACAGAGCTGATGTAACTAAGTCATATTTGTAGGCCTCCTTGCTCGCACATGCTTTTTCAGTTCTGCCCACAATATTTCTATAGGATTGAGGTCAGGGCTTTGTGATGGCCACTCCAATACCTTGACTTTGTTGTCCTTAAGCCATTTTTCCACAACTTTGAAAGTATGCTTGGAGTCATTGTCCATTTGGAAGGCCCATTTGCGACCAAGCTTTAACTTCCTGACTGATGTCTTGAGATGTTGCTTCAATATATCCACATAATTTTCCTGCCTCGTGATGCCATTTATTTGTGAAGTGCACCAGTCCCTCCTGCTGCAAAGCACCCCACAACATGATGCTGCCACCCCCGTGCTTCACGGTTGGGATGGTGTTCTTCTGCTTGCAAGCCTCCCCCTTTTTCTTCCAAACATAACGATGGTCATTATGGCCAAACAGTTCTATTTTGTTTCATCAGACCAAAAAAAGTATGATCTTTGTCCCCATGTGCAGTTGCAAACTGTAGTCGTGCTTTTTTATGGCGGTTTTGGAGCAGTGGCTTCTTCCTTGCTGAGCGGCCTTTCAGGTTATGTCGATATAGGACTCGTTTTACTGTGGATATTGATACTTTTCTACCTGTTTCCTCCAGCATCTTCACAAGGTATTTTGCTGCTTTTCTGGGATTGATTTGCACTTTTCGCACCAAAGTATGTTCACCTCTAGGAGACATAACGCGTCTCCTTCCTGAGCGGTATTACGGGTACGTGGTGCCATGGTGTTTATACTTGCGTACTATTCTTTGTACAGATGAATGTGGTTCCTTCAGGCGTTTGGAAATTGCTCCCAAAGATGAACCAGACTTTTTTTTCCTGAGGTCTTGGCTGATTTCTTTTGATTTTCCCATGATGTCAAGCAAAGAGGCACTGAGTTTGAAGTTAGGCCTTGAAATAGATCCACGGGTACACCTCCAATTGACTCAAATTATGTCAATTAGCCTATCAGAAGCTTCTAAAGCCATGACATCATATTCTGGAATTTTCCAAGCTGTTTAAAGGCACAGTCAACTTAGTGTATGTTAACTTCTGACCCACTGGAATTTTGATGCAGTAACTTATAAGTGAAATAATCTGTCTGTAAACAAATGTTGGAAAAATTACTTGTGTAATGCACAAAGTAGATGTCCTGACTGACTTGCCAAAACTGTAGTTTGTTAACAAGAAATTTGTGGAGTGGTTGAAAAACAAGTTTTAATGACTCCAACGTAAGTGTATGTAACCTTCCGACTGTATACTAGACAAAATATAAATGAAACATGCAGCAATTTCTAAGATTTTACTTAGTTACAGTTCATATAAGGAAATCCGTCAATTGAAATAAATAAATTAGGACATCATTTACGAATTTCACATGACTAGGAAAACAGATATGCATTTGTTGGTCACAGATACCTTTAAAAAAAAAAGTAGGGTCGTGGATCAGAAAACCAGTCAGTATCTAGTGTGACCACCATCTGCCTCAGGCAGCGCAACACATCTCCTTCGCATAGAGTTAATCAGGTTGATGATTGTGGCCTGTGGAATGTTGTCCCACTCCTCTTCAATGGCTGTGCGAAGATTCTGGATATTGGTGGGAATATGCTGTTGTACACGTCCATCCTGAGCATCCCAAACATGCTCAATGGGTGACATGTCTAGTGAGTATGCAGGCCATGGAAGAACTGGGACATTTTCAGCTTCCAGGAATTGTGTACAGATCCTTGTGACACGGGGCTCTGCATTATCATGCTAAAACATGAGGTGATGGCGGCAGACAAATGGCATGACAATGGCCTTCAGGATCTCATCACGGTATGTCTGTGCATTCAAAATGCCATCTATAAAATGCAATTGTGTTCATTGACCGTAGCTTATGCCTGCCCATATCATAACCCCACACCACCATGAGCACTCTGTTCACAACGTTGACATCAGCAAACCGCTCGCCCACACGATGTGGTCTGCGGTTGTGAGACGTACTGCCAAATTCTCTAAATCGCTGTTGGAGGCAGCTTATGGTAGAGAAATTAACATTACATTTTCGGGCAACAGCTCTGGTGGGACATTCCTGGAATCAGGGATGTTAACAAAAATTTAGAGAAATAAGCCTTCTTTTGGATGTGGAAAAGTTCTGGGATCTTTTATTTTAGCTCATGAAACATGGGACCAACACATGCGTATATATTTTCGTTCTGTGTTCCTCAACATTTGTGCTTATGGATGGCTAGACACTTCTCTTTTTCTCACCGGCTTTATTTCATTGGTTACCAATATTGTTGAAATGTACGCAACACATGTCTTACAGTAGGCCTACCTCAAAGTCTTCACAGCTGATTTGTGCATAACCTTTGTTACAGTGTATTACTTAGATGCATTACTACAGGGATCATCAACTAGATTCAGCTGTGTGACGATTTTTTTCTTGAGCAGATGGTCGGGGGGTCGGAATATATATAACAATAATTTGTAGACTGCAAATTAATCGCAAGAAGCCCAAACAGATATATTATTGGATTAAAATGTAATAATTTCAAACCTTGCTTTGTTTATGATCATTATTCGTGGAAATACATGGGAACAGATTTCCCTAGTTAAAATCACTTGAAGCTGATTACCTGGTGTTTTACAGTTTTTATATCCAACAATGAAAAATGAACAAAAAAATATATATATCATTTTTTTGCTCAGAAAACTTGGGGGGCCAAATAAAACCACCCGCGGGCCAAATTCACGGGCCGCCAGTTGGGGAACCCTGCATTACTATGTATTAATAGAACTGCTTAATAACTATATGAGAATTTATCTAACACTGTTCATTTTCAGTATGTGTGACTTGTTATAGTAAGTACCATTTACCTTATGCAGACTTTTAAGTAGCAGTGCAAACAGATGGATATATTTTTATGATTCAACCTTTTCTATCATGCTATGCTATTTTTAGCCTTGAATTAAGTTGTGGGGGAATGATAACCATGTGGCTGGGTATCATGTTACAACAACTTGAACCAGGTAATACACTACTGTCCCTCCCCAGAAGGAATGGTCTTCCTGGTGAATGTCACAAGTCTGACAGTGACATTAAACATCACAAAAAATTATGAATGTACAGTACAGTGCCCTTGGAAAGTATTCAGACCCCTTGACATTTTCTACATTTTGTTACGTTACAGCCTTATTCTAAAATTGATTAAATATGTTTTACAGTAATCTACACACAATACCCCATAATGACAAAGGGTAAACAGGTTTTTAGAAATGTTTGCAAATGTATATATTTTTTTTAAATGAAATAAATTATTTACAAAAGTATTCAAACCCTTTGCTATGACTCAATTTAACTTGGGTGCATCCTTTTTCCATTGATCATCCTTGAGATGTTTCTGAAACTTGATTGGAGTCCACCTGTGGTAAATTCAATTGATTGGACATGATTTGGAAAGACCCACACCTGTCTATATAAGGTTCCACAGTTGACAGTGCATGTCAGAGCAAAAACCAAGCCATGAGGTCAAAGTAATTGTCCGTAGCGCTCCAAGATAGGACTGTGTCGAGGCACAGATCTGGGGAAGGGTGCCAAAACATTTCTGTAGTATTGAAGGTCCCCAAGAACACAGTGGCCTCCAACATTCTTAAATGGAAGAAGTTTGGAACCACCAAGACTCTTCCTAGAACTGGCCGCCCGGCCAAACTGAGCAATCGGGGGAGAAGGGCCTTGGTCAGGGAGGTGACCAAGAACCCGATGGTCACTCTGACAGAGCTCCAGAGTTCCTCTGTGGAGATGGGAGAAGCTTCCAGAAGGACAATCATCTCTGTAGCACTCCACCAATCAGGCCTTTATGGTAGAGTGTCCAGACAGAAGTCACTCCTCAGTAAAAGGCACATGACAGCACGCTTAGAGTTTACCAAAAGGCACCTAAAGACTCTCAGACGATGAGAAACAAGATTCTCTGGTCTGATGAAACCAAGATTGAACTCTTTGGCCTGAATGCTGAACAGCACTTTGATATATCAGCTGATGTAAGAAGGGCTATACAAATTGATTTGATTTGAATGCTAAGCGTCACGTCTGGAAGAAACCTGGCACCATCTCTACGGTGAAGCATGGTGGTCGCAGCGTCATACTGTGGGGATGTTTTCAGTGGCAGAGACTGGGAGACTAGTCAGGATCGAGGCAAAGATGAACGGAGTAAAGTACAGAGAGATCCTTGATGAAAACCTGCTTCAGAGCGCACAGGACCTCAGACTGGGGCGAAGGTTCACCTTCCAACAGGACAATGACCATAAGCACACAGCCAAGACGATGGACGAGTGTCTTCGGGACAAGTCTCTGAATGTCGTTGAGTGGCCCAGCCAGAGCCCGGACTTGAACCCGATCTAACATTCCTGGAGACCTGAAAATAGTTGTGCAGCAATGCTCCCCATCCAACCTGACAGAGATTGAGTGCAGAGAAGAATGGGAGAAACTCCCCAAATACAGGTGTGCCAAGCTTGTAGTGTCATACCCAAGATGAGGCTGTAATCACTGCCAAAAGTACTTCAATAAAGTACTGAGTAAAGGGTCTGAATACTTATGATATTTCAGTTTTTTATTTTTAATAAATTAGCAAACATTTCTAAAAACCTGTTTTTGCTTTGTCATTGTGGGGTATTGTATGTAGATTGATGAGGGGGGAAAAACAATTGAATCATATTCAGAATAAGGCTGTAACATAACAAAATGTCGGAAAAGCCATGTGGTCCATTAACATTCACTCCTCTGCGGTCCTGAGAGGGGCAACAGGGTTGAAGAGTGGTCGTTGTTGCCTTAGCTGCAATTTGCCATAGGTCATCTCAAAGTCCTTCTTGGTGCCGACGATAACGTCCAGGCTGCCACCTCGCACGTCATAGCCGTAGGAGGCTAGTTTCTGGATGCGGTAGAGCACAATCTGAGTGGTGAGCTCCAGCACGTTGGGCATCTCCCTCACTTGGTCCATGCTCACCCCCACGTCCAGCAGCCCCTTGAACCGGCCCACCAGGGTGGGCACTGAGTAGTACAGTACAGCAGGGCAGCGGAGGACTATCTCCCGGAGCTCATCTTCAGAGCAAACGAGCACCCCCTGGGTGTAGTCCAGAGCCTGTTGCATGGCCTCAGGCTGCAGCTCTGCGATGGAGGCCCTGAGGCTGGAGACCAGGACCAGGAGCTCCTCTGTGGTGAAGCCCTTCTCCCTCAAGAAGCCCAGACTGTCCCTCCACGCCTCAGCCGGCCGCATCAGGATGTAGGGGTTCTGGCTGAGCAACTTTTGGAACCATAAGCGCAGGTTTCCCTCGTCCCCTCCCAGGTCCAAGTAAGTCTCTCGCAGCATGTGGATGACCTCCTGGTTGCTCTCCACAGGCCGGCTGAAGCTCTGGGGGGCGCTGGCCATCAGCTTCCCGATGATGCGCTTGCTGAGGCGCAGGCTCTGGAGATAGCTTATGTTGTCACGCTGGTTGGTGTGGTGCGTGAGCGTGAAGAAGGAGGCAGGGAACTTCTCAATGATGCCCACCAGCTCACGCCGGTTGGGGCATACGGAGGACCAGAGGTCCCGCTGAGCTGCCACGTCCTCGGGCCGACACAGGATAGCCTCGGGGTGGGTCTCCAGCACATGGGCAATGGAAGCAGTGTCAGCGCCCATGTCCCGCAGCAGGTCCGCCGTCTCGTACACGTACACAGAGTTCTCTGACAGCACCCATCCCTTGAACTTACGCACTTTACGGATGTCCACCGATAGGTCATAAAGGGAGTCAACAGTTTGCTGGTTCTCTGGCCGCTTGTTGGCGAGGGTAGAGGAAGAGAAGCCCATATGAGGGGTTAAGACGCTCCTCTTCTGGCAATAGGCGCACAGGAAGGCAGTGGTGGCACGGAGCATTGTTAAGGCACTAAAGTACAGACGACCTGTATAAGACAAAAACACACACTGAGCAGTTACATCACACAAGACCACTACGTCCTTTGTCAGTATTGTTTACCAGTTAGTCCTATACTACTGTTCTATGCTTTCAGAACATAGACTATTTTCTCCTGCTCTAAATTAGACCATTAATGAACAGTAAGATACATTTTATTTAGGATGATCACATAACAAACATTGCTTTCCTCACTGCAAAGCCTGTCAAAATCAAACAATGTTGAACTGATCTATTGAGGGCAACATCAGTAAATGTAAGTATATTTGGCCAGTAGATATGAGTTGTGTTGGTGTGGGAACACGATGTACTAAACGTGTTACTGGGTGGTGGAGAATGTGTACTTAAACTCATAACCAATGCGCCCTCTATATTACCGCCGGTAGCAAGTCACTATATATAGGTCTATAATTATCGAGTTCGTAAAAGGTCTATGCTGCTGTAACAACTGAGTCTTTCAGCACATGGGACAGAGACCACCTGAATCAACTATAGTAATTCAAATACAGGCTATACATTCTATATTGTAAATAAAACCAGTTGTTTACCAGTTTATTGTCCAGAGGAATACACAAGTTGACGCTGGAAGTTGTTCAGGCATTTGTACCATTATGAAAGATTGTAAACGCCCTCTGCTCACGTGTTTCATAACGCCTGTGATTGGCTCTGTTCCCGTCCGCCTATATTGCTGTTGTGCTGCGCAGATTATTAAATTGTGGGAACTCCATCACTATGAATTACCAATGTAATTAACAATAATATGGTGGGTGCTTATATTTGTCCTATTTCACACATGTAGGCTACAAGTGTGTATTATACGTATGTATAATACGCACGCAAATCCCAACTCTCCCTGAGACACCCTCGGAGAGTGGGGTCACGGTGGGGCCGGCGTTATGGGCGGCATTTGGGGGGCCTGGTCCGCCCTAATTTACCTCGTTGCCCGTCCAAATACAAGTTTGAAATATGCATAATTTATTTGACGGAGATGCGCGCTAACAGAAAGACGCATCAATCTCATTTGAAGCATCCGAAACAAGCGAAACAGCACCCCTCTGTCTCATTATGTAGACCATGTATTTAATACTGTCTGGACCAAAAGAGTATGGCATGTCATACTATTTCTGTCCAGACAGCATCAGATACATGGGCTACATAGGGGCGCTGTTTCGCTCGATACTTTCTTCGGTGATATAGTTTCAGCAGAGAGGAAGAGGCGAGGGCTCACTCTCGTTAAATTCTGTCCAGTATAAGCCCAATGGTTTTCTATGGGAATAATATGCAGACGTAAACTTGTCGCCTGCCTTCCTGCCTTTGGGACAAAAACTCATTGTTAGGGCGGAGACATGAGCATCTCGTCATTATATGCAGATATCTGGTGTCAGCCTCTTGCGAATTGGAAATGAAAGTTGGCGGGTGTACTGTATTGTATTGTACTGGCGGGTGTACTGTAACAGTAACAACACTGTTAAGATGCTGGATTGCCCTAAAGTAAATTGATGTTCCGCCAAAATTATATAATTATCCTGTCTAAATAAAATCGTTCAAAATACTTCATCGGTGAGGATTACTTAGCCACATAGGATAATTAGCTTCTTCAAAAATGTTTTGCTGTGGTTGTTTTAAATCACCCGTGTGTTTGAGAAGCCCGCGATTTGGGTAGTGGGCGTGGCAATAGGTCGAGCTGATTGAGTTGCGACTGTCAATGAACATAAGAATGAGAAGGGTTGTGGCGAAGATATGGCGCTGTCAATGAACATAAGAATGAGAGGGTTGTGGCGAAGATATGGCGCTGTCAATGAACATAAGAATGAGAGGGTTGTGGCGAAGAGGTCCGCCGTTATGATAATGGAGATTTGTAATTGAGATTGGACTAAAATGTGGATTGGATGCTTAGATGTATCCATAGACTGTCTTATTTTTGCAAGGGTCAATTAAACATGAAAAGAAAGGGAGAGATATCAAACTTATTTTTAAAGAAGCACAAACAGGCAGATCAGGTGCAAACAGACCCCAGCCCTTGCATCACCACTGGACCCCAGAGAAGCTCCCTACCTGAGGCTAGTCAGAGTCAGTGTGGTTAGACTTCACAAGGACCCAGTCTACCACCACCAGGTCAGAGCATCTACCACACAGTCAGGCACATGCCCAGTTCAGAGTTTAAATTTAGCTTCAGCTTGTAGTAGATGATTTTGTCAGATTAAGCCTCACTTTAAAATGTTGGTTGTTGATTCATGTGTGTTCTTGTTTTGATGGCTGTGGCATTTTTATTGTGATTATACACTAATGGTTCTTGTGTTATTTTAATGTAATAGATGTATCAAGGGATGACACAGAAACCTCTGGCTCTGAGCAAGACAGTGAGCCAGAGCTGCCAGGAGATGTCATCGAGCCCCTCCCAACTGCATCAAGCACCAGATATGCTGTTCCAAAAGGACCTAATGGTATGCCAGGCCTATACTTTAAACTACACATTTTATTTAGCAGCTGTTAGTATCTAATCTTGTGAATCTCTTAATTCTACATTTCCATAGAGATATGACACATTATTTAACGTTTATTTCCGACATTTCAAGATCCAGAGAAGAGGGTCCTGTACAGCCGTGTTTGACATTTCCCAGAACTCAGCATGGTACTAGGAAAATGGCTTTCAACAGCTCCTGGTATAAGGACAATTCATGACTGGAATATTCTGTAAGTCAAGATAACGACTTATTGTTGGCGCTGTTTAAAGATTCTGGATTTAAGCTCCATTCGAAGGCAGAGCATCATATCAATGCCATGTATGCTTGGAATCAACACAAAAGGGCTAGTGACAGCAACTGATCAATGTTAGATGTCATAAATGAGGACTGGAAAAAGAAAGTGGAGGAAAACTGTACTTCCATTAAAACAATTGCAGATGTGCTCCTATTAACTGCCACTCAAAATATAGTGCAGTCATCGAGAGTGATGATTCTCACAACAAGGGTAATTTTGACCCTCTCATAGAGAAAAGGATGAATGCATGTGGCAATGCTAAGTACACAAGCCACCAAATCCAGAACGAAGTTCTTGAGGGCTTAGCTGAGATGGTAAAAGTAAAATAATAAGAGAAGTAAAAGATAGTTACGTTTTTAGTGTAAATGCAGATGAAACCAAAAATAATATATTTTTTTACAAATGTCTTTAGTTGTGAGGTACTATTAGAACGGGGCCATACACGAAAGCTTTTTACACTTTCAGTCAGCTGAAAGCTTAGATGCAGCAGGTCTCACAAAAATGATAATTGATTGCCTTGAAAAACATGGTCTGGACTACAGAAATAATCTTGTGGGGCAAGGCTGTGATGGTGCATCCGTCATGAGCGGAAACCATTCTGGTGTGTCTGCACGGATTAAAAACAGTGCAAGATTTGCATTTTATGTGCACTGTAATGGACATTGTTTGAATTTGGTTCTTGTCGATGCTGTAGAATCAGTGCCTGAGGCAGTTAACTTTTTTGCTCTCTTGCAGAAGCTTTATAACGTTGTATCTGGCTCGTACGTTCATCTCAAGTGACTTACAGTTCAGAAAGAGCTCCTGCCTTTTTCTATTCTCTTTTACTAGTTCTCCCAGTTTTGATCCTTGCCTGTTTTCTGGACTCTGTACCCGCCTGCCTGACCATTCTGCCTGACCTGACCTCGAGCCTGCCAGCCACACTGTACCTCCTGGACTCTGAACTGGTTTTGACCTTTTGCCTGTCCACGATCATTCTCTTGCCTACCCCTTTTGGATACAATAAATATCAAAGACTCAAACCATCTGCCTCCCGTGTCTGGATCTGGGTCTCGCCTTGTGCCCTTATAGACGATAGATCAGTGGAGGCAAGGGGCCTTCTTTCTCAGATAGATTTACATTTCATAGAGCTTTTGGTTACCTTTTGTAAAGTGCTTGGTGATGCCAAATGTCTTTCTGACATGCTCCAATCAAGCTCTCTTGACCTAGCAAGGGCTGTGGATCTAGTAGGTGTCAAGCCCTGACCGTAGAGATCTTTTTATTCTCTATGTTTGGTTGGTCAGGGTGTGACTCGGGTGGGAAACTCTATGTTCTGTGTTTCTATGGCCGGATATGGTTCTCAATCAGGGACAGCTGTCTATCGTTGTCTCTGATTGGGAATCATACTTAGGCAGCCTTTTTTCCTTTTGTATTTTGAGGGTAGTTGTCTTTGTTAGTGGCCTGTATAGCCTGTTTTGTTGGCGACATTTAAAATAAAGAGAAATGTACGCTCACCACGCTGCACCTTGGTCCGGTCATTTCCACGACGACGGCTTTCGTGACAGTAGGTGCCCTTACAGACACATTACAGGACTACAGAAGTGAGGGTTACGTTGGAGAACTATGGAAAGAGATTGCAGAGCACTGCAAAATAAGTGTACAAACAGTGTGTAAAAGTCAGCCTAAAACAAGCTTAAGATTTCGCGACTCATTGATGATGAGCAATGTAGGACAGAAAAATTGTGGCCAAAGTGATGTTTTCTGTCACACCAGTCAGCAGTGCTTTTTGTGAGAAGCTTCTCAGCTTCAAAACTGATTAAAACCCACCTTAGGACAACAATGGTTGATGACAGGTTAAGTCACCTCAGAATTCTCAGTGTTGAGTCAAGGTGAGCACGCTCCCTCAACATGGATGAGTTTGTGAAACATTTAGCCAGTTCTCACCAGAACAGCAGAATTATTCTGTTTTAAATCTACCAGGGATAATTTGCCATTTAGGCAGTCCCTCTGGTCATGATTAAAACCTGCACTGTGTACGAGCTAGTACACTGACATTCTAAAATAATAAACCCAAAGGGTATCATGTCACACAGATTTTATTTGGTCTTGATTAGGCCAATTCCAAAACTTTTCTTTGCTATTAGTTAACATAATATATATGAGCATAAATATGATACTGTAAGTTTGTAGTATTGATGGGCACCAAAATTCTTTTTATTTTTCAAGTCCATTTCTGCTTGATACCTGGAATGTCAAATTGCAGTGTTTTTTTTGTAAATTTACTATTTTGTAAATAAACTATTACATTTATGTAACACACAAATGCTATCTTATCTCCTTGGTGCTTGAGCTTTATTTTCTGAAAATATTTTGGATGTTCAACTCTTATATACCCAGATTATATATTCATGAATACAGAGTGACCCAAGTCTCTGTGTGAGAGAGAGAGAGAGAGAGAGAAAGAGAGAGAGAGAGAGAGAGAGAGAGAGAGAGAGAGAGAGAAAGAAAGAAAGAAAGAAAGAAAGAAAGAAAGAAAGAAAGAAAGAAAGAAAGAACGAAAGAAGTGGCAGTTCTGAGGTAGAGACACTGACTATTCATAGTATGTTAAAGAATTCTAGTGAAGTAACCCTTTTGGACTACACTATCTGCCACATTGAAGAACTCCAGGTTAAGTGAATTATCACTTCTACCTCTAATCAGAAATCATAGGATTCATTCATGCTCCTTAGATGCCAGGTTAGGGTTACACAGTAATTATGTTTTCATGGTCAATGGACCCCCTGAAGTAGCCTTGGCCACCCCCTGGCCACCCCATGTAGAACACTCTAGTTCTGCCACTGCCTCTGAATATCACAGAAACAAAACACTTTGAATGAATAACAGACACATTTTAATAACAATTGTCTATGGATGAAATTGATCAAATTATCTGTTCAAAACATGAAAAACATTCAAAAACATTTATTTTGAATTATTACATTTCCCTATAAATGTGACATTTTTTAAATATATACTAATTTTGGGGAATTTAAACCATTTACTTGTGTTACAAAAGGTTAATAAAATAAAAAGTGTTACTGCTTGGCAGACAGTGTCTCTCAAAAATGACCCCATTGGTGCTTTGAAGCAAAAAATATGTTGCTGCTTTTAGGGTTAATCTCATTTGCCTTTCTCTTTCTCACAAAAATGCCCTCAACTTCACTCTTCTATGGGGTGCATTCAATTTAAAAAATAAAAATAAATATTTCAGACAATTTCTGATTTGTCTATGTGCATGCTGAGCATCATTTATTTGTATTGCTCCAGTTACAGGAGGGCATGCAATGATTGTGGCAATTGAGTTTGCAATTTGAATTATGGAAGAGTGGTCATCATAGACAGAAAGTGTGTCTATTACTGGAATGTACTGCTGCGGTCGTCTATATACGTACGTGTCAAGTTTTAACATTGTGCAGACATTGTAGTAGCCTACTGTAATGTTTATTTTTTTCAGTGTGTCTGTCCTTAGTTCCCCATAACCCATTTGATGACAAAGCAAAGAGAGCAGTACAATTCATTGTGGGAGAAATGAGGTCAGAACTCCACAGACACCAGGTGAAATTAGCTGCTTCCAAAAGTGAGTTGATGAAAGGCAGTCGTGCGTCCCAGATCGAGGTGTGTGAAGGGAGTCCTTATTATCCAATGTCCTGCATCAATGCTTCGTTGAGAAACATTATTATACATCTCCCGTTGCCTGGCCACTAGATTATGTCTTAAACACTTTTTAAATACTCTATTTTCATAGAATTAGGAGGTAGCCCTTTACAAACTAGGTAGCCCCCCCCCCCCCCCCCCCCCCACACATACATATAAACACACACTGCTGCCTAGTAGCAGTGAGAAAAGCTCAGAAAGAAAACCTGAATGAGTAATGTTGCATAAGGAAATGACTCTTAGTCATTGAACAGAGATGCTAATACGTGTAATGAAATACAGCCACAATATCTATTTATTTGGGATGTTGACGCACATACCTTGTTGATCTGATACAGGGCATCCTGTACAATCTGAGTAATCCAGATGAGGCACACTAAACTTTGACGCACAAGTCAAAATAAACAAAGAGAAAGACGAAACGTGTTGTCTAGTTGCAATATTCCATGTGTAGCAGTAGCTTGCTTGCGTTATAGAACAGTGTAAATCTTTTTGAACCATGGTCGTATCAGTGTCTATCTTTCAAATGCACTGATAACGTCAAGTCTCTCAATCAATAAAATGGTTCACCTCATCCACTGCTATAGAGCTCTGCTCAACAGCATCCTCAGGTGGAATATAAAGGTGAAAACACAATTGAGCAGCGACATCAACGTTCAGACTGACAATTGACAAAGATGAAAAGGATCAACCAATTAGCACATTCAACCTTTGACATTCTAAAATGTAACTTTTTTAATGAGAGAAAAACACCTCTAAATCGCAAACTCAGTACAGTTACACAAAGTGATGTGTTCCCACCATATTTGTTGTAAGCAGTTGAATGTCCATCAGATTTGGCCTTTAGGTCAGTACTGACCACAGAGAGCCACATGACTCAGTGGTGTCGAGGAGCTTTGGGTCTGGGGATGATGGGAATGGGCCTGCTGTTCACGTGGGATAGAGGAAGTGGGGAGCCTCTTTGACATCAAGCATCCGACCGTCCGACCTGCAGTGTATTGGTTGAGTCTGTGGTTGTTTGCTTTCCCATGATTTATCGTGGCATTGCAGTTGACAGAGCAGCATGTCAATGGAAATAAACAGTCAGAGTGGTTTTATAGGATATGTTCATCTGTGTTTTCTGCTGCTGACACCAGAAGCATTTATTGTGTGAAGACTCACAGGCTGCGTTTACACAGGCAGCCCAATAAATAAATGCAAATCCCCACTAATTGGTCTTTTGACCAATCACACCAGCTCTGAAAAAAATATCTGATATGATTGGTCAAATGACCAATTAGTGGAAAAAGATATCAGAAACGGGCTGCCGGTGTAAACGCAGTGACTTTGGGCCTGGGCACTTTGTTTACCACACTGTTGTATGTGTTAGAACAGAGCACATGACAAGGCAGAATGGAAGGTTACAATACACAGAGCAGTGGAACAGCCTATATGAATGACAACTCTGTCTGTCTGGAACCAGAGAGAAGAGAGGAAAGTAGAGTCTGCGTCTTGTCATACTCTTACCCTTAAAGGAGGGAAGCGGTCAGGCCATACCCTGGGCAGGGGAGGGCTGAAGATAAATAGCGTCTTGGGAATCTGTATACAGTGGCATGAGTCATGCGAGTGCCGTGCAGCGCCTACCTATGCCTGACATTTACAGCAGGGAGAGTGGTGTTTACAATGCCGGACGCGGGTGAACAGGCACCTGGCTTCTTTTATTGTCAGGGAGAATTCCCACTTCCCCGCTCCAATGACCCAGTGCAGTGTGGATGTGTAGTGATGGTAATGATGGTCTCTGATATTCCCCTCACTTCTCCTAGACTGACCTCCACTTCGGGTCCTCTTCAACCTGGCTTTGGCTACCCTACTGAAAGTTTTACACAAGATGAATAAATTACATTTGCCATTCCAATGTGTTAATATAATTTAAATATATGTGGTGAAAATCATGCAAACAAAAAATGCATTTCAAACCATATTTCTTGTGTTTGCTTACAATAAATACATTTTCAACACATTTCGATGGGTACATTTCCTGTAGGGTTGGCATGGCTGTGCCAGGCATGCCAGCTTTGAGTCAGTCAATGCCCTCACCAGTCTCCAGTCTATTCATAGCACCACCACCGCTCTCCCATTTAGGCACACAGGCCAAGGGGGCCCATATGCAGACATTTTAAATTGCGTTTTTTTTCTCCTCTGAGTTGGGATACAGTCCTCTTTTAAATCCAGGTGCCTGCTATTCTCATGCAGTGTGTTTGAGTTGGATGAGAGGAATGAAAAGAGTCCCTCTGTGTTTTAGAGTGACAGTTAAAGTGAGTGAGGATGTACAGTATGTGTTTGACTTCTGGGTTATTATGTGATGGATTCAGCTTCACAGTCAACACTGTATGTGGTGTGTGAGATGTCTTAAGGGGGTAGGTCTGATTCAGAACCCCGCTCACTGCGGCTCACTGTGCTCTTTCCATCAGGGCTGTAGCAATGGTTCATGCGTGACAAACCCATAGAGTAATCAGCCTACAGATAACTCAGAGGGATGTTCCTCCACCATGTAAGCGTGCCAATGTCTACACCCCAGTGTCAGACAGAGGAAATGCTGTGCGAGGAGAGGACCCAGGCTGGACATCAAGCAGGACAGATAGACCTGTGTGGTCATGTTGAGGGTTGCTGGGGCCCCCCTCGCCGTCTGCATAGGAAACACGTTAGGGCCACAGAATCGTCCTCGATTTCCTGCTTCGCTCAGCGGCCCGCTAAAGCACACAATCCCTTTGTTTTCACAACTGTCAAGTTCTCCTTACATTGTCCAGGCCAGTCCGCGATCTCAAGTTAAACGCTCTCAGATTACTGCTTTGGGTATGGTATTTCAAGCACAGCATTTGTAGGGTACCGGGGGCCTGCACAATAAACCTCACCACGGCTTCATAACAGGATAAAAAATTGCATTTTTCATACGTAAAGTGTTGGAGTTGGTTAACTAAAACCTGCATTGCTAGAAGAGTTAGCTGAGTCTCTACTGTATTGTGTCAGAACAGAAGTGCAGGACTCTGGGAGAGAAGAGTCTGTAGCCAGTCACCCAGTAAAGCCAGGGAACAGGCATTAAATAAAGACAATACCATATATGTGCATTCCCTCTCCACAGCCTTATGGAAACACATCACCTGGAGGTGCGACCCCGTGACCTTATCTTGTCACAGCACCCCAAGCATGAGACAATGGCTCGCAGATTTACAGCAAAGGAGTGCGCTTTTCGGGTCGAAGTTATACTCTCATTTGACCATAATAGGTTGAGGCGAGGTAGAAAAAGTGTTGCTGGTAATTGAAGTTTCCCTGAGCAGAGGGAGAGAGAGGGCTGCCAAGCCCTGGGTGCTGGGGGTGAGGGGGCGAGAGGGGTTCTTTGGAGTTTTGTGAGGAATACAGTAGTACGGTTGCCATGGAGACAGGGAAGCACTCTTCAGGGCCAGCTTATGAAGAAGAAAAGCGAAGTTCCAGCGAGGGCAGTGAATACAGCGCCTGCCTGCCTGCCTGCCTGCCTGTCTGCCTGCCTGCCTGCCTGCCTGTCTGTCTGCCTGCCTGTCTGTCTAACTGCCTGCCTGTCTGCCTGCCTGTCTGCCAGGGGAAATAACGATTAGAGCCACAGGTCTTACCTTTCATATATCTGTCTGTGGCTCCATGAATAGGCACTGTCATTCCCACTCTTCACCCTACACCCTGCTCTTAAAAAAGTCACATGCATCAACTTTCCCAGTTTCATCATAATGACTTGTTCCACTGTGTAAAAGGCAGGCCGTCCAAGGTTAGGTTATGATTAGTCAGACAAAAGAGGAAAATGACAGTTGATGTATCAGCAACATGACCAGGCCACCCTCCTCTAGCTGTGGGCATGTTGGCTAGTTTAGTTGACGCACACAGCTATCCAAACCATATGTTTTCCCATAATGCCTAGCCTTAAAACTTTACCCCAATGCCCTTAACCCCTTTAGGTCTAAGCCCTTAGAGCGCAATATCTACTAAGCTAATATATGGGATTGTTTTAAGGACCCCTGCAGGTATAAAAAAAGATACACCAATATTTGATAAAACATTGAATTTGACCTTTACTGCTATAGCCCATAGAAACGCATTGAATAACACATTTGTACATGGCAAACAGACAGTGTCTGTTCTATTTCGGAGAAATATAAGAACTTTGTGAGAGTCTCCCTTTTTTATATTGGTGACATATTATTTTGTAGCTCCAATGGTTCGGTCTGGACAACTTGTTCTGTGAGAAGATCTCTTGGAAATGAGGATGTCCGCGACAGAAGGTTCAGACTACTGACGTAAAGCTTGTGGATGTCGTAGAGCGAAACAACCGTTGTGTTAGTGAGTCTCATTTTTCCGATGGTGGTGACACTAGTTTGTAGCTCAAACATTTCGGGTTTTACACATGATTTCGTGATGATTTTCTTGTCTGGATCCTGTCATGCATAGAAAAAGACCGCTTTCACAAACCCACGTTATGGAATAGGCTCAAACTCTATATTGGTGGAAAGAAGGGATTGAGCTGCAGCCACAAGAAGAAACAGTAAGTCTTTAGCATAAACACACGGGGAGCTATTCAATCTTCAAAATGACATCACTGGGTGACGGACAGGTCTGTCAATCTGACATAATAGTACATTTACATTTACATTTAAGTCATTTAGCAGACGCTCTTATCCAGAGCAACTTACAAATTGGTGCATTCACCTTATGACATCCAGTGGAACAGCCACTTTACAATAGTCTACTTATAGGCTACTGTATGCATCCACAATTTTTAAGTGGAATCATATTGCTACAAAATCTAAACACTTTTCCTGCTTGTCCATAGAAACATTGCTCGAGCTTCTCAGTGTCAGTTGTGTACATGGTGATAGGCTATCACGTGTTACACAACATCCCAGGGACTAACACATCTCTGAGTGACAGTTATTTACAGTATGTTTGGCTGCCTCCAGACTCTTTCTTAGAAGCACCAGCCCCAGGGGTGCATAGCGGTGGGCCACTGAAGGGGGGATTTCCTCACCCTTTACCACAGTATAAACTTACCCTGGAGGGCAACCAAAATGGCCGTCACTCCATCTCCACCTCTTACCGTTGTGCCATGGCAGCGGTAAATATTGATGTCTGCTGCTGTGTGTGACAGCTCAGGTCGGTAAAATGTGTCCTGGTATTAAACCCTCGTTTGGACTTGAGCCTCTTCCATTAATTTGGCTATTTTAGCAGGCATCGGCTGCATAGTGGCGGGCCTTGCAGACAGCTGTCCTCTGGCCCACTGGGGTGGGAGGCATTGTCCCCTGTCCTGTACACAGGACCAGATGCTCATCATTAGACAGAGCATTAGGTTCCAGGAAGAGACAGAGACTCGCACACGCTGCTTTCACACACTGCTTTTTCAGCAGAAAGAGAGAGAGAGAGTGTATGTGTGTGTATGCGTGGTTAATGTCACCGCTGTCGTTCACTGCCTGTGAATCGGATTGGCTTTTTAGCTTTCTAATGTAGGGAAAATTGTGTCCAAGACCAAAATCTTAAAGAGGATGTTATGGTTAATTAACAGGGTAATGTTTAACTGCCATTTGTAAACATCTAGATGTTTGAGAAAAGGCACGTAGGGGAGAGTGGGGTAAGTTGAGCCAAAGAGTTAAGTTGAGACACACTTGTTTCTAGGAAACCATACACAAAATGAATAATTTGACCAAATATTTTGGAAGTCCTCATTCCATGGAGTCTGTGAAGGAAGAAACCACAAGGAAAAAGTGGAAAGTAGGTTAAGTCCAAAAAAAACGATTTTCACAAAGTCAAATAAATGTATTGTGTTAGAGGTTTCATGATGCTTGTATCTAAACAAAAGTAGATTGTTTTAAACATCAGTTGGGGTCTCTATAAGCTTCAAAATTAGGTCCTCAACCTAGCATCAAAGTGCATCCTTGTAGCTATGTGAGCTAATATAGTCAAAATGTTTGCCTTGGGGTAAGTTGAGCCAATGGCCACCATACCCCATACAAATTATAATAACATTTCGTCAGTTTAATGCATAATATGCATAATATTTTGCAATGTGTCATGCATATGAACTCAAGATAGTACATTTTTATTGTTGAGCAAATGTAAATGTTTTCTTCCCAGGCGTAATGCAAGGCATTATCGCTGGAATATGAGATGACAACAGGGTCTGGCCTATGTTAAAATTGTTTAAAAAATTAACTTACCCCACTCTCCCCTACTGTAATATTGAGTTAAAAGCTAGCACGATGTAACGACCATGACATTAAGGTGATATCCAATGTGTTCTGTTCACAAACTACATTTCTTCATCCCACTTTCTCGTAAAGCACCATTATGTATTTTAGAATGGGTTATTATTTATAGAGTGGCTGGATCATTCAAAGGTTCTGTCTTAAAGCTATACTTGAAACATTGAGAACATTGAGTTGACCTGGCAATAGAGCAGAGCATGATGGGAAAGTAACTAAACTTGCCAACGCAGTAGTCATTCCCTCACTGTCTCTCTGTCACATTCACACTCTTTCTCCTCCTCTCTCTCAGCCTTTCACTTTCTTTTTTCTTTCTCTCTCTCTTTCTCTCTCTCTCTCACACACACACTCCCTCTCTCTCCCACCCACTCCTTTGTCCTCCTTTTGTGGTTCTGGTAAGGGTTCATGCAAGAGGCAGAGTGTGGAGGGTGTATGGGGGCCATCAGCAGCGTTCGGGTCAGGGCAGGGAGGGCCACCACAGCACAGTCCCTCTCCAGTCCGTCTCTGTCTATCTGATGGGCTCTGGGACAGTTGCTGCAGCCTGGACAACATCTGCTGGACCTGGGAGGAAATACAATGATGAATACTGCAGCCAGAACCATGGAGGTTCTTTCCACCACCACCACCACCACCACACTCTGAACATGGCCTTGCTAATAAACACCAGTTAGCCAGACTGAATCATACAGTGATAGAGGTAATGTTATTGCTCCACCTCAGTTACATAATGGACCACCATTCTAAATAAATTATTGAATGAGATGTGTTTTGATTGAATAGATGCATGGAAATACATTTTGGTCTATGTCTTATTTTTTGGGGTCTTTGAGTTTTTCTGTTAGTGTCTGTCTGTGTAGTATGGCTGCATGTACATGCACAGTGTGATTTACTGTCTGTTCCTCTGCATAATGTACAGCGTTTTTGTGTTTATAGTTCGGTGCATGTCTGCGTGTCTATAGGATAGGTGTCTCCGATCCACGAGGCCTGCAATGTATGCCATTTTCTCTCCTCACCATAGCTAATCAATGACATCATCAACGATATAGTTCCCAAACCAAAAAGAACTCCAGCAGGACTCAGGTCCTTTAGGACTTAGGTTGTACACCCATGAAATAAGCAGCCTGGCGGAGTGTCTCTGTGTAACCGTACAGCATGTCTTTGTATCGTCACTGTGTGTGTCTGTGTCCCAGTACAGTCAGTGTCTGTGCTCCTGGCTCCCCAGGAGAAGAGAGGATGGGGCTGGGAAGCTGTGTGCTGCTGCTGCTGCTGGGAAAGTGGGCCAGCACAGCGCTCACAAGGCCTCCACAGGAGCACTCCTTAAAAGGCCAGGATGAATGATGTCGTTGTGGACTCTCTTCTTTTCATTTTTTTCTTTCCTTCTTAAAGAGGAGAGAAGCCTAGCAGCAGGCTTTGTGAAACTCGTCGTGCACATCAGATACACACACGCACAACATCGATGACTTCAGAGGGCTGGAGTACGTAAGCCTCATGTCCATCATATTCTGACTGGTGCACATAGAGACCATGGGTTTATTGGACATATTGCTACAGTATGTGTAGTCGTTCAATGGGGCAATGTTAATATTTGTCTTTATTAGATATTGGAAAAGTAGAATAAATCCCTGAGTAGTATAAAACTGTTATTTCCAGCAATGCAATCTAATTGTCTCCTCCTCTTCCTCACAGTCAAAGGTACGTAGGTCTCCATGATAGGGCATGTTTAAAGGAGAGAGTGAAGACGAGAGAGGAAGAGAGGGCTGTCCACTTTGATAGAATGTGATATGAACCTGGTTGACAACATGATGCGCAGAGGCAGGGTTCTCAAGCGTTCTGGACCATTTACAGTGCTGAAGGCTCGGGAGAAGGGCGTCATTAATTCAACTGTCATCTGTATGACACCCCTGTTAATGTGCGTGGTTCAGTCTTGGGGCCACTGAAGATGGCGAGAAAAACAAGATCATGGAGTGAGCCAAGAAATATATGTAAACAATAGCTGGTTCCCCTTCTATGAAAAATAGAAACATTTCATCAACTACAATGTATGTGTTAATCTAGGCCTGCAATACAAATATCAGCAAGATGTATCAAGTGATAATTTCCATGCTATGAAATTCTCATGCAGTTACCAGGAAGGCTCTTTAGCTACATCTTGACCCTAACAACTAATTAAAAAACACAGAGCATGTTCAGTAGCGGATGTCTTCTTCAGACAACAGCTGTTGGCCTCTCAGTTTCAGGGAGTCCAACTTTTTCCACCAGGACCTCACTGATAGGGGTCAAGGACTTCTTCATGTACACAATGCTACAGCATGGCCGAACCCAGTGTCCCTGTTAAACCCCTGTTTGCCTCCACACAGGACAATTTGGGAGCCCCGTCTCCACTCTTCGCTTTCTCCGCGGTATACCGCCGGGCCTGCGATGCCTAGTTTGAAGCGTGTGTGGGCTGTTCCTCCTCTCCCCGCGACGCCCAAATCTGTGAGACATCTGCTGTTATCTGAGGAATGTGCTGCACACTTTATGGACATATATGTACCAGCGCTTTGACGTCTTCCCTATTTTTAGACACCGGCCCCGCGGCTGGAGGTTGTTATTATGATGTCACACAGGCTCTGAAAATAAATCAGTTTGTTTGTCTTAGGTTGCACCTCCCGCCTGCTTTCCATGTCAAGTCTGTTTGTGTTTACATGTCTGTTAAACTGGATTTTTTGATGGCTTCCATGCAGGCTGGTCACAGTTCCAAAGACATTTCCTTGAACGATTTCCAAATGCGGAGTTGATTGGAGGACAATGTGGTGTGTGGATTGGAACCATTTTCAGAGCTGAGAACCTGAAAATGGTTCCTTTTGCTGTGTCTTTTCCAATGACAATGTTGAAGTCTAGCTCCAGGATAGCGTAGATCTCGATTGGAGTCTGCTGCTATTCAGTTCCCTGGAGGGGATGCATGAAATTCATATGTAAAACTGTAACCAGAAAATATGCCAAGCATTAATGGACTGGATGATTTCCATGTCATATGAATTGGATGATGGGTACTTCCCTGCTTTAACTTAGTTGTCACTTTCTCTATCGTTAGATATATCATATTATTGTACCCCTATTTTGAATAGATAACAAGTCCATTATGTAATGATCACATCCTGAAAACAGCATGCCATGAGAGATGTATATGCTCTCCTGTGAGTGAGTGTGAGATTACATGCACACATTAACACTTGGGAGACCTGTATGTGTGTGTGTGTGCGTGTGTGTGTGTGTGTGTGTGTGTGTGTGTGTGTGTGTGTGTGTGTGTGTGTGTGTGTGTGTGTGTGTGTGTGTGTGTGTGTGTGTAGAGAGACGGCCATCAAACCACGCAGGGTGAGTTGATCTGGGGTGACAGGTAAATGTGTTTGACTAAGTCTGATTTAGGGAAGCTCTGACATGAGGAACCCCCCAGGGGTGTCTGGGAGGTACACAGTGACTGGCTCCACAAGCTGCATGTCACCCCTCCCTCTCCGACACATACACAAAAACACACCTTATGTCCTCCACCCTCCATCCTCCACCACACCCTTAGTACAGGCAGAGAGGAAGAGAAGAAGCGAGAGATTTTACTTAAATCTGTCAACGAAAATAGCATGGAGGTCAATGAGAGAGTGTGGAATAGCTTATTTTCTATGTGAGGTTTATTTGATTGAATAGAAGTTTCATAATGGTTAGGTTGTTACGAATGCACTGATATATGTGAACGCACGTGGCATTTCGCAACTTTATATCGAAGCATTGCCTGTTGTCATAGAGATAGATAAAGGACACATCATGGATATAACCTGTTTTAGCATGGACATTGCCATTGAGAGCTTCCACCATTTTAAAGTGGTCAACTGGGTGGGGATTCCTATGAGTTGGGAGATATCAGCCAATGAAGAAAAAGAAAATGGACTATGATAAAATGGAGATAGCCTCAAAGGCACTATGCTGTCACAGATGCTATAATGGCACAGATACAAAGATGAGTCATCTTTCTATCTCTATCGCCTGTCTTCCACGTAAGTATCTGCCCCCTTATGGGCTAGAATTGTCCCACCTGATCTCGCCTCCTCCCGCCTGCCTTCCATCTTTGAGGACATGTATAACCATTGTTAGAGTGGTCACTTGACTATCTTGTCAATATAATAGACAGTCTTTGGTACATGTAATGCGTGAGCACTGATCAGGACCTGTCACGGGGCTGATGACAAGTTCCACATGATGAACAGCGTCAGTCGCCGGCTTGTCTTCTCTGACAAGGCACACCTCGCCGTCCGGCCTAATAGCTCAGAGACAACACTGACATTACCTCATCATCATGTAGCAGGAGAGAATATCCATTCAGACTGGCTTGTTGTATTCTACACTATAAAACTCAACACTTTGTAATGTATACCTGCAAAATACGCTATACATTTTCCATTGTACCTCAGTATTTTTTACATTTTATTTCACCTTTATTTAACCAGGTAGGCAAGTTGAGAGTAAGTTCTCATTTACAACTGCGACCTGGCCAAGATAAAGTAAAGCAGTGCGACACAAACAACAACACAAAGTTACACATGGAATAAACAGCCAATAACACAATAGAAAAAATCTATATACAGTGAGTGCAAATGAAGTAAGATTAGGGAGGTAAGGCAATAAATAGATCGTAGTGGCAAAGTAATTACAATTTAGCAATTAAACACTGGAGTGATAGATGTGCAGAAGATGAATGTGCAAGTAGAGGTACTGGGGTGCAAAGGAGCAACACAAAAAATAACAATATGGGGATGAGGTAGTTGGATGGGATATTTACAGATGGGCTATGTACAAATTCTATGATCTGTGAGCTGCTCTGTCAGCTGATGCTTGAAGTTAGTGAGGGAGATATAAGTCTCCAGCTTCAGTGATTTTTGCAATTCGTTCCAGTCATTGGCAGCAGAGAACTGGAAGGAAAGGCGGGCAAAGTAGGAATTGGCTTTGGGGGTGACCAATAAAATATACCTGCTGGAGCGTGGGTGCTGCTATGGTGACCAGTGAGCTGAGATAAGGCGGGGCTTTTCCTAGCAAAGACTTATAGATGACCTGGAGCCAGTGGGTTTGGCGACGAATAGGGCCAGCAAATGAGAGCCAACGAGGGCCAGCCAACGAGAGCATACAGGTCGCAGTGGTAGGTAGTATATGAGGCTTTGGTGACAAAACCGATGGCACTGTGATAGACTGCATCCAATTTGCTGAGTAGAGTGTTGGAGGCTATTTTGTAAATGACATCGCCGAAGTCAAGGATCGGTAGGATAGTCAGTTTTACGAGGGTATGTTTGGCAGCATGAGTGAAGGGGGCTTTATTGCGAAATAGGAAGCCAATTCTAGATTTAATTTTGGATTGGAGATGCTTGATGTGAGTCTGGAAGGAGAGTTTACAGTCTAACCAGACACCTAGGTATTTGTAGTTGTCCACATATTCTAAGTCAGATCCGCCCAGAGTAGTGATGCTGGACGGGTGGGTAGGTGTGAGCAGCGATCGGTTGAAGAGCATGCATTTAATTTTGCTCGCGTTTAAGAGCAGTTGGAGGCCACGGAAGGAGAGTTGTATGGCATTAAAGCTCGTCTGGAAGATAGTTAACACAGTGTCCAAAGAAGGACCAGAAGTATACAGAATGGTGTCGTCTGCGTAGAGGTGGATCAGAGAATCACCAGCAGCAATAGCAACATTGATGTATACAGAGAAAAGAGTCGGCACGAGAATTGAACCCTGTGGCACCCCCATAGAGACTGCCAGAGGTCCGGACAACAGGCCCTCCGATTTGACACACTGAACTCTGTCTAAGAAGTAGTTGGTGAACCAGGCGAGGCAGTCATTTGAGAAACCAAGGCTGTTGAGTCTGCCGATAAGAATGTGGTCATTGACAGAGTCGAAAGCCTTGGCCAGGTCGATGATGACGGCTGCACAGTATTGTCTTTTATCGATGGCGGTTATGATATTGTTTAGGACCATGAGCGTGGCTGAGGTGCACCCATGACCAGCTTGGAAACCAGATTGCATAGGAGAGAAGGTACGGTAGGATACGAAACGGTCAGTGATCTGTTTGTTAACTTCGCTTTTGAAGACCTTAGAAAGGCTAGTAATAGGGGTTGGAACAATTGCGGTGGATCATTTTAGAAAGAGAGGGTCCAGATTGTCTAGCCCAGCTGATTTGTAGGGGTCCAGATTTTGCATCTCTTTCAGAACATCAGCTATCTGGATTTGGGTGAAGGAGAAATCGGGGAGGCTTGGGCAAGTTTCTGTGGGGAGTGCAGGGCTGTTGACTGGGGTAGGGGTAGCCAGGTGGAAAGCATGGCCAGCCGTAGAAAAATGCTTATTGAAATTCTCAATTATTGTGGATTTATCGGTGGTGACAGTGTTTCCTAGCCTCGGTGCAGTGGGCAGCTGGGAGGAGGTGCTCTTATTCTCCATGGACTTTACAGTGTCCCAGAACCTTTTGGAGTTTGTGCTACAGGATGCAAATTTCAGTTTGAAGCCTTACCTTTCCTAACTGCCTGTGTATATTGGTTCCTAACTTCCCTGAAAAGTTGCATATTGCAGGGGCTATTCGATGCTAACGCAATACGCCACAGGATGTTTTTATGCTGGTCAAGTGCAGTCAGGTCTGGAGTGAACCAAGGGCTATCTATATCTGTTCCTGGTTCTACATTTTTTGAATGGGGCATGCATATTTAAAATGGTGAGTAAGGCACTTTTAAAGAATGACCAGGCATCCTCTACTGACGGAATGAGGTCAATATCCTTCCAGGTCGATTAGAAAGGCCTGCTCACTGAAGTGTTTTAGGGAGCGTTTAACAGTGATGAGGGGTGGTCGTTTGACCGCAGAGCCATTACGGACACATGCAGTGATCGCTGAGATTCTGGTTGAAGACAGCTGAGGTGTATTTAGAGGGTAGGTTGGTCAGGATAATATCTATGAGGGTGCCCATGTTTACGGATTTGGGATTGTATCTGGTAGGTTCATTGATAATTTGTGTGAGATTGAGGGCATCTAGCTTAGATTGTTGGATGGCTGGGGTGTTAAGCATGTCCCAGTTTACGTCACCTGGCAGCACGAGCTCTAAAGATAGATGGGAGGCAATCAATTCACATATGGTGTCCAGGGCACAGAGGGGGTCAGAAGGTGGTCTATAACAAGCAGCAACGGTGAGAGACTTGTTTCTGGAAAGGTGGATTTTAGAAGTAGAAAATCGAATTGTTTGGGCACAGACCTGGATTGTATGACAGAACTCTGCAGGCTATCTCTGTAGTAGATTGCAACTCCGCCCCCTGTGGCAGTTCTATCGTGTCGGAAAATGTTGTAGTTAGGGATGGAAATTTCTGGGTTTTTGGTGGCCTTCCTGAGCCAGGAGTCAGACACGGCTAGGACATCCGGGTTGGCAGAGTGTGCTTAAGCATTGAATAAAACAAACGTAGGGAGGAGGCTTCTGATGTTAACATGCATGAAACCAAGGCTTTTACGGTTACAGAAGTCAACAAATGAGAGCGCCTGGGGGCTACAGGGTCTAGGTTAACCTCTACATCACCAGAGGAACAGAGGAGGAGTAGGATAAGGTTCTTAAGGCTATAAGAACTGGTTGTCTAGTACGTTTGGAACAGAGAGTAAAGGAGCAGGTTTCTGGGCACGGAAGAATAGATTCAAGGCATAACAGACAAGGGTATGGTAGGATGTGAATACAGTGGAGGTAAACCTAGGCATTGAGTGACGATGAGAGAGGTTTTGTCTCTAGAGACATCATTTAAACCAGGTGAGGTCACCGCATGTGTGGAAGGTGAAACAAAAGGGCGAGCTAAGGCATATTGAGTAGGGCTGGAGGCTCTACAGTGAAACAAGACAATAATCACTAACCCAAACAGCAATGGACAAGGCATATTGACATTAGGGAGAGGCATGCGTAGCCGAGTGATCATAGGGAGCAGTGGGTAGCTAGGTGAGCTGGAGGCACGGCGATTCAGACAGCTAGCGGGCCGGGGATAGCAGGCTAACAGAAGGACCTTAGGGGGGCGTCGCAATGGAAGTGTCTGTTGTAGCCACCTCGGACGGTTACATCGGCAGACCAGTCGTGATGGATCGGCAGGGCTCTGTGTAGGCAGTAAAAGGGTCCAGGCCAATTGGCAAAATAGGTATTGTAGCAAAAGAAATTGGCTGATGGACTTCTTCAGCTAACAGTCCGATATGCTCTAGACAGCTAGTGGGTCGTGGCTAGCAGGCTAGCAGATGGGCCTTCAGGGGACATCGCGACAGAGGAGCCTGTTGAAACCCCCTCGGGCGGATTGCGTCGGTAGACCAGTCGTGATGGATCGGCGGGGCTCCGTGTCAGCAGTAAAATGGGTCCATGCCAATTGGCAAAATAGGTATTGTAGCCCAAGGAGTGGCTGATGGACCTCTTCAGCTAGCCGGGAGATGGGCCTAGCACGAGGTTAGTTCCAAGCTAACTGGTGCTTGCTTCGGGGCAGAGACGTTAGCCAGGGGTAGCCACTCGGATAGCATCTAGCTAGCTGCGATGATCCAGGTAAAAAGATTCAGAGCTTGCGGTAGGAATCCGGAGATGTGGAGAAAAAGCAGTCCGGTATGCTCTGGGTTGAATCGCGCTGTGCAGACTGGCAGGAGCTGACCGTGCTAAGGTTAGCTGATGACCGCTAGCAGTGCCCAACTGACTACTAGCTAGTGGCTAGTTAGCTGGCTAGCTTCTGTTGGGGTTCCGATTCTAAAGTATAGAAAATAGCACATCAATACCAATAGATTTTATAGTGGCAGCCATTTTGTTTTTTGTATCTCTGGGCCTAGGATAGAGTGGGACCAGTGGGACCAGTGCAGTGGGACCAGGGAAGGAGGCTGTTATTGTGACTTTGGACATTCAGCTGACCTTGACCTAATTTGTTACTCAAAATTTAAAGCGCATCCCAGAAAGCCGTAGTGGTAGCTCGCCGCTTGGTGACATAACCACCATAGTCTAGTTCCATGGTCAAAATCATTGACCATTAGCAGCTATGCTGAAACGGTTACTGTGGGGTGTAGATTGGCCTTGTATGTCTGCCCTCTGACAGACACAGTTGTCTGGTCATGAAGGGCAAGGCGAGAGAGGGACACTGGCTGTGTTTGGAATAGGATTACAACAAGCTTGATGAGCTATTTCACTCTATTTGTTTAATGAGAGAACGTCTGTCTGTGATAAGTCAACACAGCTGAGTCATTCTACTCCTGTTAGAAATGCAGGTCTCAGCATAGCTTCCCTGGATGCTGAATATTCATATTCACACCTGTGACACCACGCCCTCCATCTCACCAAAGCAGAATCACTCTCATTGAATTATTATTGCATTTTATGAAAGTACATGAATGCATTAATCCTGCTATGTTAATGCCAATGCCATCTCCTTCTACGTGTGTATATTGTATACTTCAGGCCACCTGTGTTAACTGATAAACCAACTGTATTGTGTGCTAAAATAATAGTTTTGTTTCAGCTCAGGAGCATGATTCTGATTCTTCCCTCCTCACTGGTCTTCTGATTCTGGTGAGTGGAGAGCTGCAACATAAACGCTAATAATGAGTGTCTCCAGTGTAAAGAGAGGGGGAAGAGTTGTATCTAAGTAAGCAGAGGAACACAGCTCTATGTATAACTCTGGTTGGAGGGTCTATTCTGTTTGCTTCATCTTGCAGACACTCAACACTGCTGCTCCAGGGCTTCCTGTGTAAAATGGAGGGTCTCTCACTGTACATGTGCCAACTCTCCACGGTGGTAACCATGGCGGACTAGGTTTAAGGAGGATTATGTCTTCAATGGGCAGAGGCTCTGGTTGTCTATCTACAGTATTTTTGGTCTGGGCTACTATTCACTCTGTAGATGGTCAACTAACACTGGCTACAATGTTGTGGATAGATAATACTAATTTCCTGTAACTAGTTGTTTTGCTCTGGAACTGTGGGGTCATGGGGGATATGAGGCCGATGGTAAACAAGATATATGACACCTGTTAATTGAAACTTGAACCTGTCTGCATGCAGATTTGACTGCCTTGAAGTTCTGTCCATGGCAAATGGGCTGGTCTGGTGAACTATGAACCCTGAGAGAGAGATGTCTCCACTGGGCTTCCATCCACTGATCATCAAAAGGGTTTGGGTTCAGTTCCAACTGAGGGTTGAAGACCCGACAGCCCTCAGGTTGAGTGATTGATCACGTGGCTGCCCTTTTCACCACATGGTTGTCATGAAGGTAGGCTAAATGGAATGGAGTCTGGTTAGGAGATATAACCAATAGTAACTCAAAAGGGGAAAGCCTTTGTCCCAGAGATATATTTTACTCTTTGAAGTCAAGAGGCTTTCTAATATATTCTCCATTATCAACCACTCATTAATGTTAACCACTGATATGTATACTGTCATGGAGAAATGGAGGAAATTAGAGACAGACAGACAGACAGACAGACCAGACAGACAGACAGACAGACAGACAGACAGACAGACAGACAGACAGACAGACAGACAGACAGACAGAGACAGACGAGGAAGTGACAAGAAAAATAAGGAACAGCAAATCCTCCTGTTGTTAATAAGCCAATAGACACAAATGGAGGAGCAGACAACTGAGAGTGCCTCTCGACCACTGGGCTCTTGATGAAGCTCCCAGTGCCAATGTTGCCATGGTAATAATTAGCAGCCCATAGGAGTGGACGGGTCAGCTGTTTGGTAGAGAGACTAAACACACTCCATCACCTTAATACACCGCCTCACCAATGGCGTGTATGTTGGTAACCTTTTATGACAATAAACGATGGATAGGCAGGCGTCTTTTTCCATGGTTTGCTCTGTCGGAGTGACTAATTTGAGCTTTTAGCTCTAACCCATTACCGGTTGCTGCACAGCTCCAGATTCATGCTATTATTAGACTCTTGATATGAAACAAGGTCAGTCCAATAGCCTTGTCTTATTAGGCTGTCACTACTTTGCCTTAAAGAGACATGTATCCCTGTACCAGTAGGGTTATGTGCATAGTATATATCCATTCATTACAGTAAACCATAGCCATACCATAGGAAGTATAACCCCACACTGAGGGATATCTTAATAGTTGAACGTTCCTTTGATGGACTACAGTATCTGTGCATGTGCAGCCTTTAGACTAGTAGAGAGAATGGAGTGACGCTATAGTAGGGAGAGCTGCTAAGTGAGGGGCCTGCCCTGTATCTGGCTGAGGCAGGAGCTCAGCTGTTGTCCATGACAAGATCAGCTCTTGATCACTCCTCCTCTGGGGGGGGGGGGGGGGGGGGGGGGGGGAATTTTGGCGAGGGATGCTCTCGCTGAGATATATCACGTGTTGTACACAGGGGCGCACCAGCAAGTTTTGCTAGGTGGCATGCATTTGACAGACTGGCTGGTATTCTCAAAGAACTGCCTGCCAACTCACAATGGAGAAATATTGCTCCTTAGGTTGAAGAAGCCACATGCTCAGTGGTGTAGATATCCTAAGAGTGTGAATTCAAAGTGACAAGCTCCCTGAGACTACAGAGAGAAGCTGAGCCTCCCCCCATAAGGAGGCTCAGAGCAGCACAGTGAAAAAGGGGGCCCTTGGACAGCTGCAAGGGGGGGGGGGCAGCTCCATCACAGATCTGTCTGACCTCTGACCCCTGGATGCAAGAGTCAAATCCCTGAGTCTCTCTGCCTCAGTGTCTCTGCTCTGCTGCTATTTGCTGGGCGCCACAATTATACCCTGCACTGAGAGTTTAGCCACAGCTTATTCTTTCCACTCCTGCCTTTCTGCTATCAATTTAGTGATGTGTTTCCATAGTTTGGTTGTTGGTTGTTTTGGGTCTTCCGTGAACCTCAAATTGATTGGACTCATCAACAACTGACATGGGCAACAAACTACACTTCAACACTTGAGAAGCTTGTCTCACAGAAGCGTGAAGTGTGTCACCCACAATATCAAACCTAAAACCGAAAGGCTTACATACCATACAGTCAATTTATTAATTTACTTGGGGGAACTGCTCAATAGATTTCAATAGAAATCATGCAAACATGTGCACACACACACACACACACACACACACACACACACACACACACACACACACACACACACACACACACACACACACACACACACACACACTTCGCAGCATGTGACTGGCTGCTGCGGAGATCAGCTTGCTATTATTACTCTACTCAATGAGGAGGGTCTGACAGAATCTAACCACTCTGCCTCAGCCAACTCAGCTCAACTCATGGTGGTTCAAAGTTCCACACGTAACATACTTTGAATATGTACAGTAGAGGCGTAGGGCCTATTTGTCAATGACAGGCGTGAATGAGCACAGATGGAATCGGAACGGTTGCATTGGGCCTGCTGCCTATTTAAGCGTCGTGCTGTGCTTTTCTGGCAATGTGATGATATGTACTTTGCCCATTGCAAAACAGCAGGCCCGAGAGCGACACTGTCTGCAGACCTGCTAACTCTCACCTAATTCCAGGGGCTGGAGGAGAGCTTTAAAATCTGACAGTGACTAATTGAAGAGGCTACGGTCTGAGCCGGCACTATCTATGCATTTCTTGCCATCGCCTTTCACATCCCAGATAACATCAAAGCAGGACTATTTCTATCAGTGTGATGATAGCACTGCAGTCTGTGTTTTCTGCTCTGTGAGGAGTTGAGTGTATGTCACAGGCGCCAACGTCGCCACGGCAGCAGGCAGTGGGCGACGGTAAGTGGGCTTCTGGCTTCACTCAGATGGTGCTCACTTGTCCACACTCACGAGTCACCCAGCTCTGAGTGGCTGCTGCCTCAGTTACCTTCAGGGACATGTTACTGTAGTTAGTGAACATGTCTGAAAAGGCCGTTTTATTGTCAATGGTAGTCAGTTATTTATTGGAAGGATTCTAACTAAGCTGTATTTCATCTTCAGTGCAATATCTGATCATTTACACTTGTCCAAAATTTTAACAGTTTCGCATCCACTCACAACCACAGGCAATAGCAATCATCCCACTGACAACAACAGGCAATAGCAATTATCCCACTCACAACAGTCCACAATATTGTATAGTCCTCCACCGTCGGCCTCAGTCAGCTATCCCTTCTGCATGCTCTTAGACTGCTCACCTCATCTGGTTTTACAAACCACATCAGGGAACAGTTGCTTCAGAAACACTCAATTACAACAGTAAACACCAGCTTCCCCGGAGGAATCAGTTATAGGTATAACCGTTCTGACACGAGATCACACAGCAGCACACACACACACGACAAGCCCCTGGCATAAGTCTTTATGACTTATGGCTTATTTTTTATAAGTTTCAGTCACTAACATGTCAATGGACAATGCCAAAAAGAGAGTGTTTGTGGTTTGTGGTATTGATACACTTAATTTGATTTCCTCCCAAACTTTTGTTTGATCTCTGCGAGGAACAGGAACAACAGCAAACAGAGTTCGTCTGGATTACCTTCCCTCCCAGTGACACATGATGACTGGACTGGCCTGTATGCAGATGAGGCAGCCACTAATGGCCCACGTGAGCATTGTGGTAAACACAACTGTTAAATGTGTAAGGAAAAGACACCTAAACATTTACTATACCTTCAAGAGGTAGGTTAGTCCACATGGGAAAAGCTAAACAGAGCGCACACAGTCATATAACTGATGTGGTTGGATGATGGATCACGTGGTTGCCCCAGGGAGCAAATGACCACTGGTAGACAAGCAGAGGGGCTATGGCAGTTGTGGCGACTGACTACAGACAGGACCTGGCAGGTTGGGAAGTACAGGCCAGAAGGAGGGGCGGTGGAGAGTGGATATTAATTCACCTTGGGGGACGTATGATCTACTGTTTCTCTGCTGAGGCATCCAATCAGAAGCCTGTAACAAATTAGCACCATGATGTCTCAGAAGGCCTTGGCTGTAAGATAGATAGAGCTTGGCTCTCTATTTCACCCACAGATGGTTTCTTGGTGGTACCTGCCTTGTGGAGAGAGACAATTCACTGCCATGCTTGGCTCTGCCTGCATCACAGACTTTGTCTAATATATTCCGCTCAAGCTACCAATGATCCCTGCAAATTTTATTACAAGCAAATGGATTTACTGTGTTTGACGTGACATCATCCTTACATAATGAATGGTTGGATCTTTATAATCTAACCCGTGGGAAAGGTGTCGCTGTTCAGTCTCACATACAGTATGTTGCTGTATGTTATGTATAATAAGCATAAACCGATGACAGTAAGGTGTTTAGGTAGGAGAGGGGCCCTGCTTTAAGGTTGATATACAATTTCTCCACTATTGGCTTGACAATCAACGTTTGAAAGCAGAAGCAAGAACTTTTGAAGGTGATTTTTACACACATTTGACACATTTTCTAGTGTGTGTTTATTCGGTAGGATGATTTCATTGAGTATGAGCACCTCCATTAACACATTGAGAAGAACAACACGCAGACGCTGACAGATTGTCAGTGTTCCAATACAAACACTACAGATATCAATGCCGTCCAACACACGTACCTTGAACTCACTCACACTGTCCATCACATCACTGGGAGGTCTGCTCCCTGCAATGCCCAGCAGCAGCTTACACATCACTTTCCACTACTAGCTCTCATGATATCAGCACATAAAACCCTTTTAGCCATCATCCTGACACCACAGACATTTGGCGTGCTCCACCTCCCCTGTGACTAAACACAAAAGACCTCCCTCCAGGATCTCCTGATGGCTGTTTGCAACATAGACTTTGGTTCGAGGGGTGGCCAGTAAATCAGGATGAACTGGGCCTGATCCCCGTTCTGTGTATCTTGGCTTCCCACTGGTTCTCCTGGCCTAGAGATCCTCCACGCCTCAGCGTCGGTCCTACCAGGAGGCTGATTCATGCTCTGAGTCTGCAGAAATCAATTACTGTTAAGTCTGTCCTCATTATTATTAAAAAACGATGGCAAAAAAGACCTAGATGGCAAACATAAAGATCCAATCTATCTAAAAAACTGGAGGCCACTTACACTTCAATAGCAGCTACCTCTCAGAGAGTTTTGACATTTCAAGAGGAGTTAAAGAAGGGTGTCCTCTGTCACCATATCTATTTGTTACGGCCATCGAAATGCTAGCTATTAAAATCAGATTGAATAACAATGTTAGAGGATTTGAAATCCAAGGCTTAAAAACAATGTTATCTATGTATGCCGATGACTCAAGTTTTATATTAAGTCAGCAAGCTAGATCCCTGCATTGTCTCATTGAAGATTGAGATTACTTTTCTGGACTTAAACCTAATTATGTGTACAATATTACGTATTGAATTTAAAAAAAATACAACTTTTACATTACACTGCAGTTTACCTATAAAATGGGCTGACGGTGAAGTAGACATACTTGGTGTTCATATCACAAGATATATAAATGATCTCTTCACAATGAATTTTGATAGAAAACTAGTAAAAATAGAAAAGATCCTGCAACCATGGAGAGGTAAATACTTGTCTATTTATGGGAAAATTGCACTGATTAACTCCTTAGTCATATCTCAATTTACTCACTTACTTATGACGCTGCTTACTCCCGATGATTCGTTTTTCAAATCATATGAGCAGAAAATATTTAGCTCTATCTGGCATGCTTAACCACACAAGATAAAGCGTGCCAATCTATATAATGAATATGAACTGGGTGGGTTGAGATTATTAAATATAAAAGCACTAAACATATCTCTAAAAGCTTCACTTATACAAAAGTTTTACTTGAACCCTAAATTGTTGTCAAGGAGATACTAAGAAAAGCTCATCCACTGTTTAAAAATGTCCTTTTTGCCTTTGCCATGTCTCATTTTCAATTAATTGAAATGTAACGGCTGTCCTCCTCTTCTTCATCCGAAGAGGAGCAGGGATTGAACCAAGGCGCAGCGAAGTTTGAACACATAATGAATTTAATGACAAGACGTAAAACGAACACGAACTACACTTGAAATGATACAAAATAACAAACGACGTAGACTGACCTAAACATGAGAACTTACATAAACACGAAGAACGCATGAATAGGAAAACAGACTACATAAACCGAACAAACCGTATACAGTTCCGTATGGTGCAGACATAACACAAACACGGAAGACAATCACCCACAACGAACACTGTGACAACGCCTACCTAAATATGACTCTTAATTAGAGGAACGCCAAACACCTGCCTCTAATTAAGAGCCATACCAGGCAACCCAAAACCAACACAGAAACAGAAAACATAGAATGCCCACCCAACCTCACGTCCTGACCAACTAACACACATAACAACTAACATAAATAGGTCAGGAACGTGACATGAAAATTAAACCTTTTTCAAAGTATCTCTCTTTTTCAAACAAGCATTTCAGAGCAGGTTACAATTTCAATTTCATCCCACTGAAAAGATAAAACAAATATTACAACAAATATTATGGCTGAACTCAAATGTGCTGGTTGATAGAAGACCTGTATTTATGGAAAATATGTTTGAAAAGTGTATTTTGTTTTTAAATTATATTGTAAATTGGAATGGTAGATTTATGTCTTTCATGGAGTTCTCAGAATTGAATGGGAAGGTCTGCTCAATCAAAGATTAGAACCAATTGATTACATCATTACACCAAAAACGGAGGATGCAGGTGGCAGCTGGAACTGGTCTGCCTGCCCAATATGAAGGATCCAATAAAATAAAATTAGCATAAATAGTTAAGTATACCAGTTTCATTTGAGGACCAGGATGTTGACAGCTGTGCCATACAGATTGTAAAATAGTTGGGGAGAGATTTTTGATAAACCGATTCCATGGTAGGAGTTCAAGACTTGCCACCAACAAAATGTTGAACATTTGGGGCATGCAATCATCGCAGCTCTGCAGATTTTGTTGTGAGGATTCATAATCAATATACCATTTGATTTGGTTTTGACCTCAGGTAGTCTGTTTCTGGTCTCAGGTTCTGGAATGGCTGAAAAAGCTTAACATTAATCTAAAATTTACCCTAGAAATAGCATTGTTGGGAGATCTGGAGAGACCTGGTCAGTCAATTTCTAACATACTAATACTCTTAGTAAAAGTATTTATCTTCAACTCGCAATCTGTGGATTGTATTCGATTACATAGATTCAAATTGCATGTTAAACATCACAGCATTATTGAAAGATATACTGTGTGGTGCATAGAAATCCGAAGAGGGTGGCCAGCAGAGATAGGTGGGATGGGCCGAGGGAAGCTGAGGGATGGGATGTGGAATTGGAGACAAGTGGGAGTGGGATAAAATGGGCGGGGGATAAAATGACTGTCAATGATAGCACACTCTCATTCAAACGCACACACGTGCACATACACGGACACACACACAAATGTAAATAGTGCTATACATGCACTCAAACATATTCAGTTGGCCCGTGCTGTTAGGATTTTTGTTGTCCCTGATGTCTTTAGCGTTTTGCATTGTTATTTTCTGTTTTCCTTTGTCTTTGTCTTTTTTCTCTTTTGTTAATTTTGTTTGTTGTTGGTGCATTGGGGGATGGGGGCTTGGGGCGTAGGGGTCTTGGGGGTGAGGACTGGAATTATTACATTTTCTTTTATTTAATTTTTTTCTTCTGGGGGTGGGGGGGCCTGTGGGGGGGGGGGTCTTGGATGGTTGAGGGGCAGCTATTAGATGACTGAATGTAATGTAAATGTTGAGCGGCTTCACTGCAAGTAGATTGTATGTTTTAATTTTCAAGATTTTTTTTTTAACAAAAAAAGTCTGTCCTCGCCAGTGGTGTAAAGTACTTAAGTAAAAATACTTTAAAGTACTACTTAAGTGTTTTTGGGGGGGTATCTGTACATTACTTGACTATTTATACAGTTGAAGTTAGAAGTTAACATACACTTAGGTTGGAGTCATTAAAACTTTTTTTTCAACCACTCCACAAATGTTTTGTAAACAAACTATAGTTTTGGCAAGTCGGTTAGGACATCTACTTTGTGCATGACACAAGTCAATTTTTCAACAATTGTTTACAGACAGATTATTTCACTTATAATTCACTGTATCACAATTCCAGTGGGTCAGAAGTTTACATACAGTAAGTTGACTGTGCCTTTAATCAGCTTGGAAAATTCCCGAAAATTATGTCATGGCTTTAGAAGCTTCTGATAGGCTAATGGACATCATTTGAGTCAATTGGAGGTGTACAAGTGGATGTATTTCACAAGTCTGGTTCATCCTCGGGAGCAATTTCCAAACGCCTGAAGGTACCACGTTCATCTGTACAAACAATAGTATGCAAGTATAAACACCATGGGACCACACAGCCGTCATACCGCTCAGGAAGGAGACGCGTTCTGTCTCCTAGAGATGAACATACTTTGGTGCGAAAAGTGCAAATCAATCCCAGAACAACAGCAAAGGACCTGGTTTGCAAAGGACCTGGTCTTGCAAAAAGCAAGACTACGGTTTGCAACTGCACATGGGGACAAAGATCATACTTTTTGGAGAAATGTCTTTTGGTCTGATGAAACAAAAATAGAACTGTTTGGCCATAATGACCGTCGTTATGTTTGGAGGAAAAACGGGGAGACTTGCAAGCCGAAGAACACCATCCCAACCGTGAAGCACGGGGGTGGCAGCATCATGTTGTGGGGTTGCTTTGCTGCAGGAGGGACTGGTGCACTTCACAAAATGAATGGGATCATGAGGAGGGAAAATGATGTGGACATGTTGAAGCAACATCTCAAGACATCAGTCAGGAAGTTAAAGCTTGGTCGCAAATGGGTCTTCCAAATGGACAATGACCCCAAGCATACTTCCAAAGTTGTGGCAAAATGGCTTAAGGACAACAAAGTCAAGGTATTGGAGTGGCCATCACAAAGCCCTGACCTCAATCCTATAGAAAATGTGTGGGCAGAACTGAAAAAGCATGTGCGAGCAAGGAGGCCTACAAACTTGACTCAGTTATACCAGCTCTGTCAGGAGGAACTGGCCACAATTCACCCAACTTATTGTGGGAAGCTTGTGGAAGGCTACCCAAAACATTTGACCCAGGTTAAACAATTTAAAGGCAATGCTACCAAATTCTAATTGAGTGTATGTGAACTTCTGACCCACTGGAGAATGTGAAAGAAATAAAAGCTGAAATAAATAATTCTCTCTACTATTATTCTGACATTTCACATTCTTAAAATAAAGTGGTGATCCTAACTGACCAAAGACAGGGAATTTTTACTCGGATTAAATGTCAGGAATTGTGAAAAACTGAGTTTAAATGTATTTGTCTAAGGTGTGTGTAAACTTCCGACTTCAACTGTATGTTTGACAACTTTTACTTTTATTTCACTACATTCCTAAAGAAAATATTGTATTGTTTTACTCCATACATTTTCCCTGAAAATTAAGTACTCGTTACATTTTGAATGCTTAGCAGGACAGGAAAATTGTGAAATTCACATACTTATCAAGAGAACCAGTGGTTATCCCTACTGCCTATGGTCTGGCAAACTCACTAAACACAAATTTATCTTTGTAAATAATGTCTGAGTTTTGGAGTGTCCCCCTGGTAATCCATACATTTTTAAAACAAGAAAATGGTGCTGTCTGCTTAATATAAATGGAATTTGAAATGTTTTATACTTTTACTTATATTTTTGATACTTAAGTATATTTTAGTAATTACATTTACTTTTGATACTTAAGTATTTTTAAATCCCAAAAAGTTTTGACTTTTACTCAAGTAGTATTGTACTGTGTGACTTTAACTTTTACTTGAGTAACTTTCTATTAAGGTATCTATACTTTTACTCATTAAGGTATCTATACTTTTACTCATTAAGGTATCTATACTTTTACTCATTAAGGTATCTATACTTTTACTGACATTTGGGTTCTTTTTCCACCACTGGTCTTTGCTGGACGTCCACTGGGTCTGATGGAAGGACCAGGGTTGGGAAAAGAAGTGGCAGCCGGTTGTATCTACAGAGGAGATCTCTCTCTCGTCAACCCTTCTGTCTTCACAGTTGTCGGTCTGTCTTGAGGTTTAACTCATGTGGGTGGAGCTGTGTAAATGTTTTGAATCATTTCTTTGCTTGGATGGCTTTTTGGCTCAGGTTGTCAGATTTTGTCAGATTGTCCAGAGTCAGGCGGGTTTATCGCACAACAACATCTCCGATGCTGCTGACAGATACTAGAGGCTTCCCTTAACAAACGAAGCATCGTGTCAAACAACGTTACAGAAAATGAGCTAAAGCAGCCTATAACGGGCAACCAACTTAAGAAACATGTATCTGTATCACTATTATCCCCACTTGTTTTATACACAGGGATGTTCTAGATTTAATGTAGGAAATAAATGACTTTGAGATCCAGGAGCCGTTCCCATCAGAATTAGCAGGACAATTAGACCAACAATTATTGCACTCAAACCCATAAACACTATCATTATGAACATGACAGTAAATGGCACTTCCATTTAAATAGTGTTGTGGCATGCTCCATGACGACTGCCTAGGAACTGGCCTCTAGAAACAACTCCACAACCAGCATACAAGGAAGCAAAACCACACCCCTGCGACGTACACATGGGCGTCTGCCAATAATAACGCTCGGTGGTGCCAAAATAAAAACCACTCATCGCCGGTCCACCTTGCATTCAGTCAGGGCTAAGTCTGAACCACCCCAGAGGCTGAGTCCACTAGACATTCCTTTCACTTCAAGTGCTCCCATCAAATCATTCCAGGTACTGGTTTGTGGTAAAGGTGCTTTATATTGCTCTTTGGTGTACATTGTGTCTATGTTATGAAAAGGAACACAAATGGGACACAAATACACAGACTATGTCTACCACAGGTGGCTGGTGGCATCTTAAGGGGTGGCAGGTAGCCTAGTGGTTAGAGTGTTGGGCCAATAACCAAAAGGTTGCTAGATCAAATCCCAGAGTTGACAAGGTAAAAATATTTTGTTCTGCTCCCGAACAAGGCAGTTAACTCACCATTCCTAGGCCATCATTGTAAATAAGAATTTGTTCTTAACTGACTTGCCTAGTGAATAAATCCATTCCAGCCATTGTTATGAGCTGTCCTCCCCTCAGCAGCCTCCTGTTATGTATGTTTATACCACAGGAGGTTCATGACACCTTAATTGGGGAGGACATGCTTGTGGCAATAGCTGGAGTGGAATCAGTGGAATGGTATCAAATGCCATTCCATTTACCCCTCAGCAGCCTCCACTGGTTTATACCTGATATAACCATCTGACACACAAATAAAGTGGATGTCTCTTGTAAAGGTATTTTCCCCTGACAAAACACACACACAAACACTACTGAGAGACAAAGCAGTCCATACCATGGCTTACACCCTTGGGTTTCCAATCCAATTTGAGGCCAAGGAGGAAGTCAATAGTTTCCTTTAGATAAGTTGTTGTTGCACACTGGTTACTAAATGTTTTCCTATCGACCCACAGTGCTTCAAAGCACCCATGGTAAAAGGCTTCTACTTCTCTCTCTCATATCTAATGTAATTATCTCCATGGACTGGCCAGCTAATGTTTCATGGACAATAGTCTCTCTCTCCATAATGGCTCCTCTGAAGGAGTGGCACAGCTGACACAGATGGGCACAAACTAAGTAAACATACTAATATCCTGCTACTACAGTGAAACTACTACAGAGACATTTAAGTAGAAAATAGAAACATATTTGTTCAACTAGTGGTTGTTTTGTAAACAAGCTATTGAAAATTGAAAGTCTGATTAAGTGACCATGGTCACATTTCATTTAAAAGCCCAGTTGAACATTCTTTGGGATGTAATTTGATCTGGCATTTTAATCACTGGTGAGATGATTTTTAGTTTTTTTAGGGCCTCACAAATAACTCTAAATGTAAAAACAATGTAATAGCACCTCATCCTTGATGAATAAAAGGCTCCGAAAATAATTCTGATAAGACATGCATTTAACTGGACTGTGTTGTACAGTATGTGGCCTGCCTGTCGGCTGATATTGGCTCTGCAACATCGATTTCACTTTTTCTTTTCTGAGACCTTGGAGTGCAATGCTCAATGTGCTACCTTAAAAAATCTGCAAGTTCTACTTTTGGGTATTGTGCCCTTTTACACCATTTTACCACTGTTGGTAAAACATAAACCTCCTTGCCTATTTCTATTGCCAATGTTATTTAATTGTTATTGTCTTCCTCTGGTAATTTCATATGAATTGGGATGATGTTCTTTGAACGTTATTAATAAACAGCTGAAAAAAAGAATGAAAGAGCTATGTTTACCAATCTAAGAAATTGCCATCACACTGCACACTGCCCTATCCCATATGTACAAAAGGAATACCTATGTAAGAATGCTGTTCATTGACTACAGCTCAACATTCAACACCATAGTACCATCCAATCTCATCATCAAGCTGGAGGCCCTGGGTCTCAACCCCACCCTGTGCAATTGGGTCCTGGACTTTCTAATGGGCTGCCCCCAGGTGGTGAAGGTAGGAAACAACTTCTCCACTTTGCTGACCCTCAACACTGGGGCCCCACAAGGGTGCGTGCTCAGCCCCCTCCTGTACTCCCTGTTCACCCATGACTGCGTGGCCATGCACGCCTCCAACTCAATCATCAAGTTTGCAGATGACACAACAGTAATGGGCTTGATTACCAACAACGACGAGACAGCCTACAGGGAGGAGGCGAGGGCACTTGGAGTGTGGTGTCAGGAAAACAACCTCTCACTCAACGTCAACAAAACAAAAGAGATGATCGTGGACATGGAACAGAAAATAAATAAACCCCCCTATCCACATCGAAGGGACAGCAGTGGAGAAGGTGGAAAGTTTTAAGTTCTTTGGTGTACACATCACAGACAAACTGAAATGGCCCACCCACACAGAAAGTGTGGTGAAGACGGTGCAAAAGCATCTCTTCAACCTCAGGAGGCTGAAGAAATGTGTCTTGTCACCCAAAACCCTGACAAACTTTTACAGATGCACAATTGAGAGCATCCTATTGGGCTGTATCACAGCCTGGTACGGCAACTGCACCGCCTTGTGCGGGTGCGGTCTGCACAATACATCACCAGGGGCAAACTACCTGCCCTCCATGACACCTACAGCACCCGATGTCACAGGAAGGCCAAAGCATTCATCCGAGCTGTTCACACCGCTACCATCCAGAAGATGAGGTCAGTACAGGTGCATCAAAGCTGGGACCGAGAGACTGAAAAACAGCTTCTATCTCAAGGCCATCAGACTGCTAAACAGCAATCACTAACTCAGAGAGGCTGCTGCCTACATTGAGACCCAACCACTGGCCACTTTAATAAATGGATCACTAGTCACTTTATACAATGCCACCCTAAATAATGCCACTTTAATAATGTTTACATATCTTACATTACTCATATCAAATGTATATACTGTATTTTATATATCTATTGCACCTTGCCTGTGCTGTTCGGCCATCGCTCATCCATATACTTACATGTACATATTCTCATTCACCCCTTTTGATTTGTGTGTATTAGGTAGTTGTTGGGGATTGTTAGATTACTTGTTAGATATTACTGCACTGTTGACAAATACAATTTTATTTGGTTTGAAATAAAATACCTATTTTCTCAAATGTTTTGACTTAGTTTGACCAGTCATAATAAAATCCCTTGAAAAAAACTGGAAGCCATCCTGATAGAACTCACAATGAATAAAATCGACATTATGCTGGTCTCATTGCTCTTATTTATGATAATAAATGATAACACTCTAACTCTGTCAAGGAATGTACAACCTCCTCCTTTTCCTTTCATCTGCTGATGATGACGTTATACTGCAGATCCTGAGGTGACGTTGTTTTGTCTCGCGAGCTTATGGAAAACAATCCAGACGCTCTCTCAGGCCCCCCTTCCCACGCCCAGTGCGCTGTGGGATAGTGGCACTATAAAGTATATCCTCTCTCGGAGAAAGATAAGAAGCCCGAGACAGGAGGGGATGAAGATGGCGGACGCCAAGCAAAAAAGGAACGAACAGTTGAAACGGTGGTTAGGGTCGGAGACAGACATCGAGCCTCCTATTCTGAAAAAGAAGAAGACGAAGGTGAAGTTCGACGATGGCGCCGTGTTTTTGGCTGCCTGCTCAAGCGGCGATACCGAGGAGGTGCTCCGAATGATTGACCGGGGTGCTGACATCAACTACGCCAATGTAGACGGTCTGACTGCCCTCCACCAGGTTTGTCTTTTACAGCTATAAGCCTAGACACTTCCCATACAAGAGCACGACAACCGTATGTCTTGCCAAAGATAGTAGCTAACGTTACCTCCTGCCACAGCAATGGAGAATGGAGTAATTCCTACTGTAGCTCAGTATGTTTACCTAGCACGCCCGTCTTTTTAGACGAGACAGGGCCATTTCATTTGTTGGGCTGTGTTGATTGAATTGGATCAGAAGCAAAGGGGTGGATAAACTCATAAAATAACTGATTGGTAGCTATCTTGTTTGAGCTAGCTGGGTATGTTTAAATGCATTCGTAGCTTAACAACCCATATAACATTAGCTAACTATTTGGTCTTCGTTTATCAGCAACTGATTCAAACATCCAATAGTCAGGAAGAATGACGTTGGCTTGCTTGCTAACATTTAACCAGCCACTTGGGTGGTGCAGTTAGCATAACTAATTAACGTCAGCCAGTTACAGGCACAGCCCAGATCTGCAAACCATTATTGGAACTGATCTGCCGCCCTGCTTTGGCTAACCTGTGTAAGCTATGAAAGATAGCTTAACTCCGTATTGTTGTTTAACAGATACTCAATTATTAGTCTTTGGCGAGGTTAAAACTGCAACCAATTCTGTTATTGGAGTCAATAGGAAGGACAGAAAAGTAACACTTTTTTTGTTTGTTGATAACTAGCTTGCTACAAGTTGGCTAGCTGGCTAACTAACGTTAGCTAACCTGTGGAAAGAACGTTTAGCTAGCTAGTGCAGTGGCACTGTTCGTTACCAAGCATAAGCTTGACTGCAGTCGGTCGGCAGTAAAACTCCATTCAAATTCAATTCAGATGTCAGCTTGGATCACGTCGAAGCTGTAACATGCAACAATATTTTACAATATGTTTAGCTACCGTAGCTATGCCGCAGTCTCTAGACTAAAGGGCAGGACGACTGTACTTTAACTAGCTACAGTCATGACACATTTATATTTTCAAAAAATATTATGTAACTAACTAGTCTAACTAAATTATCATACAACAGCCCACTAACGTGTTACTAGCTAACGTTAGCATCAATAACCAGGTCTTTTGACATTGTTGCTACTCTTATTATTTTAATAATACTATTGTAGAAAATTGATAACGTTACAATTTGTACCCACATTTTGTAATTGCAATTTGAGACTCACTTGTATTCAAAGCATTTTTTTCCTATGTGTGATATATTACACTACAGATTACATTACATGTATCACAATGCATTTGGCCTAGTTTCTGTTGCTGCTATGATAAGGCGAGCACAGCCTAGTTATTGTGATATATGGAGGCTATAGATCTGTGTAATTGTATTGTAAGCTCTCTGCATGGATTGGCAATCATCAACTTGTGCTGTTTCAAAGTAGTTAGGAAAGTCTACTTTTAAAATAGCCTAGCTAACTAACATTCTTAGCTTAACACTAAGTAAATGCTCAGAATTAGAGTCATATGCTCATTTTATAACGATTGTTACACTTTGGAATTGGCTATTGGCTCTAAATTAGGCTAGCTAGCATATATCCTGCAGATGTGTTTGGATTGCAATGTTGCATTACTGACATGGATTTTGCTGCACAGTAAACTGTTCTGCAGTCGGATAACAGCTGACACATTCTCTTTGAGAGATGTGAGGTTTACATGTCAATATCTGTCACTTTTAGTTGTGTGAAAGAAGCCAATCCTAGGTTTTTGGGCTGTTAATGTTATTAGTCAACACTTTAGCCTACGTTATGGCAGGTGGAGCACCAGCCTGTTACCCTGAATACTGACAACCAAAACAGAGTTCCCGTGGAAGCCAGAACTCCTCTAAGTCAGGGGAAAGTGTTTTTAAAACAGATACTGCACATTAACATTTTAAGTCATGCCATTGTTTTGTGTCATTGTAGCATGTTAATTGTTCATCAAAGGTTTTCACACAGGCGTAAATGCAAAATTGAAAAAATGTAGGCCTGCCTGTCTCCCCAAATGCATTTTAGTAATGTCAGAATGAATCATGGTTTATTGAAGTCTTGCATACTCAGTGTCTTGAACCTTACATCTCCAATGATCTCATCACCCAGATGTCCTGTTTGCTAAGTGATGCATCACCCGCTCTTTCTCATAAGTGGTGTGATGTGTGCACCTTTTTATAAACTGTTATTGCCGGGCAAGGCTATATCCCCCAAGGCTGATCTCAGGGTGTGGAAGGGGTGCCATATCTCTAGAATAGATGCTGCTGTATCACTAGTTGATTTGGTGGATGGGTGGGGGGGGAAGGGGATTCACACATGACTTTATCGGACATTTAGATAGTCCCTGATTAGTAGTACATGTCTGTTAATTAGGGCTAGGCGATATGGCCAAAATATTATATCACTGTATTTGAATAAAAATGGACATTATTTGAAGGTGTATTATGTTTTTTAATAATACAAGTTCTAAATTTGCTTTGAGTAGTGACCTACACATACATACTTTCTAAGTGATTTCAATGGGTCTTTCAATGTTTTATAACTGTTCAATTCAACTTCAACCCCAAAAATGTCATTTTCATAAATTTCTGCATTTAAGATCATTTCCACACTGCCACGTAGGGCTGCACGATATGGGCAAGCAATCTGAATGTTATTTTTAACCAAATGTTGCAGTTTGACTTGCGATTTAGAGCAAAACACTTGGGTTAATGGTTGGAATCATGGAAATATAATGTCTATTCTAATTATATAGTTAGAATATAATAGTGGTCACTATTATATTGACATGACAATTAATTAAAATGCCAGGGAGGAGTTATTGTGACAGGGTAGGAACTAAAGTGTTGATGTGTGTTTCCTAAGGGACCCTATAATCTTTGGCTACATTTAATGATTTCTCTTAGCTCTTTCATGCAGCTAAAATATTCTTGCTTAGCATATTCCTCTTTAATTTAGAAAACTGTTGCACAAACAACATGCTGATTTAGTTCTACACCATCAATGGTATTCTCAGGCTGTATAGGTAATTACACTTGCTCTTACTAAGTACATTTATTAGACCTACACCTAAAATGGCGCCGACCGAGATGGCCGCCTCGCTTCGCGTTCCTTGGAAAATATGCAGTATTTTGTTTTTTTATGTGTTATTTCTTACATCGGTACCCCAGGTAATCTTAGGTTTCATTACATACAGTCGGGAGGAACTACTGAATATACGATTAACGTCAACTCACCATCGTTATAACCAGGAATATGACTTTCCCGAAACGGATACAGTGTTTTGCCTTCCACCCAATACAATGGATCTGATCCCAGCCGGGGACCCTATGCGACGCCGTAAAAGGGGCAAACGTAGCGGTCTCTTGGTCAGGCTTCGGAGACGGGCACATCGCGCTCCACTCCCTAGCATACTACTCGCCAATGTCCAGTCTCTTGACAATAAGGTTGATGAAATCCGAGCACGGGTAGCATTCCAGAGAGACATCAGGGATTGCAACGTGCTCTGCTTCACGGAAACATGGCTAACTCGAGACGCTAACGGAGTCGGTGCAGCCAGCTGGTTTCTTCATGCATCGCGCCGACAGAAACAAACATCTTTCTGGTAAGAAGAGGGGCGGGGGGGTATGCCTTATGATTAACGAGACATGGTGTGATCATCATAACAACACACAGGAACTCAAGTCATTCTGTTCACCTGATCTAGAACTCCTCACAATCAAATGTCGACCGCATTATCTACCAAGGGAATTCTCTTCGATCATAATCACAGCCGTATATATTCCCCCCCCAAGCAGACACATCGATGGCCCTGAACAAACTTTATCTGACTCTTTGTTAACTGGAAACCACACACCCTGAGGCTGCATTCATCGTAGCTGGGGATTTTAACAAGGCTAATCTAAAAACAAAACTCCCTAAATTCTATCAGCACATCGATTGTGCTACCAGGGCTGGAAATACCCTAGATCATTGTTATACTAATTTCCGCGACGCATATAAGGCCCTCCCCCGCCCCCCTTTCGGAAAAGCTGACCACGACTCCATTTTGTTGATTCCAGCCTACAAACAGAAACTAAAACAACAAGCTCCCGCGCTCAGGTCTGTTCAACGCTGGTCCGACCAATCTGATTCCACGCTTCAAGACTGCTTCGATCACGCGGATTGGAATATGTTCCGCATTGCATCCAACAACAATATTGACGAATATGCTGATTCGGTGAGCGAGTTCATTAGGAAGTGCATTGACGATGTCGTACCCACAGCAACGATTAAAACATTCCCAAACCAGAAACCGTGGATTGACGGCAGCATTCGCGTGAAACTGAAAGCGCGAACCACTGCTTTTAACCAGGGCAAGGTGACCGGAAGCATGACCGAATACAAACAGTGTAGCTATTCTCTCCGCAAGGAAATCAAACAGGCTAAGTCCCAGTACAGAGACAAAATCGAGTCGCAATTCAACAGCTCAGACACAAGAGGTATGTGGCAGGGTCTACAGTCAATCACGGATTACAAAAAGAAAACCCACCCCGTCGCGGACCAGGATGTCTTGCTCCCAGACAGGCTAAACAACTTTTTTGCCCGCTTTGAGGACAATACAGTGCCACTGACACGGCCCCCTACCAAAACCTGCGGGCTCTCCTTCACTGCAGCCGAGGTGAGTAAAACATTTAAACGTGTTAACCCTCGCAAGGCTGCAGGCCCAGACGGCATTCCCAGCCGCGTCCTCAGAGCATGCGCAGACCAGCTGGCTGGTGTGTTTACGGACATATTCAATCAATCCTTATCCCAGTCTGCTGTTCCCACATGCTTCAAGAGGGCCACCATTGTTCCTGTTCCCAAGAAAGCTAAGGTAACTGAGCTAAACGACTACCGCCCCGTAGCACTCACTTCCGTCATCATGAAGTGCTTTGAGAGACTAGTCAAGGACCATATCACCTCCACCCTACCGGACACCCTAGACCCACTCCAATTTGCTTACCGACCCAATAGGTCCACAGACGACGCAACCACACTGCACACTGCCCTAACCCATCTGGACAAGAGGAATACCCATGTGAGAATGCTGTTCATCGATTACAGCTCAGCATTTAACACCATAGTACCCTCCAAACTCGTCATCAAGCTCGAGACCCTGGGTCTCGACCCCGCCCTGTGCAATTGGGTCCTGGACTTCCTGACGGGCCGCCCCCAGGTGGTGAGGGTAGGTAACATCTCCACCCCGCTGATCCTCAACACTGGGGCCCCACAAGGGTGCGTTCTGAGCCCTCTCCTGTACTCCCTGTTCACCCACGACTGCGTGGCCATGCACGCCTCCAACTCAATCATCAAGTTTGCGGATGACACTACAGTGGTAGGCTTGATTACCAACAACGACGAGACGGCCTACAGGGAGGAGGTGAGGGCCCTCGGAGTGTGGTGTCAGGAAAATAACCTCACACTCAACGTCAACAAAACAAAGGAGATGATTGTGGACTTCAGGAAACAGCAGAGGGAGCACCCCCCTATCCACATCGACGGGTCAGTAGTGGAGAAGGTGGAAAGTTTTAAGTTCCTCGGTGTACACATCACGGACAAACTGAATTGGTCCACCCACACAGACAGCGTCGTGAAGAAGGCGCAGCAGCGCCTCTTCAACCTCAGGAGGCTGAAGAAATTCGGCTTGTCACCAAAAGCACTCACAAACTTCTACAGATGCACAATCGAGAGCATCCTGTCGGGCTGTATCACCGCCTGGTACGGCAACTGCTCCGCCCACAACCGTAAGGCTCTCCAGAGGGTAGTGAGGTCTGCAGAACGCATCACCGGGGCAAACTACCTGCCCTCCAGGACACCTACACCACCCGATGTCACAGGAAGGCCATAAAGATCATCAAGGACAACAACCACCCAAGCCACTGCCTGTTCACCCCGCTATCATCCAGAAGGCGAGGTCAGTACAGGTGCATCAAAGCAGGGACCGAGAGACTGAAAAACAGCTTCTATCTCAAGGCCATCAGACTGTTAAACAGCCACCACTAACATTTAGCGGCCGCTGCCAACATACTGACTCAACTCCAGCCACTTTAAAAATGGGAATTGATGGAAATTATGTAAAAATGTACCACTAGCCACTTTAAACAATGCCACTTAATGTTTACATACCCTACATTACCCATCTCATATGTATATACTGTACTCTATATCATCTACTGCATCTTGCCATCTTCATGTAATACATGTACCACTAGCCACTTTAAACTATGCCACTTTGTTTGCATACCCTACAGTACTCATCTCATATGTATATACCGTACTCTATACCATCTACTGCATCTTGCCTATGCCGTTCTGTACCACCACTCATTCATATATCTTTATGTACATATTCTTTATCCCTTTACACTTGTGTGTGTATAAGGTAGTAGTTGTGGAATTGTTAGATTACTTGTTGGTTATTACTGCATTGTCGGAACTAGAAGCACAAGCATTTCGCTACACTCGCATTAACATCTGCTAACCATGTGTATGTGACTAATAAAATTTGATTTGATTAGCTAGCGATTAGCATTAGCGGCTAACAAGATTTAGGAACAACTTGCTAAGAAAAGACAAACTAGCTGTTTGCAGATGTAAGAATTACAAGCTAATAGTGTAATTATAGAATTCTAGTAGATTTGTATTAAAAAGCAAAGTGACAACTGCATCGTTGTCATCAACATTGTTGCATATGCTGCATTGACCACGCAGACTGAACACAAGTGTCTCGTGGTGGAGGAACAACAAATGTGCTCTTTGAGTGACAGGAGCCGGGGCTAGGTCTGTGTGGAATGCGGCATAGAGGGATGACTCAAGTAGCAATGTAAACTATAAAAATGGACGTTACTCTGCATATCACATTTAACAAAACAAACATTCAAATACATTTTAGAAGGCAAAGTAAAAACCCAAACTGGCCCGTGCATCAATACTGATATATTGCAAAAAACAGTATACCGCCCAGCCCTACTCTTAATCAGCCTTTCTTTAGGGTGACTGAGTTGGTCTTCCTTTCAACTGGAATTAGTCAGCCCCCCGCACTCCACTCTTGGGACAAGCAGAGTGAGGAAAGCATTTGCGACGCAGTGTTTGAGACCTAACCATGTCTTGAGAGACTTGGAGCAGCTTTGTTTGTGTTCCAGCATGTGATCCTTGGCTTCAGGATCTTGGAAAAGATTTGAAGGCGATATAGGGATTGGCGTTTAGCGTGCTAATCCTAGGATTTCAGGAAGGTCAGGCTGATGTTGGTTTGCGATTTGGTTTAGGGATGTGCACTGTTATTTGAATATCTGAACGGACGTTGGTAGAATACTGAGAATACTTTTGAGTATACATTTTAGGGCCCAATAAATGTATAGGCCTATTTTAACGCCATTTTTTTTTTCTAAATGTAAAATATCTACGATACATGCAAGAATATACCATGACATTTAAAATTATACTTTTAATAAAAACAAACCTTTGATTGTAGTTTATATGACGTTCTCCCCATAAAAAAAGACTAGCATTCAGGTGTTTGTTGGCCAATCACTGCGGTTCAATGGATAGTGGGTTCACTATTGCAATGCAAGATATAATATAAGGAATATAATTATGTGATCAAAAGTTAGCGAAATGAGTAGGTTACTACGAGCAACCAACAGGTAGGCAGTTGGGGGGGGGGGGGGGGGGGGCAAAATGTGGCCTCATTTAGCGTAGCTAGCTATGGTTGGCTAGCTTAGCTTCTCTAGGCTACTCCAGTCAAGATGGGCACTGTTATATGGGATGATAAATAACATTGTGGCTTTTACAATCTAGGTAGTCTTGGCTGTAGACGAGTAGTGTCACTCTCTGCCTCAGTCTGCTCATTCCCATCTCACTGGCACCTCCACAGCTCCCTCGTGCAGCAGTGCTCAAGTTAAAAAAACGTAACAAAATGCATGTATTTCAGATATCCGGATATCCGACATCTAATTTGATTGGACACATGTGCAGAATACAACTTTCCCAACAACGCAGAGTTTAAAAAAAGTAGAAACATATTTTCTGTTAAAAATATCTTGATACTATTTGAATAGTGACATTTTATTTAACCCCCATCTGTGGCTCAGTCTGGGTTGCCTCTGTTTGTTTTGGTTGCCACGTTAATTGTCCCTGATTGCTTTGCTAATCATGATCCACATTAGGAATCTCTGCCTTCAAGGAGTAGGGCCAATTGGCTTAGAGAATCAGTTGTCAGAATGAATGGTTAATGACTCTCCCGAAGTGGGATGGACTCCCCTCCTATTAGCAGAAGTCCAGTAGTGGTAATGCACCCAAGTCCTGGTCTTGAATGGAGCTAAACCAAACACTCTGTCAATACGCCACTACCCGTCCCCCATTCATTGTAAACAAGCCTCATATTTCCAATGGTCCCTAACAAGTCTTCCATGAAAACGTCTTTATTGGGTGTATAGGATTAGTAGTAATCTGCCTGTTGTTTGACTAGCCTTTTTTATTAATAGTCAATCATGGTGCCACTATTCACCACTACTGTAATAATTGGCTTAGTTGTGAGACTACTGTGGCTTTAAAATGACTCTAATGCTGCTACTACGCAGGTACCTGAGTGACCACTGACCAGCCAGGCAGTGTAGGCTAATTGACATGGTAGAGTGACAAGTCTCCTTTCAGTTGCAGCTGTAGAGCTGTTATTTTATCTGCAACAATTGTTTATGGGGGTTGTCGGGTGCTGATGACATCAGCGGCCATTGACATGCCCTGAACCATGTCCCTTCCTGTTGACAAGGCAGTGACCTCTAACTTTGATTTTAACAATGCTTTACAAGGAGGGTCACTCACTCCTCCTTGGGTGCAGTGACTGCACTGCACTCCCGCCACTTCTGAGTGCCAGGTTATAAATACCACCTGCACCAGTTCTTCTCAGTATAGATTGGTTTGTGGAGATGATTCTAAGTTTGGGTATGAGTCACTGCCACACATACACTGGACCGCTTAGCTTTGTACTGGAGGCCTGGCATGCATTTGGAGTTTGTGGGCAGTCTAGCTTGAAAGGGTTTGTCTGTGTGAAACAGAGATCACCTACTAGTCACTGAACAATGGCCTCTGATGTTCACCTTTTGTTGTGAATGACCACCACTGTTCTTAACTATGGACCTGGAGGACTAGGCCTATTTGGTTGATTTAAACATTGTTCATCTGAATCGGGTGTGTTAAGGCTTCCGCATACTACCAGTTCGGAATCGTTGTGATAATATGTGCACAAACATTTTGTGATGTTTTGGACTTCAGTGAGTTTTTTTGGGGGCTGGTTGGGCACTTAAATTCTAATATATATATATATATTTTTTTTTCTGGAGGCAAGTTGAAGCCGACGATGACGCCCCTTTGTCTGATTGGTCAACAGTAGGGATTCTTCAATAAAAGATTACTTATTTTTTTAATGCACATTTTCTCCACCCATGAAATACTGAATCAAACATCTTAGATGTAAAACTGCGTGACTAAGACCTTGGCAAAAATGTCAAATTTTACATTGTCATAAAATTATCTTAGATTAATTCTGAATATTTGGCTATGGTGTCTTAATGGACAAATGGTATTATTGCCACTTTTTCCAGGTTTTCAAGCATAAGTCTTTAAGGGAGTATGTGAGCACACTCTTTCGACTACCCGAGTTTGACGAGGCACCAGCCGAACTGAAGCGTGCTGATGTCTTTACTGCTGGGGCACAAGCCCTCACACCCTGCAGCCCTCTAGGACTACTGAGTAAATTTGTAACCTGGAATTGTAACGCTTTCCACACAGTTGCTACCCAGAGGTGAGGGGTGGAGAGGAGGTACAGGGAGTTGTGAATGAGGGGGCAGGACTGGAGAAAGATGTTTGTAGATATGCACTGGATGGGTAGCATTCCGGCCCTGTCGTCCTGGCCCGTGAATTCCTCGCATGACAGTTGGTGGAAACCATGGCAAAGGCAGAGCAGGCATTCCTCAGCTGTCACGCCCCCCACACAGTCCTACCCTCCTCTTTCTGCCCTGCCTGCCAGCCTATCCCCAGGCGATGCCAGGACCCAGCTGACTGCTGCATACTGTGCCCTATCAAGGCAGGGCCTACACAGGGGAAACAACAGCTGTATTCACCCATATTTGGCCTTTCTCTTGTGTCATCTACATTGTATTTCTTTGGTAATGCACTTAGTGTATGTAGTCTAGCTGGTACAGTTATTGTCAAAGGATTACATTTTTACTGGCTCATCAAAATAGCTTTTTGTAAGTTGTGGTTTTGACGTCACGGTGATGGTTTTACGACATCATTGGGATAGGCTCGATAAAATGCCAACTGGTCACTTTTTTACCTTTAACAGTTTACATTCCACGACCTCACTATCGGTTTGTGAACTCTTAACAATGTAACCATGGCAACATCTCATGCCAAGCTACTAGCGGCTTGGCGGCCGATTTGCGTACATACAGAGTTACATAACCACTGACTGAGCAGAGTATCCAGCAGCAGTTCAGAGTCACATGGACTGCATGAATCTTGAAGTGGAACCTATGCAGACAGCAGTGCATGGGGCCCTCACTGCAGTTCCATCCAAAACAGCACCAGTTACATTAACACATTACATAATTGCTCCAGCCCCAACCCTGAGATTCTCAGCTGTGGCAGAGGCTCCCAGTCGGCCATTGAGAGCCGGTGGGGGGGGGCTGTCTCATGGCAGGAAGCATGATTAGACTTTCAGTAGAGGTGTTGAGATGTTTTTACTGCTTGAATTGAATCTCTTGATTTAAATTTGGAAAGTGTACTTGTTGACTTGATATTTTGAAGGTCTGGCCTTGTAAAGTGTTGTCTTCACACAGATCCTATTGCTAAAATATTATGTTCTGGAACATTTCTTCCACCAGTCATGCGGCACTCTTTTGTTCTTAAGGCTGTAAACTCACTTACCCTGGTGGGAAGTGGAGAGCGTTTTGGTTTACCACGGATCACCTGATCTGAAGTGAGAATTGTGTGTCAGGACCTGAAAGCGCTGCCCAATTAGGGCTAGATTTAAGTTGATTTGGGGTGAAACGAGCTGTGTGACTGTTGATGACGGGGGAGCACCGTGTTCCTCATTGCTAGGGACATTTGTCGTTGTTCACCTTGGAAGATAATGAAAGGAATGCCGAACCAGGCTGAATACTTTCAGTCTGTTTTTTTCTCTCCCCCATACCAAGGCCCAGAAGATAGACATCATTCTCTACCTTTTCCTGTAGATGTCACTCCGAGTCGGTTTTCTCATTGAAGGTGTCTATTCCTAGCCAAAGTTGGAGGTGGCCTGTTTGGCAGTGGACTGGGTATGCAGGTGCTGTGCGAACACAGCACATGGCACTGTTTGGTTTGTGGAGGAGGGGAGTCTTACAGTGGAATGCCCCACTTCCTCTGTTGAAACCATTCTGAGGAATGATCAGAAACCCCTGCCTCTGGTGTTGGGCCCTGTCAACAGAGGCTGTTTAGCTCTGCCAAAGGTCAGTGCCATTACAAATGGCAGCTCTGAATTAAATGTAATTGTAGCCATTGGTTTATGGTGAAGGGGCTACTGTACAGCAGCTAGATGACCTTATATTGACCGCGGTGATAATTCGTCACTGTTTGTCAAATTTTAAGACATTAAACAGTGGTCGTTTTTGGAGAACTTTGTAAAATCCATACTACTTTCGTGGTTGAGGTGAGTTTAGCTGTTACTATTTAAAGCTCTTGAAGTACTTCTGGTAGAAAGGCACTATAGAAATCTTTTATTATAAGAAAAATATTTCAACCACCCCTTTTTTTTTGTAGATTAAATTTAGGCTTTCTAATTGACCTGCCCAAAGGCAGCGATTCATGCATTTATAATACACAGAGCAGCTTGAGAATACATTAATGTCACTCAGTTATTTATAGTATGGAATGAAGACAATCTGAATTGTATTACTCTATGCGTTCAGTCGCCTGTCTTGTAGAAAGGTTAATGGCTAATACAGTGATGTTTTCATAACCGTATCAGTCGATTGCTTGTCAGTTGTTATGGACACTAGTGCATTAATAACATATTATAATTCAAGTGTTACGGGTCAACCAACCCAATGTTGATTCAACGTTGCCTCTGAATCATCAGCATAACCGTCACGGGCCTCTAGCTTGTGACAACTGTAATATTAGAAAAGCTCACAGAACTTGCACATTCTACCTGTTTATAATTGGTAGGTCTTGCTCTGTCAGGCGGGCCCCGTCTAAGTTTTCATTGAAGTGTTTCCACAAAACCTATAATCAAGTGCAGGAAGTCCTTGTGTCGTTGCGCTCGACTGCCTCTCAACATGTCAGGTAGTCTGCTGATCATGACACGTCTGCATGGCTTCCTTGCGCAATGTGTCACACATATTAGAAAGCAGACACCTTCCATGCCTGTTCAACTTCAGATTTTCTTGGAAAAACGACTGAATGTTACCTCAAATAAAACACATTTAAAATATAGGCATAAACATTCACATTTTCTTGATGTATTGATACACAATTTCTTGATGCTTTAATTTTGAAAGGGCTCGATTGGTAGGAACTGTCTGAAGTATTTGAGACTAGCGTTACCGCAGGTTGAAACTAGTTCACCTGGGGTTGAAGGTAGAATTCCTCAGCAGGGGTGTAAACTCGACCCTCTTTTGCCACATGTGCTCAGACAGACGTGACAGCCTGGCAGGCTGTGGAGACGGACTTGACCTGTCACACACTAGCAACCGATAGGCTAGGTGCTCTGTGGATGCCGGCCATGATCAAAACGAGACAATGAAGCTGGCGACTCGGCTATACATTTAAAGGCAAAGTCACAGTTGATTTGAAACCAGAAGCTGCCATTCATCCAAACCTGTGTACCACCCTCTCCTAAAAGTACATTTTGTGAGCTCTCTTTCCTACCCCTCTGCCCCACATCTCCGTCCACACTTGGGCCTTAGAGCTTAGAGCTGTTATTGAGCTGCTGTAAAAATTGTGGGATGACTTCAGCAGCGTGTCTTTATATTCACCCTGTGGCACAGTCTCCTCTGCTCTAGATTGGTATTTAAACTATCCCAGGGTTCTTTGCTTTCCAGCAGTCATATGCCTCACTGAGTGTGGGTTTATAAGATGTTTTTGAACTGAAAACACCTGGATGCTGAAGACTGTGAATTCCTATGTCTTATGCAGCGAGGAGGACAATTAAGCCCAGAGTCTGTTTTGTTGTTGTCCTGGGAGGAAGAAGTTACATTCTTTCCATTAGTCTCAAAATGGCCGTATCTTTCCAGCCAGTGAAATTTGTGCAGCAAAAACTGTACTTAAAGCATTAACACAGAATTCTACGCTTTTCATGCAAAAAAAAGAAAGCGTATGAAATATCTTGCTTCGTTTTGTAAACACCGATCTAAAATGCTGCTTATTGTAATTTCTGCATGGCATCAGACTAATGTAGTGTTTCTTGCTCTTCTCCACTCAAATGCTGTTAGATGAGAATTCACAATCAGCAGACAGCCCTCTGACTGATGTGTAGATACTTTTCTTGGCGTAGCCTACTTTTCTCTGGTGAAATGCACGATTAAATTCAAGCAAATTGTTAGGAAATGTAGCTGGCTACATTCTTTCTATAATAAACAGTATAAATATGATGGCTTTTGTTGTAAGCAATGTAAAACGCAGGTGAAATTGTTTAAAATCAGATTCTTTGATGGTCTGCATTTTGAAAATGCATATGTCTGAACGCGATCCCTGAGGTGAAGCCCTGATTACAGCCTAGGTGAAGGACCATAAGATGTAGGCCTAGACCACCCTAGAGTATGAGTGAACGGCCTACTAGACACGACAGGCTTCACACCCCTATGTGGCTTCAAAGTGGGCTACTTGCCTTGATTAATAGTCAACCAACCCAGTACGCAACAAACTCTTTTTAGCTATCTTTGTACATGCTAACCAGTCTGCCTCTTCCCCTTAGCCTGCGATGGATCTAGTTTTGTACTGAGCCACCACCAGCCTTGTGACTATATGCCAGTGAAACTGCTGCGTGCAGTTGTGCTGACAGGGGCTTTTAATTATAGTCTGTGGTGTGTGTGCTGTGCTACGTGCGTGTGTATTTGACTGCAGAGTAAAAGCAGTGAATAGAGCTGCGTGTCCGTGTGTTTGGCTTGTGAGTTTTGAAGGCTGCAGACATTGGACATCATTCAAAACCACTGATTTTATTTAGTATCTCCAGGTACAGTAATTTAGTGGTGCCATTAACACTGCTGAACAGACCAGAGTAGGAAACTATTCAGAACAGGAATATGCTAGAAGGTAAATGCACTTTTCTAAATCAGTGGACATTTTGGTTCAATGTCACCGTTTGCATATTTTTCACTGTTCATTTCCTAATATTGTAGACTTGACATTTTGTAGAGCGTGAATATTGTCTGGTCGTTAAGTCTAATTGAGCTCCTATCCCAGATGTTGATAGCCTGCCAAATTAATAATTAAATGAACCAAAAATAAGCAGACTGCCTTACTGTACATGTGCCTGTCTGGAGAAAGGAGGCTACAGTCTCGGAAGCACAACAAAGTCAATCTAGAAGTATAACCTTTTCAATCCAAATAAGTGAACTCTTTCTTTCACAAGCAATGAGCCGTTTAGAATACACTTACAAAATAGATAGAACTCTTGGTGTACCAGTAAGTTTGGTCCAATTTAGTCTCCTCAGACCACACTGGAGATTCATGTGAGCTTTCCAATGTAGTTGACATTTTCTGAGGCTCAGGGAGATTAGGTGTGCCTTTGGAAATCCCAACGCCCTAGTCTCCACCAGAGCTTTTCTCTGCTCAGGACTCCTCATGTGGATTTTCATTGGCTAATTATTAAAGGTGTTCTCTGCTGTCGTCTGTTTTGAGAGGGCAGGAGGACTGACAGGAATGTTTCTCTTCTTAAATGGGGGGGGAATAGGATGTAGTGGGGGATGGGGGTGTTGGAGAGATTTCAGGCAGAGGAACAGGAAGTATTTGTTTATTTTCCTCATTTCCTCGTCGAGGCTCCACAAGTGAGCACGGCTTCATCTACTAACTCCTATTGCCTGCTTTTATCACTATAACCACCCTCCTTACCCAGCATTCGACACCACAACCACCACCACAGACCATACACCCAGCTCCTCTCCTACTTGAAAGCCCAGTCTGCAATATATGCCCCTCTTACATTGGAGAGCCAAGATAACCCTCCTAATTGTGTAAACTGTTTCCTCATTGACTACTGTGTGGCTTAGCTCTTTAAGGAACCTCACACTGGTGTTACGGTGGCCGTGTCTGACCTCGTTGCCCCCAACTCATCCCCCCCCCCCCCCCCCACCCCTCTCCTTGGACCACTGACAGTAACAGCTCATGGAAACAAAGTTGTCTCTCAAGCAGGGCTATTGTTTTGGCTGCAGAGCATAAACCACAATGTATAGTTACAATCTCCCTGGACCTTTTTCCCCCCTCTGCTTCAATCCTGGCCTTTTTCCATGGGAATCCCAGAGCCATATATGGTCATCCTCAGCAGCAGTGGAGGCAGAGTTCTCTGTGCAGCCGGGTTACTGCTCCCAACAGGGCTCATCTAGTGGAAGAACCCAGCTGGCCGGCCCGCAGCGCTTTCCCCGCCAACCCTTCCCCTGGCCTCCTGCAGTAGCTTTGTGCTTTTTAAATCACACACACACATTCGCTCACTTGCTCCCTCTTTAATTTTCTCTCGCGAGCACACACACACACGGTAAGAAGGAATTCCTTTTGTGGAAGTGACTGCGTGCCTTTGAGCCGGTGACATAGCCCAGTAGGTGTGGCCAGAGCGTCACTCGAAGCACTGAGGAGTATTACTTATCTGGGAAGTAATCCACTGCTATGCTAGACTGTGGCTTGGCTGCAGATATGCTAGGTGGCTGCGGAAAGGAAGCAAGGTTGTGAGGGAGAGAAAGGGGCCAGTGTTTGTCTCCAGGAGAAGCTGCTTTGTCTCCATACTGTTGCTTTAGAAGGGAGTAAAAGGTATTTTCCAAAAAGATAACAAGGGCTCCACAGTGGAGCCCATCTCCTGTTATTACATTTAGTTGCTGACTCAAAAAGCCAGCGGTCATATTTGAGTTGTACACGTGATATTTTAAAGCCAGGCCCATGATGGATGTTTTGCTATTTCTGACAGCTACTCAAATGTTGCACTGCCTTCACCTCTCTCCTCTGAAATTAGATTACCAGTTTCGTTTTCTCAAAAGGCCTGTGAGGCTTGTCTGAAACATGAGAGAATGGTGATAGTTTCTACAGAAAAAAATACATTTTTTATGGTGTTGATATTGTGACGAATAATTCTGTCATTTGGGTTATGTCGTGTTTTCAAAGAGCTCAAAGTGCTTGGTGGCTGTGCTGGTGCTCTGATCCCACCTGGAGAGAGAGCGAGGCCTGAGTCAGTCGCTATGGGTTTAAACAGCTGCTCAGTCACCCCACTGTTCTCCACTCATGGCACTCAGTGTTTTGTTTGTCATCTGTTCTGAGCTGGTTCCTGTACTAAAACAGTTTCTAAAACCAGCACTGGATGTGCCAACACCCATACCTATGTTTCCTGATCAGGAGCCCACAATATAACCTACAGTTATGGCCTTGATATGATCCTGGTAACGTTACATTTGCGTTAGTCCTTTAGCAGATGCTCTTATCCATAGTGATTTACAGTAGTGAACCCACAACCCTATCGTTGCAAGTGCAATCAATCAAGTTTATTTTATATAGCCCTTCGTACATCAGCTAATATCTCGAAGTGCTGTACAGAAACCCAGCCTAAAACCCCAAACGGCTAGTAATGCAGGTGTAGAAGCATGGTGGCTAGGAAAAACTCCCTAGAAAGGCCAAAACCTAGGAAGAAACCTAGAGAGGAACCAGGCTATGAGGGGTGGCCAGTCCTCTTCTGGCTGTGCCGGCTGGAGATTATAACAGAACTATGCCAAGATGTTCATAATTGACAAGCATGGTCAAATAATAATCATGAATAATTTTCAGTTGGCTTTTCATAGCCGATCATTAAGAGTTGAAAAACAACAGGTCTGGGACAGGTGGCGGTTCCATAACCGCAGGCAGAACAGTTGAAACTGGAATAGCAGCAAGGCCAGGCGGACTGGGGACAGCAAGGAGTCACCACGCCCGGTAGTCCCGACGTATGGTCCTAGGGCTCAGGTCCAGGAATAAATCCTCTACTCTACCAACTGAGCAATGCTCTACCAACTGAGCCACACTGGTACAAGTCACGTTGTTGGGAAATACACAGGGTCCTAGCCATGGCTACTAGTGGTTGGAATGACCTGTTGGAGACGTGTCTGCTGGTGGGTTGATACCAGGGTTTCCGTTAGCTGGGAGTAGCCAGCCTTTGTCTGATTTATTTAAAATAACTTAAAGCTGATAAGTACAATTTTGCCGGCCAATTGTCTGTGAGTAGTCCCATTGCAAAAGAATAATTTTTAGCCTATTCATTGATGGAAATACCAGTCTGTAAAAATATTTTGACTGGTCATGCTTATCAGTCTATAGGTTAATTTGCATTATTTGGTGTAATTGTCACATGCATACAGAGCCTTTTGAGTGTAAAATCTGCCAGACAGCACAAGAGCTGCTGCTGCATCATCTTTTGGGCTTTCACGACAACTGGGAACTCTGAAAAAGTCAAATCATGTCAGTGATCTTCAGGTTGGAAAGTCGGAGCGCTTGAAAGAGGGCTGAGATTCCGAGTTGGATATACTTACAAAATTATTTTTCCTAGTCCCTGCTATTTTATTACCCCCCCCCCCCCCTGCTGAAGTCGGATTTCATAGCTCCCAGTTTTGAACGTGGCATCAAACTGCAACAGAAGGCAGGCGTCATCAGAATGTCACCCACCACTTTGCCGTGAGCTGGAGGCCGTATGCATTTTGAAAACTTGTACTAAATTGTTTTAAACCTGAATGTTTTAATACATATCACATTTTATTATAAGTCTTACTTTGCTTCAAAGTAACCTATTGTCCTCTTTCTAAATTTCTAACGGATATTTTCATCTGTCATGTGAAACCCGCTTGCATGTGCAGTGCCCTTGTGACAAGTGTTTCCCGCTAATTCCGTTATGGAACAAACATTCACGTGGAGCCTACTGAATTGTGTACATTGCTGCGCCTATAATGTAAAGAAATAAGTTTATCAACATTTAGAATCTAAACGTTCTGATCTGTTGCATCCGACTCGTTGCTTTAACTTGTTTTTATGTTCTGTTGTCTAGGCCTACTGGTTGTGTGAATTTGGGATCTACCGTTTTACAACTGTTCCAGAGTCTGTTTGCCATTGGAGAGCCCTGCCAGAGGAAGTGGTGGGAGGGGTCCTCAAGTGTCTTCTCCTTGATGTGGAGTGTTGCTAAAGTTAGCTTGGAGCGCTCTGCACGACCACCCCCCCCCCCCACTGTATCAGTAGGAAGTACAGTGCCTTTTAAAGTATGGAAAAAGCCCTCGGTCCTTTTTCTGTACTGTCAGTGGGAGATGGGGTTTGGAAGCGGTCGCAGGTTCTTCATGTTGTAGGAAAACATTTCATACTTGTGTGACTTCATTCTAATAGATAGGAGAACCTGTATACATGGGCTAGGATACTATTTTTGGAGAAATACTCTTGGTTGGAGCATAATGGTTAAACACATTTTAATCGGGTGGAAGTCTTTTAATGTTTGATTTGACAGTAAAAGAATATCTAAAATGCATTGTGGTCATATTGCATTATTTGTCAGAAGACTTTGCAGTGTCGGCCTCAAGTCTGGTTATATGGATGACAGACGCCATTAGCAAGAAGTTGTATTTTTTGAGGGGGAGGTTGTGGGTTTTTCCACAGAAATGGCCACAAGGATAGCCACCCTGAAGTTTCAGTTCTCTTAATGTAGGCTGTCACCATTATATTTGTTTCCATTTAAGCTAACCTAATTATGGTTCATGGTGACCTATGCTTTCAACCTGTCCAATAATATACTCTGCGATTCTGGAGATGAGCACTGGTACCTTTGCTGAGAGGTCTAGCAGCAGAGAACAGTGTTTCTGTCCCTTGACCATAAGCGGTCATGAGAGCAGTGGTGGGGTGAACAAAAACTCGGAACGTCCAAAAAGAGAAGGGACCCTTCTCTCCCCCTGTTCTCAAGATTAGCTGTTGATCTTGTACTTGCGAGGTCGGGTCTGTGCGCTGCCTCCGGGGGCTGTCTGAGCAACCCCAGTGTGCTTTAAATGAACAATTTTCTCTCTCTATTTATGTTTCTTACAAAGGCCCGACAAGACTGAACTCTCATCGTCTTCTGTTTTTAGTTGCCATGGCCCAGGCTCTCGTGGTGGTGGGGGGGGGGGAGTCATTGGTGCATTTTTTGTCGTGCTCTGAGAACAGCTTTGCCTATCTGCCCGCTAGCCAGGGCTCTTAATCCTCTATTTTAGCATTAGGCTGGTGCATATGGACACTGTATTCTTTCTGCTCTTAATGTTTCCATATTTATCCCTGCTGCTCAGGGTGGGTTCATTAAGTTAATCTATAGATAGTCCCCTGTAATCAGCCCCATATCGGTGCCCTAAATTGAAGAGAATGTGTGAGGCGCATAGGGCACTGCTTCACTTGCCTTGCAGTTGGAGAAAGTCTCGACTGCTGGGGGACAGTCAATCTTTGTAGCCTGAGCTTGTGAACACAGCCAGCATGGAGGCTACCTCCAAGCGTCTCTTCCAGCAGGCGAGGTTGGTTCTGTCATGTGTATCTTATAAACGTTCTACTGGTTAGTTCCCTCTTTACTTCCAACTGTCTTCTCCATTAAACAACGTTTGACAAGGCCAGGACAGATGCAGAGAATTTGCTTGCGGATATCATTTCCTGCAGTCAGCACATTGATAGCTAGCTAGCAGGGCCATGATGTGGAGGCATTTGGCTGTGCTAACATTGTGGTTTACTGCGTGAACCCAGTGGGTTTTTGTATGGGTCAGGTTTCACTGGGGTGTTTAGGCTCTGCTCTCAGACTACAAGAGACAGCCTCTATCTCTTTTGTGAAGTGTGCACTCATAGCCACAGTCACTTCCTGGCACATGCCGGCTGACGCTCCACTAATGGGAATGGGTAATCGAATGTACACACACCCAATAAACACGCACAGGTTTGATTTAGGAGTACTTTTCAGTGTTTGAAAAGAGCATCGGTTACAACAGTCCTGTGTTGTAGTCTTTAAAGTACCCTCCAGTGAAAATAAGATTCTAAGTGTTCTGTCACTTAGCAGCACTGAGATTGAGTGCAGACTAGTTACACCTGTGGTAAATTCCCACACAGTTTCTCTAATCACAAGCAGGACTGGTAAGAATTGATCCACTATTATAAATAATTCCAGTAGCCGCATTTGAATAAAACGTAAATGTAGAGATTCTTAAGAACGGTACAGAGCTGTGTCTTTCATAGAAATGTAAAAAACAATTTTGCAACTGGTAAGGATGATTACATCTCGATTTACTTGAACTTAATTAAACATAAATAAACAGACTGTTTTTCAGATGGAGAGGCAAGTACATTTTAAAGCTGCAATATGTAACCTTTGGACAAACTGACCAAATTCACATTGACAGATATATAACTCACATTTCTTTCTCATTTGAAAGCAAGTCTAAGAAGCAGTAGATCTGTTCTTTGTGCTATTTCTACGCTTCAAATAGCAGGAAATACAATATTTCTCTACACTAGCTTGTTTTGTCACAAACTGAAACTATTAAAATTATTAACCAGGAAATGGCGGCGCTATTTCTCCATAGTGCATCTCTAACTCTATAAAACAATGGGGGATCCTGTCATAATGTGCATCATTGATTCAATTACTACAGCTCTGTCAGTGTTCCCAGAAACCCTCTCTTCCTCCATTAGAGAAGGGCATTCCCAGAAAGGCCACGTTGCCTGCAGGCTAAGGCACCCACTATGGAGGTGCTTTACATATCACTCTCGCATATATAGACATTTCACCTGGGCCGGAGGGGACATGCAGTTTGCCAGGATGGGATGGCATTTTACCCGGCTCATACGGCTTTCGAGGCCTGGCCCTGACTTTGGACTTCTCATCTGCAGGGATGGCTGGGGAGAGGGAGGCATCCCTGGTTTCAGGGTTAGCGGTGATCCAGCCCTTATAGTTAGACTCATAATGTAAACCATTGTAAAAACAATTTGACACAACCCGGTGCGTTCATGAGTTTTAGTGACAAATGTCAAAATATATAAGGTCGTCAAAGCAAATCTGAGAAATTAATTTATTTGAATTCTGTAAGTGCAGATGGTTTGCTCAGTAGGAAATTAATATCCAACTAGTCAGTGACACCTGTTTTTGAGTTTGACAGCAACTATGTGAGCTAAAGACACTGTCGTGGGATTTCCTATGTAGAAGAACCCCTTACCTTCCAATGACTCATGTGTAGCTTGTGAGCGTCATGGAGCAGAACATGTTGCATGTGCGTGCTTGTTTGATATAGTTTGTAGCGCAAACCGTTCAGACTCTACAGACTTAAAAAGACCTGGCCCCAGGGCTTTTCGGGATCTGCTATTGTCTCAAACACCGTTAATCACACAGACTAATGGTTGGTGTCTTCAGATTCAGAATAAATAGATGAATCCGATGGTACAGCCCAGGAATATTTGAAAAGGGGTTTGAAGTCCAAAACGCACCGGCGTTAGTGGGACTCATTGGTTTAAGAACATGCTGGAAGGGAAATGGAGAAATAGCCCCTGCTGCTATACTCAGCTCCTGTCTTCATGTTATGTCTGTTAGCACAACCCTCTTCAGTATTACTATCAACGACATCGCTCTGTGTGGTTGAGGAACACTGGACTTGAACTGCGAGTCATGATGTTACATTTATTTTGCGAGTTTGAGACACAGCATTGCCCCCCCCCTCCCCCCCCCTCTCTCGTCTGTGTTATGCAGAAAAGGCCTGCTCTCTAGCTAGAACACTGGTCAAACAGTGTATGTTTCCTATGGAGTGCGAGTCAGTACATGTCTGCAGTGTTTCCCCTATATTCAATAAATTAAGTGTTACCCTTGACACTGCTGACAAAAGTTTCCCCCAGGATTGTCTGTCTGTGCAGAACAGGCCTGTTCGTCAGGCGTCAGTCGTGGTGTGAGGCGGGCTTTACTCACAATGTCTCCTGTTATTACCTACATTAATAGTCAGATTAGCTCCCTCTCTCCCCATAGTGTGTTTAGCATTCACATAAAGATGGCTTTGTCTGCCTTGTTCGGCTTTAACCACCGAAACACTGCTGAAATCCCCCGTCAGTAAAAAGTTGTTTCAACCCATTCCTGGTATTGCTCCCGTTGCATTTCTCAGCGGCTCCTATATTGGTCAAGGAATGCCCCCCCTCACTTTAAACAGTGGCAGTGTCCCTCCTGCGTCATTGGGTGTCTCTTGCAGGCCACTGAGCGATGCCTGGCTGTCCCACTCTCTCTGAGCGGTGACAGTGGGGCAGCCAGGTATGCCACTTTCCCCACAGCTCTGCCAAAGGACTGTTTGCAAAGGATGAGACTCACCATCTCCTTTTTTTTGTCCTCCTCGTCCTATCCCCCTGGCTGCCATGCTACTCGTCCCTGCTATTTTGGCAGGAACTCTGGCACCTGTCAGCTACACACAATTACAGCCATTAAGAGATTACCATTGTTGGGCTCCTGTAGCCAGTGGGCTGTGCCTCTGTAGGGGATGACGTGGAGGAGAGGGGAGCATCAGGAACCGGCTGTGAGTTCTCCTTAAGGGGCATGGTAGCAGATTTGTATACAAATCAACTGACCTAAATTGCTACTACCATAGTTGCCTATCGTATCAGTCACCTGCAGGTATGAGACTTCAGACGGTGCAGAACAACGGTCCAGCTGTTTGTATACAGTCTACAGTTAGCTACATTACTTTGGTTTCAGCATTTAGCAGACAGTCTCTTATCAAGAATGACTACAATGTATCTAAGGGATGGTAACAGAGGGGTGAGTGAACTCTTGACAGACAGACGGGCCTAGCGTCATCTTGTCACTCGGCCAGAGTGTGGTTGTGAGCAGCTGTGTGGGTTGCGCTCAGTGGAGTGCCGTCTGTCTGCCCTGCAGCAAAGTCAGAGGAGCCCAGCCAGCCAGCCAGTTAAAGGTGGATACGCACCTGGATACACTTCCAAGCAGCTGCCTGAACAGCTTTACATCCTACGACCGCCACACACATGTGGGATATGTCCCCATGAGGGAGAATTTTCCTTGTTTTACTATCCTTGCGGGGACTTTGAGGATATCAGGTATCCATGAGGATAGTAAAATACACACACACAGTCCCAGATAAGAGCAGCGAGGCACATGCAGAGTCTTCTCCAGCCCTGGCCATGTACGATGCTGTAAACGGCCCAAATTTGGACAAGGATTCCAGCCAGATAGAGCTGTGTCCGGTGTGTGTTTTCCCCCCTCGTCGCTTTTGAGGCTTCATAGCAGCTCGTAGAGAAAGTGGGAAACTTTACAGGCAGGTTTTAGAAAGGGGGGAACCCTCAAGGTCAGAAAGTTATCAAGAGATCAAGGTTATGGAACGCAAAGCAGGGAATTCAATTCCAGGTCCTTGGTCCGAAAAGGGATCCCAGAATGACACTTAACAGTAGTACTCTCATTCAGTCAAATGAGGGTGGGGGGGGGGCTTTCGGGCATTCCTGATTTGTGAAATCCACTTACTGTAATAACTGAGATCTGAAACTTGGCGTCAAAAGTGAAAGGTTGTTTCACAAATTTTGTCCAGCTTTAATCCCGTCGTGCCTGTGTACAATGTTTTGCCCAGCCTGGCCTTGTTTCTTTGTTGACAGTCACCTTGTTATCTGGCTGGCTTTGAAGCGGGTGACATTTTAACCCCTAGGTCGTCACTGAGGTCTCTAGATCTGGCCCAGCAGCCCCTAGTCCTCTGAACAGTCAACTTCTACGGCGATCTCACTCTCTCTCTCTGCTACAGATAGTTGGCCTTTGTCATCCCTTTTACTTCTCAGCCTCGGTAGGGAACGCCCCCAACATGTCATTTTATTGTATTGTTATGGTTTGTCTTGGGATGCAACCTAAAATTAGCAAATGAGTCTTTACAGCCATTTTGTAGTGTCATTGCTTCGGCCTAATGCTTTGCCTTCTCAGGTTTGTGCTCCTTGCCTCTATCAAGTCTTGGCATGCGTATTTGAAGGAAAAGAAGGCTTCTTTTAGAATTTGTGACTTGTGGGTTTCTTGTTCTTAATGCAAAGGATTAGCCTATTCCTGAGGACTAAATACTACTGAGTCGAGTATATAATGGCGAGTGTGTTTTGGGTAGCTCAATGGACTTTTCTGTCTAACCACATTTTGACTGGAGTGAAACATTGGTAATGTTGTCTAGAGCGGCACAAATCCATAGGTACAGCCTTTGAATGGGACAGCCTAAAAGAGGGAGTGAAAAGTCAAAATGTGCATATTTTTTGCATATGAGCTGTCAGAGAACACCCAATTACCCCCCCCCCCCCCCCCCCCCATCCCAACAGCAATAGTACACCTTGAGGTATTCCAAACACCTCGGCTATGTCCTGACATTTTGGCCATTGTTAACCCCGCCCACATACCTCAACAATTTCTGAAGAAGTGAGGTGCCCCTGTTAAAACGGGGCGTGAGGTAGCCCCTACTGACACCACCCACTCCCTGTCGGCGGGGTCAACCGGGGGGGGGTGTGGTGTGTGTGTGTGTGTGTGTGTGTGTACACACACCCCCGGTTGACCCCGCCGACAGGGAGTGGGTGGTGTCAGTAGGGGCTACCTCACGCCCCGTTTTCAACCCACACACACACACAGGTGCTGGTTCCTGACACTGAGGAAGGCATCACACACAAACATAAGCCTACCTGCATGTCCTGAAGGCTTGTGATTTTTCTCCTTTCGGGTGTCTTCCTCTGAAGTTTCTTAGTGTTAAATGTTGGACTTTTCTAACGTACTTTTTATTTCTCTCTCCCTCCCTTCAGGCGTGCATAGATGACAACGTGGACATGGTGACGTTCCTGGTGGAGCATGGGGCTGCCATCAACCAGCCCGACAATGAGGGCTGGATCCCCCTCCACGCCGCAGCCTCTTGTGGGTACATGGACATAGCAGAGTAAGTACAGCTGCTGGGCTGGAGGTGTCATGGCTGATGTGGCGAGGGTCCAGCTGGAGGCTTTTATGGACCTCTAGGGAATGGCTGGTCTCTAGGCCACCCTCCCACACACACACACACACACACACACACACACACACACACACACACACACACACACACACACACACACACACACACACACACACACACATTACTGCTTTGGAATAACCCCATTATGTACCAGCCCTTTCACAATGTTGCCTGACGACTCACCCTGAATTAAATTCTGCTGTTCTGATTGCTACATACATGATCGTCGTATACATTCATCGTGGAGAAGAAATGTCAGTTTGGCTGGCGCGACATGGATGGCTAGCCAGGCAATTCACCTCGAGCAAACCCATTTTTCTCAATGGAGGCAATGACTCACAGGCACATCAATAATCAATGGTCAGTTTTTTTTCTCCAATTTAACAAGTGTTTATTTTGTATCGCCAAGTGTTACAAGGCTATTCCCTGAGGTTAATGGCTGGTTGAACACGTAATTGTGCGAATTCCTTTTCATTTGGAGAATATCCATTACCCTCTCCAGACACATTTAGTTGTAAATCACTAGTCAGGTTAGGTCATCAATTAACGATTTTCTATTCAATCATCTTAGACTATGAAATGCAATGCCAATCAATTCAATCCTTATAGCTACTTCTTATGGAGTAGACAGCCTAAACTTGTCAGGGGTCACTGTTTTCAATGGTCTGTGTTTCTCCAAGGTGCATGATTACATGTTGATTGGGGCAACCGCCTGTCAGATGGCCCCAACAACCTCGCACAAGTTCCTTGTGATGTAATCAATATAGAGAAATCGGGGGTAACCTCCGGCATCAGTAATGAGTCCAGTTGCTTTCCAATCCTTTCTTTCATTGTCCTTTTGAGGTAAGAAGGCTGTTTAAAGGGATCAGAAACCGGGCCGGCAAGTAGGGAGATATTATCAATAGATATTTTCAACAGGCTCAGAGCTGAAGGAGCTCACTTGCACTCATTGTGCAGTGACCTGTTTTACTTATCTGTATTATATTACAGGAGCCTGGCATGAGCGTTGTTATCCCACAATCGCACCCTGTGCAGTCTTGCTGCCCAAGTTAGAGTAGAATTATCATACTACGCTACCAACGTTATTGATTGACAAATTGTGCCTTTTTATGGTGTTTCATCAGCTGCAATTGGTTGTTGTAATTCCAAGAGCCACCTTGTACATATTACCGGAAAGTTTTATCCTTCAGACTTCCATCTCACCCCTAAGGCAAATTATTTATTCAAAATAAGTAAAACAGCTGTTGAATGTTTAGTTTAATCATTTTCATACAGTGGGGAGCCTACCTTATTGCCTCATTTTCTCCATATCAGGGCTGGGCTGTTGAAGACAAGGGCTCTTTACTTTCACACAATGCAATGAGGAATGAAGGAGAAATGTGAAGGGCCTTGTCTGATATGGATGACTAATGGAGTGCTCTGGTCTTGGGCGACTCTGGGACCTGATGTGGGTGGTAGGAGCACATAGCAGCGCCATTTTGGCCCACAACACTGTCCCCGTCATTCCCATAATGAGGCCTACAGAGCCGGAAAGGCAATGGCAGCCTTTTGTGCCAAGCCCGTTGGAGTCAAACCCACAACCATCCGATGGCAGTAGTTCTGAGCGATTAACCAACACTTCTGTTTTTTTTTTGTTTTTTTAACAACTCATTGAATTCCATTTAGTTTTTCTGTGAGCTCAATGCACAGTTTGTCTCAATCGGATCAAGCCCGAACTGTGATGTAGTAGGGAGTTGCCGTTTCCAACAGGCCAATATTATACATAGTTTAGTGCAGAAAACATGGTAATGACTATAATCCATTGCGAGACTACTTGTCCAGTCTATAGTACAGACCGTCTGTGGGGCAGACCGAGAGAAGAGACGAGAACACTGATCGAGAGGGTTAGAGAGCAGTTGCTTTGTGGTATCTCTACCTGAAAATACATGATCTATGTGATAGTTGGTATTCAGGAGTCATAAAAGTAGGCTTTATTTACTTTGACTGTCTATTATTTTTTTAGTTTTCCAGACAGCATAGGCAGCAGCTCTATAGAGATGAGGACTTGGAATGAAATTAGTCATCAAATGAAACAAATGTAATATAGAGAACTGAAATACTTTATTAAAGTAATGTACAATTATTTTATACATAATAAGCAGTTGGGCTGGGTGGTATACGGTATTGATGCATAGACCGATTTGGATTTTTACTTCACCCTCTATAACAGTATTTCAATGTTTGGTTTGTTGAATGTGAGGGACAACACCAGCGTGTCCGTAATGTCCATTTTTATAGTTCGCTCCATTTGCAAGTCGTCTCTCCCGCTCCTGCATTCCGCTTCCCACACCAAGCCCTGCCCCCTGTCACTCAAGGAGAGCAGTTGTTGGTGTTGCTTGGCCGTGTAGTCATGAGCACTTCACTTGCTGTTTACTCTGGAGCTAATGCTAACTGCTGGCTAGCTAAATGTAATCGGAGTTGGAGCAAACCTAATGGCTAATTACAGCCTGAAACCAGTGCTGGTGTAGGCATAGATCTGCATGTTTGTGTAATGGTATCTACTAAATCAGAGGAAAAGGAAGTATGAATATGTTAGCTAGCTAGCTACGTAAAGGGAAACATAACTTCGTATAGGGATCCCTGGGAAACACTGACCAACACTTTGGTTCCTTTCCTTACACACGGCTTATCACGGCTTATTATTCCCTGGCTTATTAATTTATGTCAAACAACTATGCATTCAAAGTGCTGCCCACTATATCCCAACTAGTGAATTACAATCATTATATTTCCATGATTCCAACAGTACACCAATAACCTATGCCTAGATATCTCGTAATTTTTATTTATTTATACATGCATGCATACATACTAGAGGTCGACCGATTATGATTTTTTTCAGTGTCGATACAGATTTTTATTGGAGGACCAAAAACAATTACAACAATACTGAATGAACAATGAACACTTATTTTAACTTAATATAATACATCAAGAAAATCTATTTAGCCTCAAATAAATAATGAAACATGTTCAATTTGGTTTAAATAATGCAAAAACAGTGTTGAAGAAAGTAAAAGTGCAATGTGTGTAATTTCAAAAAGCTAACGTTTAAGTTCCTTGCTTTGAACATATGAAAGCTGGTGGTTCCTTAACATGAGTCTTCAATATTCCCGGGTAAGAAGTTTTAGGTTGTAGTTATTATAGGACTATTTCTCTCTCTACCATTTTATTTCATATACCTTTGACTATTGGATGTTCTAATAGGTACTTTAGTATTGCCAGCCTAATCTCGGGAGATGATGGGCTTGAAGTCATTAACAGCGCAATGCTTGAAGCACAGCGAAGAGCTGCTGGCAAATGCAGGAAAGTGCTGTTTGAATGAATGCTTACGAGCCTGTTGCTGCCTATCACCGCTCAGTCAGACTGCTCTATCAAATCCTAGACTTAATTATAATATAACACACAGAAATACGAGCCGTAGCTCATTAATATGGTCAAATCCGGAAACAATCATTTCGAAAACAAAACGTTTATTCTTTCAGTGAAATATATACGTATTTTATTTCACGAGTGGCATCCATAAGTCAAAATTATTGCTGTTACATTGCACAACCTTCAATGTTATGTCATAATTACGTAAAATTCTGGCAAATTAGTTCGCAAACGAGCCAGGCGGCCCAAATTGTTGCATATACCCTGACTCTACGTGCAATGAACGCAAGAGAAGTGACACAATTTCCCTAGTTAATATTGCCTGCTAACATGAATTTCTTAACTAAATATGTAGGTTTAAAAATATATACTTCTGTGTATTGATTTTAAGAAAGGCATTGATGTTTATGGTTTGGTACATTTGTGCAACGATTGTGCTTTTTTCGCAAATGCGCTTTTGTTAAATCATCCCCCGTTTGGCGAAGTTGGCTGTGTTTGTTAGGAAGAAATGGTCTTCACACAGTTTGCACCGAGCCAGGTGGCCCAAACTGCTGCATATACCCCGACTCTGCTTGCACAGAACGCAAGAGAAATGACACAATTTCCCTAGTTAAAAGAAATGCATGTTAGCAGGCAATATTAACTAAATATGCAGGTTTAAAAATGTATACTTGTGTATTGATTTTAAGAAAGGTGCTGATGTTTATGGTTAGGTACACATTTGTGCAACGACAGTGCGAATGCGCTTGTTAAATCACCCGTTTGGCGAAGTAGGCTGTGATTCAATGATGATAAATTAACAGGCAACGCAGGACAAGCTAGATGTGTTGATATTACTAAACTACAGTGTTGATATTACTAGTTTAACTAGTGATTATGTTAAGATTGATCGTTTTTTCAATAAGATACGTTTAATGCTAGCTAGCAACTTACCTTGGCTCCTTGCGGCACTCACGTAACGGGTAGTCAGCATGCCATGCAGTCTCCTCGTGGAGTGCAATGTAATCGGCCATAATCGCTGTCCAAAAATGCTAATTACGATTGTTATGAAAACTTGAAATCGGCCCTAATTAATCGGTCGGCCTCGAATACATACATACATACATACATACATACACATACACATACACATACACACACACACACACACACACACACACACACACACACATATACACACATATACACACATATACACACATATACACACATATACACACATATACACACATATACACACATATACACACATATACACACATATACACACATATACACACACACACACACACACACACACATATACACACACACACACACACACACACATATACACACACACACACACACACACATATACACACACACACACACACACATATACATACATACATACATACATACATACATACATACATACATACATACATACACACAGTTGAAGTCGGAAGTTTACATACACCTTAACAAAACCAATTTAAACTCACTTTTTCCCAATTCCTGACATTTAATCCTAGTAAATATTCCATGTTTTACACAGAACCCAAGCTGGCTGCGCGCGTGTGCCATCGTGCATAAATGTAAGGTTAAAATATCAAAAACTCTGAACCAATTACATTAATTTGGGGACAGGTCGAAAAGCATTAAACATGTATGGGAATTTAGCTATCTAATTTGTCCTATTTAGCTAGCTTGCTGTTGCTAGCTAATTTGTCCTGGGATATAAACATTGAGTTATTTTATCTGAAATGCACAAGGCCCTCCACTCCGACATTTAATCCACACACACAACTGTCAACCGAATCGTTTCTTGGCATCTCTCCTCCTTCCAGGCCTTTTCATCTTTGAACTTATATGGTGATTGGCATCCAAACTTTCATAGTATTACCACGACCGGCAACAAAGTTCGTCTTTCAATCACCCTGCTTCTATAAACCAATGAGGAGCTGGGAGAGGCAGGACTTACAGAGCGATCTGCATCAGAAATAGAAATGAATTATATTTTAGCCCTTGGCAACGCAGACGCTCGCGAGCGGTGTGGGTGCATTAATTGAACAACATAGGTTCCTACATTCATTTTGCAATGCGAGCTGTTAATTCAGAGTATTAGGACAGTTAGGATCACCAATTTATTTAAAAAATGTGAAATGTCAGAATAATAGTGATTTTATTTATTTCAAAATACTCCCAGTGGGTTAGAAGTTTACATACACCAAATCAGAATTTGGTAGCATTGCCTTTAAATTGTTTAACCTGGGTCAAACAATTTGGGTAGCCTTCCACAAGCTTCCCACAATAAGTTGGGTGAGTTTTGGCCCATTCCTCCTGACAGAGCTGGTGTAACTGAGTCAGGTTAGAAGGTCTCCTTGCTCGCACACGCTATTTCAGTTCTGCCAACAAATGTTCTATAGGATTGAGGTCAGGGCTTTGTGATGGCCACTCCAATACCTTCACTTTGTTGTCCTTAAGCCATTTTGTCACAACTTTGGAAGTATGCTTGGGGTCATTGTCCATTTGGAAGACCCATTTGCAACCAAGCTTTAACTTCCTGACTGATGTCTTGAGATGTTGCTTCAATATATCCACATTTTCCCTGCCTCATGATGCCATCTATGTTGTGAAGTGCACCAGTCCCTCTTGCAACAAAGCACCCCCACAACATGATGCTGCCACCCCCGTGCTTCACGGTTGGTATGGTGTTCTTCGGCTTGCAAGCGTCCCCCTTTTTCCTCCAAACATAACGACGGTCATCATGGCCAAACAGTTCTTTTTTGTTTCATCAGACTGGAGGACATATTTTGGTGCGAAAAGTGCAAATCAATCCCAGAACAGCAGCAAAGGACCTTATGAAGATGCTGGAGGAAACAGTAAAACGAGTCCTATATCGACATAATCTAAAAGGCCGCTCAGCAAGGAAGAAGCTACTGCACCAAAACCGCCATAAAAAAGCCAGACTACGGTTTGCAACTGCACATGGGGACAAAGATCGTACTCCAAAAAGTTGGACATTCCTCCAAAAAGTACGATCTTTGTCCCCATGTGCAGTTGCAAACCGTAGTCTTCTTCCTTGCTGAGCGGCCTTTTAGATTATGTCGATATAGGACTCGTTTTACTGTTTCCTCCAGCATCTTCACAAGGTCCTTTGCTGCTGTTCTGGGATTGATTTGCACTTTTCGCACAAATATGTTCATCTCTAGGAGACAGAACGCGTCTCCTTCCTGAGCGGTATGACGGCTGTGTGGTCCCATGGTGTTTATACTTGCATACTATTGTTTGTACAGATGAACGTGGTACCTTCAGGCGTTTGGAAATTGCTCCCAAGGATCAACCAGACTTGTGGAGGTCTACAATTTCTTTTCTAAAGGTCTTGGCTGATTTCTTTTGCTTGACATCATGGGAAAATCAGAGGCACTGAGTTTGAAGGTAGGCCTTGAAATACATCCACAGGTACACTTCCAATTGACTCAAATGATGTCAATTAGCCTATCAGAAGCTTCTAAAGCCATGACATAATTTTTGGGTATTTTCCAAGCTTTTTAAAGGCACTGTCAACTTAGTGTTTAAACTTCTGACCCACTGGAATTGTGATACAGTGAAATAATCTGTCAACAATTGTTGGAAAAATGACTTGTCATGCACAAAGTAGATGTCCTAACTTTCTTGCCAAAACTATAGTTTGTTAACAAGAAATTTGTGGAGTGGTTGAAAAACGAGTTTTAATGACTCCAACCTAAGTGTATGTGATCTTCCGACTACAACTATACATACAGTACATGTCAAATGTTTGGACACCTACTCATTCAAAGGTGTTCTGTATTGTGAAAATTTCCCCCCAAAAATTGTGAAGACATCAACACTTAAATATCACATATGAAATCTTGTCGTAGCCAAAAGTGTTAAACAATCTATTTTTTTTAGATTCTTCAAAGTAGCCACCCTTTGCCTTGAATGCTTTGCACACTCAACCAGCTTCTCCTGGAATACTTTCGCAACAGTCTTGAAGGAGTTCCCACATATACTGCTCACTTGTTGGCTGCTTTCCTTCACTCTGCGGTCCACCTCATCCCAAACCATCTCAATTGGGTTCAGGTCAGCTTATTGTTGAGGCCAGGACATCTAATGCAGCACTCATCACGCTCCTTCTTGGTAAAATAGCCCGTACGCATCCTGGAGGTATGTTGGGTCATTGTCCTGTTGAAAAACAAAACAAATGATAGTCCCACTATGCGCTAACCAGATGGGATGGCATATTGCTGCAAAATGCTGTGGTAGCCATGCTGGTTAGATGTGTGTTTAAATTAACCACAGTGTCACCAGCAAAGCACCATTACACCACGCCCTCCATGCTTCACGGTGGGAACTACACATGCGCTTATCAGCCGTTCATCTACTCTGCCTCTCACAATGACATGGCGGTTGGAACCAAAAATCTCAAATTTGGACTCCAGACCAAAGGACAGATTACCTCCGGTCTAATGTCCATTGCTCATGTTTCTTGGCCCAAGCAAGTATTTTCTTCTCATTGGTGTCCTTTAGTAGGGGTTTCTTTGCAGCAATTCAACTATGAAGGCCTGAGTCACGCAGTCTCCTCTGAACAGTTGATGTTGTCTGTTTTACTTGAACGTTGTGAAGCTTTTTATTTGGGCTGCAATTTCTGAGGCTAATAACTCTAGTGAACTTATTCTCTTCAGCAGAGGTTACTCTGGGTCTTCCTTTCCTGTGAACCGCGCGATTTGGAGGTGCGATTGTCTACTGTTTTGCTGCCGTTACGGATGAAAACTATCTCCGTCTCGAAGTTTGTTTGATACATGTGACCATATCATCTTAATGTATGTTTTTTCAATATAGTTTAATCAGATTATTTGAATTTTTTCGGGAGTTTTGCCGTGTTCCGTTCTGTGACTTTTTTTTACTTTGGCCAGTCGACCAGTACATATGCTAAATGAAGAGGGGAAGTTGCCATTGTGAATGGATTGAACGACTCATCAGGACTAAGGACACCTTGATCAACATTCTGATGAAAGATCAGCAATAGTAAGACCCAATTTACGATGTTATTTCATATATCTGTCGTGCATGTGAACTGGTCGTGGGCGCCCAGCTGGTTCTGGCTGGCGTGGCTATGCTAATTTAGCGCTACATTTTGTTTTCGCTATAAAACATTTAAGAAATCAGAAATATTGTTTGGATTCACCAGATGTTGGGCTTTCAATATCTGTACGCTGTGTATTTTTCTGAAATGTTTTAAGATAAGTAATTAGTTATATGACGTTGGTCTCTGTAATTGTTCTGGCTGCGTCGTCACTATTTCAGATTGCAGCTGCAATGTAGAACTGTGATTTATACCTGAAAAATGCACATTTTTCAAAAAAAAACTATCCTATACCATAAATATGTTATCAGACTGTCATCTGATTAGGTTTTTTCTTGGTTAGTGGCTATCAATATCTTAGTTTAGCCGAATTGGTGATAGCACCCGATGGAGTAAGAAACTGATGGAGTTAGAAAAGTGATGTCTTTTGCTAACGTGGTTAGCTAATAGATTTACATATTTTGTCTTCCCTGTAAAACATTTTAAAAATCTGAAATGGTGGCTTTATTCACAGGATCTGTATCTTTCATTAGGTGTCTTGGACTTGTCATTTAATGATATTTAGATGCTACTATTTAATTGTGACGCTATGCTAGCGATGCTAATCAGTGTGGGGGGGGGTGCTCCCGGACCCGGGGTAGGTGCTCGTTAGAGGTTAACCCTTTTTTTGGTTACTACATTATTGCATATGTTATTTCATAGTTTTGAGTTCTTCACTATTATTTTACAATGTAAAAATAAAGAACCCCTGGAAATGAGTAGGTGTACCAGTCAAAAGTTTGGACATCTCATTATATGCTGTTTTTACCATATCTCCCATCCCTAATAAGCAGTATTGTGCAGTCACCACCATCTTGCGACCTTTTGTTAATAGTTTTATTCTGTGTTACAGCATTCAACCCACAAAAAAAATCTTTCTAAATCAAAAGCCATAATTTATTTTTATCAAACCCAACCGATCTCAAAAAGCACATTGCGCGGCAGTAGATGGCAGGGTGAACTCCTAACCACAAGGCCCAACCACACCTTGTAAAACCCAGCTAAAATGGGGCGAAAGTGAATTCAAAGACAATGTGGAACTCTAAAATGTAACGGCGGTCGCTGAATCTCCATTACGAGGGAAGTTACCGGAATGTGCCGGTTTCAAGTGGTGTGTTCTAATGAGAAGGGTCTGCGTCTCTCCACGGCTCTAATTGGTAGCAGCAGGAGTCAAGATCTCCTGCTGTTCCAAGAGCCTCTTGAATCAGCCAGCGCAGGGCGAGAAATCCGCGAGGAAAAGATAATTGGAGCGTGATTGACCACAAAAGGGTGAATCACTGGGCTAATTATGCAGTGAATATGTGTGAACTAGTTGTCTGATTAGAGGCAGGGTACTAGAATGACAGCATGAACCCCCTCAGGTGGTTAAGTCAGTGGAGGGATACAACAGTAAACCCCTCAGGTGAATATGGTGTAATGACAGACTGCAATTTGGGTTGTGTCTTGATATGGGTGTTCCCTGATATCAGGAACCTGCCATTGGTCAGTTTCGGCCTTTATGCAACCGATGGTTTCTCGACACAGATTTGTTTACACAGCAGGTTAGGTGAATTAGCATGGCAGGTTAGGAGACTTAAGGTTAGGAAAAGGGTTAGGCTTAGCTACAATGCCACAGTTGTTAACCAAATAATGTTATTTGTCACATGCGCTGAATACAACCGTTGTGGACTTTACCGTGAAATGCTTACTTACAAGCCCTTAACCAACAATGCAGTTCAAGAAATAGTTACAGGGGTACTGTTACGGAGTCAGTGTGTGGGGTACAGGTTGAGGTAATATTTTACATGTGTGTAGGGGTAAAGTGACTGCATAGATGATAAACAGCGAGTAGCAGCAGTGTAAAAGCAAAGTGGGGGGGTGTCAATGTAAATTGTCCAGGTGGCAATTTGATACATTTCTCAGCAGTCTTGTGCCTTCAGGGTAGAAGCTGTTAAGGAGCTTTTTGGACCTAGACTCTGTTCTCTGGTACCACTTGCCGTGCGGTAGCAGAGAAGTCTATGACTTGGGTAACTGGAGTCTTTGACAAACATTTTTTTTGGGGCACTCCTCTGACATTGCCTAGTGTATATGTCCTGGATGACAGGAAGCTTGGTCCCAGTCATGTACGGGGCCATACGCACTACCCTCTGTAGTGCCTTACAGTCGGATGCCGAGCAGTTGCCATACCAGGCGGTGATGCAATCAGGATGATTTGGGGACCCATGCCAAATCTTTTCAGGCTCTTGATTGGGAAAAGGTGTTGTCGTGCCCTCTTCACGACTGTCTTGGTGTGTTTGTACTATGATCCTTTGTTGGGGATGTAGACACCAAGGAACTTGAAGCTTTCAACCTGCTCCACTACAGCCCCGTCAATGTGAACCACTGTTGTCCCCAACGAGGAAAATGGCAACAGACCAATGGCGAGCTTCAATAACTTTATATCAAGACACCCTATATCAGAAAACGCCCCTATTTGCACTCTAAAATTACACCATTCTTTCGCAGGTGGTTAGGTCAGTGGAGGAATACAGCATGAAACCCATAGGGTGGAGAGGTACAGTGTGAAACTCCTTGGGTGGTTAGGTCAGTGGAGGGATATGTGCTTAGCCTTTCCCAAGGTGTTTGATTTCTGCTACCAGTGGGTTGTGACCAGGGTTTCCATTAGCTGGTAAAAGCTGGCTTTCGGATTTTAAAATGCAGGTAAATAAATTAAATAGCCGATGAATAAAATTGGCGGCGGCCAATTGTCCTAGCGATGAAAATCCCATTGTGAAATAATGCATTTTTTGCCTATTCATTGATGGAAAATCTGTCAGACAGCGCAAGATCTTCTGCTACAGCATCTCAAACAGCAAATGAATAGGCAACAGAAGGCAGGCCTCATCAGCGTGTGGCACTTTGTAATGATCTGGAGGCAGAATGCAATTTGAGAACATATACTTCATTGTTTGAAACCTGAACCTTTTACTTCAAAGTAGCCTAGCCAAAATCGGACCATATCCGTAGAGGAAATTATTTTATGAACATCCTTTCCTTGTCCAGTAGCCAAAGGCACAGTCCTAGTCATATTAGCAACCCATGCTAGTTGTTGCATATTAAATCTCCCTTCTAAATGTCTAATATGTTTTCAGCTGTCACATTTAGGGCTGACCCCATTTAGTTGACTGTTCGATAGGCTGTTGGTTGACAGATTTATTTTAGTCAAGCAGTAGCTAATAATAATCACCATGGTGTACAAGACAACTGTCTGATTCATGCCTGTCTGAGGGGACTGATCCATTGAGGCCTTGGATGGCACAGTCCATCAGACTAAGACGTGCTACTGAAATTGTATATGGTTACAGCACGATACACACCGATGTTCTGTGGTGGTTGCTGCAGCAGGGAGGACTAGCCAGGCCCGGCACAATCAAATCCGACTCCCTCATCATTTGTATTTAATCAAGCTTAACACATCAGTCAAGATCAGTGCATATAGTTTATTTTAATTAAACACATAGGATGTCTATATGGAAAAATACACTTAACATTTCGACCTATCAATTGGTTGAAAGAACAGACTGACGGCCTATTTATTTATTTTAGTCGGACAGCCCTATTCACGTTAAACCGCTAGCATGTGCGGTGCGCTTTTGACAATGGTGTTCTCGCAATTGTGTTATGGAATAAACATTTGCTCATAGCCTAATGCGTTGTGCGTGTTGCTGTGCTTATGTGAAGAAATAATAGTTTATCAACATTTAAGCTAAATGTTCTGATGTTGCATCACTCATTGCTTTTTAACGTGTTTTATTTTATGTAGCCTAGACCTACTGGTTGTATGACTGAGATCATCCTACAATTGCTCCACAGTCTGTTTGGAATACGCTATTTATTTTTCTACAAGCTGGCCAATAGAATAGGTCACTTTCTACTATGGGGGTTAGTAGATTGACAAAGGCTAGTGATTTTGCTTCTTTGTTGTCTTGACTGAGGAAAAGTAAATGTGGATGATTTTTCAAAGTGCGACTCAGAATTTGGTGAAGACCACGCATTGTTCATCCTCGACTTGTATGTTCTGTTAATATGATTTACCATAATCTAAATGTGATTTCTGTCATTTTGAGCACCGTCCGGTAAATTTTTATATGCTGCCGGTCAAATGTCCGTCGCCACATTTTCGTAACGGAATACCTGGTTATGACGTACAGGTTTTCATAATATATTCACTTGACTGTTTCCCTGCAGGTGAAGAACAAATTGACACAGTTATGGTAATTTGTAAATGCATCTATTTTCCAGTCCTCGTAAATGTGTCAATTTCATAGGCCTACAGCAGTAGCTTATATAGGCCTAATACATAGAATGAGATGGACATGATTTCCTAGGCATTTTGATTTAACTTGATTAACCTGGGTTAAATAAGAGACTTGATCCATCCATATTGATTCAGTGAAGAATGAATTTACTACTACTGAGTGTTACTAATACTACTTGGACTACTACTTACCTGTCCTAAGTAAGTGTGTGTGTTTGTGCAGGTATCTGATTGGCCAGGGAGCCAGCGTGGGGGTGGTGAACAGTGAGGGGGAGACACCACTGGACATCGCTGAGGAGGAGGCCATGGAGGAGCTCCTGAAGAATGAGATCAACCGACAAGGTACAGACAGACCACAGCACTGACTCACTCGGTCTGCCCCACACTGACCTGCTAACCAACAACAACTCTTTCACTTCTGCTTTCAGTTGAACCATTGCCGGTCAAACATTGTCCACCAAGCACATCATTAATGGGGCTTTTTACATCTATGTAATTGGAAGGGATGTGCCTAAAATGACATAATGGAAATGTTTTTCATTAAGTTTTCAAATTAGATTACTTTTTAATGACAAACGAGTGCTGCTACTTTGCTAGCATCATTCTGTGTTTGCTACATACCAGGCAGTTATGCACTGCCTTTCCAAATAGACGGTTAAGGGATGAGAGGTTGTGTGTGTGTGCGCAATGGATCGTGGTACATGCATCTAGGCCGCTGTGGCCTCCGGTCATATCAGGAAGAAGGCCTCGAGTGGCGTGCACTCAGCTTGGTTCAATAGCACTACAGCCTCCATGGCCAACACCTCACTGGTCTAGTCTAATTCCCCCTTTACTACTTCACCCAATACCAGTACATGATGTCCAGGTATGTCATGCATGTACCGTGTCATAAAGCATTTATGAAATCAAGTGAGACCCAGTCCCGGCAGCTTTGCCTCGGTGGAGAAGTTACATAATGGAGTTTAATGCGATCCACTTAAACTCTGGGTTTCTCTTTGTGGTGAGTCTAAACTGGATGGAAGGCTTTTTCTATTTTTGGCCCTCTGTGTTGTTGAGATGATGTAATGTACCCCCCCCCCCAACACCTTCTGGTGGGAGGCCTTGTTCAGACGTGCTAATGGCCCCGGGGACAAACCGCTCCTCTGCTCATGATGTAGCTGCGTTGTCGGAAGATTATGGCGTTCTCCTTCACCTAGTAGCCATTCCAAATGCACCTCATCAAATCCACTAAGTATGGCTGGACACCTTTGCGCTGTTTACGTTGTTAGCCATGCTAGCCACCAGCAATAATTAGAAGTTAGGTAGCAGCTTGTCAGACAGCAGGCCCACCCCCTCTACTGTTTGCACCCTTCTTTGCTTAGGTTGCTCCTCCCGGTGTAGAACTAGGGCTCGGCGATATTGTTTTTGACGGTATGTTATGTTTTTGAATAATTAAAGCTCTACATTTGAGTAGTGCGTGACCCTACAGTGGCAACACATACAGTCTAAGTGATTTCAATGGATCTTTCTCCATTCTGTTTTCTACTGTTCAATTCAACTTCAACATTTTTTTAAATCTGCATTTCCTGCACTCATTTGAGAATTTTCACACTGCCACAGTACGGCTGCACGATATAGGCAAAAAAACTAGGCCTTATTTTTAACCAAATGTTGCAATTGCGATTTGACTTATGATTTAGATCAAAACAATTGGGTAAACTGTTGGAATCATGGAAATATAATATTTATTCTAATTCTATAGTTAGAATATAAATAATAGTGGGCATTTTGAAGTGTTTGACATGACAACGTATGAAAATGCCAGGGAGGAGTTGACAGGGTAGGAACCAAAGTGTTGGTCTGTTTCCTAAGGGACCCTATAATCTTTGCCTACATTAAATGTTTCTTCATGTAGACAACATTCACACTTTGCCTATACCTCTGATTTATAAGATACTGTTGCACAAACATGCTGATTTATGGCTGCACTGGTATCCGGCTGTATTAACTAGCTACATTTTCTCTGACTCAGTACATTTATTAGCGGCAAACATGATTTAGCTAAAACGTGCTAAGAGAAGACAAACTAGCTGTTTGCAGATGTAAGAAACACAAACTAATGTAATTATTGAACTCTTGTGGATTTATTATTTACTTCATATGGCTGCAATCCCGTTAACGGGATCGATATGACAACAGCCAGAGAAAGTGCAGGGCGCCAAATTCAAACAACAGAAATCTCATACTTTAAATTCCTCAAACATACATGTGTCTTATACCATTTTAAAGGTAATCTTGTTGTTAATCCAACCAAAGTGTCCGATTTCAAATATGCTTTTCAGCGAAAGCAGCACAAACGATTGTTAGGTCACCACCACCTCAAAGAAAAATTCTGCCAATTTTCCAGCCAAAGAGAGGAGCCACAAATAGCACAAATAGAGATAAAATGAATCACTCACCTTTGATTATCTTCATCAGATGACACTCATAGGACTTAATGTTACACAATACATGCATGTTTTGTTTGATAAAGTTCATATTTATATAAAAAAAATCTGAGTTTACATAGGCGCATTACATTCACTAGTTCCAAAAACATCAAGTGATTTTGCATAGCCACATTATTTAAACAGAAATACTCATCATAAATGTAGATGATAATACAAGTTATACACATGGAATTATAGATATACCTCTCCTTATCCTTAATGCAACCGCTGTGTCAGATTTCAAAAAAACTTTACGGAAAAAGCAAACCATGCAATAATCTGAGACGGCGCTCAGGAGAATAGCCAAATTAGCCGCCATGTTGGAGTCAACAGAAATGAGAAAATACATGATAAATGTTTCCTTACCTTTGATGAACTTCATCAGAATGCAGTCCTACGAATCCCAGGTCCACAATAAATGCTTGATTTGTTCAATAATGTCCGTTATTTATGTCCAATTAGCTACTTTGGTTAGCGCGTTTGGTAAACAATTCCAAAGTTACAAAGCGCGTCCACTATAACGTGACAATGTCCAAAAGTTCTGTAACAGTCAGTAGAAACATGTCAAACGATGTACTGACTCAATCTTTAGAATGTTAATATACACTGCTCAAAAAAATAAAGGGAACACTTAAACAACACAATGTAACTCCAAGTCAATCACACTTCTGTGAAATCAAACTGTCCACTTAGGAAGCAACACTGATTGACAATAAATGTCACATGCTGTTGTGCAAATGGAATAGACAAAAGGTGGAAATTATAGGCAATTAGCAAGGCACCCCCAATAAAGGAGTGGTTCTGCAGGTGGTGACCACAGACCACTTCTCAGTTCCTATGCTTCCTGGCTGATGTTTTGGTCACTTTTGAATGCTGGCGGTGCTCTCACTCTAGTGGTAGCATGAGACGGAGTCTACAACCCACACAAGTGGCTCAGGTAGTGCAGCTCATCCAGGATGGCACATCAATGCGAGCTGTGGCAAGAAGGTTTGCTGTGTCTGTCAGCGTAGTGTCCAGAGCATGGAGGCGCTACCAGGAGACAGGCCAGTACATAAGGAGACGTGAAGGAGGCCGTAGGAGGGCAACAACCCAGCAGCAGGACCGCTACCTCCGCCTTTGTGCAAGGAGGAGCACTGCCAGAGCACTGCAAAATGACCTCCAGCAGGCCACAAATGTGGACCTTTCATCCAAGCTACTCAATACTGCCCCTGCAGCCATAAGAAGTTAAGAAGCAAAGTAGAAACATCGTTGTCATCAACATTGTGGCATGTGCTGCATTGACCATGCAGACTGGATTAAGGGTGTGTTCGTAAAATTCACTCGTGCGCCAGAGAGCGCTCCGGGTGTCCGTAAATTCAGAGGATTGTCAGATTTGTCTATTATTAAATACAGATGGTTTCCGTGCTCGGAGGGTTTCGAGCACACACTTACTTGCCCTAGCAGAGCTGGTTAAACTGTTTTCATGTTATCCTGAGTGTTGGTGTCTAACTGCTGCTGGCAACAATTTAAGCTTTTTGCCGGTGTTTACTGACACCGGCCATATTCAACAGGTGTTTACCGTTCGTAAATTCATCAGATATTCTGCGCTTTGGCACACTCAGACGAGTGCTCTGAAATCGGAGTAGATGGGGCGTGTTCGTAGATTTACTCTGGCTATGTGTCTCGTGGTCAAGCAACAACAAGGCCCTCCTTGAGTGACAGTGGGCTGTGCGGAAAGTGGCGTGGAGAGAGATGACTCAAGTAGCGTGTAAACTATAAAAATGGACGTTACACACGGCATGTCACATTTAACAAACCAAACATTCAAATACCCTTACAGACGGTAAAGTACAAACCCAAACCGGTCCATGCAGCAGTAATGGTATATAGTAAAATACACTATACAGCCCAGCCTTAAGTAGAACCAGACTAGCCCCAGTAACATGAACCAGGTCTGGGTATGAGGTGGAGGGACCTGGAGCAGGGCTTGGCTGAGGTGGTCAGAGCCCTATCCCTTTAAACACTCCTCCAGTCCTAAGGGCAGAATGTGCAGAATTCATTCAGCAGTTATGACCTCTCCTCCTGTTTTGTTAGCATGCTACGCTACTTAAGAGTATTATATAACGGAGGCGGTGGCTTATCCCACGGGAGCCCCGCGCGTCTCAGCCGACTGCAGCTTTCAGCCTTCGTTTGCTGGGCTTGATGGATACGCAGTCTGCGGCTTTGGAGCGCGACGTCAGTACGTCAGCTCCCAAGATCCCTTATTGACAGACACACAACCCCCTGCCTGCAGCACCACAGTGTTGCACACCACTGCATTAACCATCAATCATATGACAATGACAATCAATCATATGCCTTTTTAACATGCAAACGTTTCTCTCCCCTGGCTGTATCTGATCAGTGATACCACAATTTTTTTGTGTCGAAGGGCAGTTAGTGGCAATTAGTTTGCAGCAGAGTTGCAGCACAAGTGGATTGCCCAAGCTGTTCGATGGAACTCCACATAGGGAATGAATTCATGAGCATTTGTTCTTGAATTTACCACAATGTCTAGAGCAGCTCTCCGTGTTCAGTAAGGGACAGTGTTGTGCAACTCCCTCTGTATGTTTTAATGGGATTTTCACCTCCCGTCGCATAGTCTCCTCTCGAAAGAGATACATTTTTAGTCATGGGGTTAAACTCGTTAAGGAGCCCCCACTGTTCCCCCACAGCCGGGCGGCTGGCTCCACCTTCAGATCCCATCTCTGCCTCCCAGACAGTAGCTCCACGCTGGCCAGGTGACTGGGCTGCCTGTACCACCCCCCCCACTCCCTCTATAGCTGGCCATAAGGGCTGTCTCTGGTGCCACCCCACCCAGTTTCCCTGCTCAATGTGTTGGGGTAATTTTAGTTTTGGCTTGTCAACAGGTTTTCCCTCAGCTGAATTTATGTCCTGTTATCACATCCTCAGAGGTCCAGGTGACTGTCCTCAGAGGATTCACATGTTTGCTCCATGGCCGATTCGTCGGGATATTTTCCATTTTGGCATTACCAGACCATATGCAGGCCTAGCTTTGAGAGAGGGGGAGGGAGTGTGGTGGGGACTTAATCAGTCAGTTTTCTGGTCTACTGGCTTTTCTCTATTTATTTTCTCAGGGTCCCGGTAGAAGGTGCAATATTCCCTTGAAAAAACAGCTTGGAATGTGTGCCAGTTCCTCCACCACGCTGCTGTTTTGTAGTCCTACTTAGGATCTATTAGTCTCCCTGCCTTTTTTATAGAACCAGTACAGACTACTCCTTAAATGTCCCTGCTCTCTAGTAAGCGATAGGCCCTATTGTAACAGATGCAATAAACATTTATACAGGCCAATTACTGCGAGGCTAGTAATGTTGATAATGCCTTGACTAATAGAGTTCCCCTGCCTTGCTGGTGCATTTGTAAAACATGCATCTGGGACGTTGTGGACATCTCTCATCTTTTTGTACCACAGTCCACCCGTTCCACAGACTGAATGCGCAGCAGCCCAGCAGAATAAAGGACTAATTGAGATCCATTATGACAGCAGTGCATTGTGTATTACACTGTAATGGCATCACATGGACTGGACTAAAGGGCAACGTGTTACTCAACACTGCAGCCAGGGTGCCATCTCCCCCCAAGACCAGCCTGAACCCATTGATTCACTTCTGTATTGGAAAAATCTGTTTCATTGGACCATTCATTTGTGCAGTGAGTCAGGGATTTGACTCATAGAGCCACACCCATCCCCCTTTCAAATGGGGCTTGTTTATTCCATGCAGCCAGACGTCAAGGTGTCGTTGATGAAAGGGATGGACAACTCAATGCAAAGGCCTGTAGATTAGCTAGAAGTATTTTTGTCACAACCGTTAACTGTGCAGCAGGATTGTTTTTTTGGGCAGCCAGGAGTCAATTTCAGACCTGAGTCGTCTTAATTCCTTCCCACGATTGAAACGCAGCATGCAGACAAGCGGTGCTCTGTCAGTGAATTTGTGCAGGAATTTTTGCCCGGGTCCCCTAGCTGACAGATCTACGTCCCATCGTCCCCTTGTTCTCCTCCGCTGGCGCCAGGCCAGAACTTCTGGCTGGAGTTAACTGCTCCCTGTCCATCCAGCCTAACACACTGTCAGACAGTTGGAATCTTTTGTCCTTTTAATTAGTCACGCTTCAGCTCGCTAATCTCATCAGCAATTACCGGTAGTGTTAACCAGCGCTGATTTAACTAATGTTGATCTATTTCTGAATAAAATCGGATTATTCCTGGACCTTATGATATTCGTCTTTGTCAATCTTGTTTATTTTTTTTATGCTGCTTGACTTTCCTTGGCCTTCTCATGAATGGAAAAATAAAGTGACTTCATGAATGGATAGAAAAAGAAAGTCCAGCCTTTTTTGCAAGAGCTGTCCAATGAGGGATGACGGTGCATCATACGAGGAACCCAAAACCTATAGGATCAGCTGACGTGTTGTTGGCTTCCACCCCAGAGCACTTATGCTCATTGTTTATGTAGTTGAGCACAATCAACTCACACCTGAGTAGTCACACACCTTCACCAGTCGCTCCAAATTTCAGCCGTCTAGCGTACACACCTGTTCCTGCAACAGCCTGTATCCTGTATAGTGCCGGCCTATACCTTGGACATACTGACCCACATGGAACACTTACTGTTTGCTCTGTCCCAAAGCAGTGATAACATTGACAAATTGCTTATTTCAATATTTTGTCAGAGGCCTCTAGTCAATGGAAAAGAGTGCTAGCTTTGCTCCCACTCACTTTGCACAACCACAAGTGGATTATTTGCTTCTACTACATGCCTACATGGCTTGAATTTTGACATTTCACCATACAAACTATGTCAAATGTCCATAGCTCGCTTACAACACTGGTTAAACCGTAGGGAAATTTAGCCTGTTCTTGTGTAATATTCCAGGTCAGATTTCTGCTGTGTAAAGTGTTTCAGCCGCATTTGGACTTTTTCATCCATTGTTAGTTTCAAATGAAACTCTGGACTGTAGTTCCCCATTTGCGTGTGAGCATTCAACTCATTCATTTAAAGCCATGTGTGCCAAGCATGTGTATGTGGTGTGTCCAGTTTCAGCTAATTTTAGGGTTCCGTTTTCATGTCTTTGAATCATTTCTGTAATATTCTAATGTTAGTTCCCTGGGGTTGAATGCCAGACAGGCAGCATTATTTATTTCCTGACAGTTTCTGCCTTTTTACTGCTCTTTGTAGCCAAGATAATCTCCAGTGTTTATGGTGACGGGCCTCTCTTTTAAGTAGCCGTTAATCCACCGAGGCCAGACTAACAGTGGTCACCGTTACACTCCGCCCCCACCAGGTGTGGACATCGAGGCAGCCAGGAAGGAGGAGGAGCGGATCATGCTGAGGGACGCCCGGCAGTGGCTCAACAGCGGAACCATCAACGATGTCCGACACGCCAAGTCCGGGGGGACTGCCCTCCACGTCGCCGCCGCCAAGGGATACGCTGAGGTTTTAAAGTAAGTCCAGACTCCTTACCTCGCCTTTACCTCTAACAAGCTGTAGCCCATCTTTGGATTCCTTTTTATTCTAGACTTAGCGCCTTTAACGCTGATTTAAAAGATATTTTCACTTACATGTTGTCGTTAGGTATTTGTTGTTCTTCGGTGGATGCTGCTTATAGTCATGTCCCTTGTGGGATTTTACTTCATCAGTGGTTATCAAGAGCCCATCTTCAGCTCTGGCCTGTCAGTACAGACAGACTGCCTAAGGGAGGGACTGCGCACCCTGTCCATCTGCTCCTGGGAATGCAGCCAACGAAGTCTCCCACACACACTCCACTGCCATAGTTGGCTAACACTAACATCTACCATGTTGAGTACCAGATACTCAGAGGTCACTCAGAGGTCAACATTTTTCCTGTCCTGCAAGATGTTTATTGACTGAAATGTGGGTCTTAAACCTTTGCACAAATGTATTTGCGCTTATGCAGATAGTTGATAGAATACTTTTTTGTTTATTTGTCTTTGGGTTCTGTTTTTGCATAACTAATAGGAAATACAGCCATAATGCTGCCACAGTAGCAAAAGCCTGGACACTGGCAGCGACTGATAAGATTAGGTTTCAGCACCAAATCCAAGAAAACAAGATTAGCTAAATCTCAAATACTATTTTTGTTTCCCCCCAGGCTTTTAATCCAAGCAGGGTATGATGTAAATATTAAAGACTTTGACGGCTGGACACCGCTCCACGCTGCTTCACATTGGGGCAAAGAGGAGGCCTGCAAGATACTGGTGGAGAACCTGTGTGACATGGACCTTATCAATAAAGTGGTGAGTAGTACTACTATGGCTTCTCTATCCATACCCTCTAAGGTTCAGTTGAATATGGAGCATGTACTGTTACGTAAAGTACTGTACTGCACATATGTGCTCTTCTCATAACACTAGTTCTGAGAATTGTGTGTTTCCTCCTCAGGGTCAGACATCTTTTGATGTTGCAGATGAAGATGTCCTTGGCTACTTAGAGGAATTACAGAAGAAGCAGAATCTGGTAAGCCAGTGTGTGGCTAATGCTTACATAAGAGCTTTCATTTGAGCCTGGATGAACTGTATAACCTGCTATTGAAGATTTCAAAAGTGAAACTGCGACTCACTGGTATATGCCTTGCAGGTGTAAGCATAGCAGAAGCCCTTGATCAAATCTGACAATTATTTATTTTTTTGTTTACGACTGAAAGTTTGAAGTTATGGCGTTAGGGTACTAACTGCCGTCAATCATTAAAAAAACATTCTCCCATTGCAGCTCAATAGTGAAAAGAAGGATGTTAAGAAGTCTCCCTTGATAGAAACGACGACCACTGGGGACAACAATCAAAATCTAAAATCCATTAAGAGGTAAATGTCCTGGTTGGGGGGAAAATGGGGTGACATTAGGTAGTCACTCAGTGAAATACAGTCATGTAATTGATTGTCAATATTTTATGCATTAACCCCAGGGTAGGTCACCCACCCCCTCTTTTACACTGCTGCTACTCTGTTATCTATGCGTAGTCACATTAATGACTCTACCTACATGTACGTATTACCTCAATTACCTTGACTAACCGGTGCCCACGCACATTGACTCTGTCCCGGTACCCCCTGTATATAGTCTCGCTATTGTTATTTTACTGCTGCTCTCTAATTACTTGTTCCTTTTATTTATTTTTTAAACTGCTTTGTTGTTTAGAGTTTTGTAAGTAAGCATTTTCACTGTAAGGTCTACCTGTTCTATTTGGCGCATGTGACTAATACAATTTGATTTGAGGTCTAGGCCACGGGGCAAACCATCGTTTAAGTGCCTGTTTGAAATACCATGCTTTCAGTACATTGAAAGTAGCTCCAAGTCATTGAGGCACCCTGATAATATGGAGGTTTATGGGTGTTACTCTGAAATGGTGCACACATGTCTTTGTAGTCTGATAATAATTAATCCATGCAGACTGAAAGTACCAAACATTCTGTGTGTGTGGGTTCCAGCAAAGAGACCCTCCTCCTGGAGCCCGAGAAGCCCGCCCTGCGCATCGAGACCCTGGAACCGGAGAAGGTGGACGAGGAAGAGGAGGGCAAGAAGGACCAGGAGTCCAGCTGCTCCAGCGAGGAGGAAGAGGAGGAAGACTCGGAGTCTGAGACTGAAGCCGGTACGTTCTACGTACTGTAATGGTACAATAACCTCAATGGCAAGCAGGGTGTTTCTAAACCTTGACCTGATTTCAATCTAAGCCATTAGCCCAGAGTCTGAAGACTTTAGACCCTGTCTACATTAGTTGAACTGATTGTAAATGTTGTAGATGTACTCTTTTGAATGGTGTCTGTATACACTTGTTGCAACGACATGAACATCGTTGGTTATGACATCCCATATGGTCGTTGTCTTTATGAAAAAGTATAAACACAAACGACGGTCTGCATGACATAAGCAAAATATGGTCCAAAAAGCGTACCTGTTCTATTTTAACACCAACAAACCCATCTGTTTAAAAATTATTTTAGTACTAAAACACATTTCTGAAGAGTGGTTTGGTGCTAGCACTGTAGCTTGCTGCTTGGCTAATCAGACCATATCTTACAAACAACAGTTGCAACGACGGTCTGCAGACTGTCTACCTGAGTATCATTTTATTTAATTTTATTGCCAACGACACTTGTCGCATTTTAATGGTCTACAGACATGTAGTTAGATGACGTATAGACCCGTCTTTATGCATCAGTAACTCATACTGGCACCTCTATTCTTCCCCTCCAGACAAGAGCAAGACGCCTGTCCCTGTGAGCAACAGTAACGGCACTACTGTGGTGCCAACGCCGACCAGCGTTACGGTGTCCACCTCCCCAACCAGCCCCACTAACCAGGTGACTCTCACCTCGCCTGTCAAGAAGGTACGGCCTGGTGGATAGGTCCACTGCAGTCCTCCACTAGTCCTCGTCAGCCTCTTCTGCAGAGAGTTTATCACGCCTTTACAGCTCCCACTACTGAGTAATTCTTTTACAGTCACATGCCTGACCAAGTTATTCTGTGTCCCAGAAGTTTATTAGTTATAGAACCTAAAAAGAAGGTATAACCGCTGATGCGTTAGGATATAAACTTTCATCCAGGATACATAGCGACATCTAAGCTCAGTTTATGGATGCATCTTTCACGTGAGGCCCTGAAATGAGACATCTGTACACCTCACCGGTATACAGATCGATATAATTCAATGTCTATTTAGTTAAAGCGTTAACACAAACCCACGCTTTACGCTTGGCTCAAGTTACACGGGGTTTACGTAAAGGAGGTTACGTTGGATTTGTCACATGAATAGTACAACACTTGTGTAGGTCTTGTTGTCGCCGCCTGCGGTACACTGAACAGATACAAGTGTCAGAGGCCCAGGGCGCGAGTTACGATTAGTTGAACTGGAGATCTGGTCTTCAACAAACATGGCAGTGGTTGTACATGGGGGTGAGTAGTCATTGCTCAATGTTAACGGTACACTGTAACACTGTTGGTCTTACCTGTGTCCTTCCAGGGGTCATCAGTCAGATATTTTAGCAGTGTTGTTTATTACGAGACACAATGAGGATGGGAATTTATCATTCAAAAATGGCCTACTTTGTCTGCTGCCCTCTGCAGTGCAGATGTGGCGTTGCAGCTGACTGAATGTACTCGGTGACCTCAGTCCATATACTGTGTCTTTAAGTGTAGACCTGTTACTCTCTTCAGAGGGCGCTTCTGCTTTATTCCCTCATAAGAACTGAGGCAGGGGACTTAAGCCACATTATCCTAATGATACTACAAACTACTCTTATTATAAATGTACTATCTTTCCTTCAACACAACTGGCACATTATCATTAAACTAGAAGAAAAACCTGTTAAGCTACAAACAATACCCAGTCTTTACTACTTCTGTTTTTACGTCACTTTGAAGTCCAATATTTTTAAATGGTCACGTTTTCCCTTTAAGTTGAAGTTATGTGCCCATGTAAATTTCTCCCATTGGCTGTATCCTCCATCTGATTGCATTTTCTTGGAGGACTCTGCATTCAAACTGAAGTCCAGACTATGAAATATACCCATCACTATCCCAGTTATCCATATTTCCTGTTATCTCTCTTGTAGAAATGCTCTTATTCCCCTCCTACTTTAATGCCTAGCACACACACAACACAATGTCTTCTGTCTAACAAGAGTGACCAAAACAATTAACAATGTCCGCTTTGAGACTAGCATTGTCTTGTCTTTTCAAAAAGCCTCTTGTGTCCTGCGAGAGCTGTCACTCACTCAACCAATAGAAACGATTGACCCCCTTGTCAGTAAACATTGTGTGGTGTGATCAGGCCTTAAAATATGTCTCTGTCTGTGCAAGGTACTGTCCATCTTTGCTGCTGCTTCTGTATCTCTACCCTGTTTCTCTTTCTCTTTGTCCGCCCCTCTCTCATCATGGCTCTTGTCTTGGTTGGCTTTAGTCTGATTATATTACTGCCCTCATGCCTGTGGCGGAGCCAAGCTGTCCTGCATTGTGGCGTCAAGGCTTGCGCAAAACTGGCATTTCTCTTGTGCCCAAAAAACCCATGGTGAGGCATTGGTGTGTTCCGGAGTTATTAGTTACCATGCCCTTGTTGCCTTCGCACCAAACAACAACTTGCCTACTCACCTGACCCCAATAGCACATCCAGTCAACACTCTTGCTAACCCCCCTAGTGACAGTCCCTTCCCCGCCAAAACATTTATTTTCTGCATGTGTCTTAAAACACAGTCCTATAATGCTTTCTCTGTGGCCCATGTGCTCTAAATATTGTCTATTTGATGTTTCTCTAGCCATTATGTGTAACAGTGTGCCCAAGGCTTGTGTGAGGACTTAACATAGCCCTCTAAACCCTAACAGGTTGAATTGACCCAGTCCCATCCATCATGCACTAACTGGAGTTTCAGTGAACAGTGTTTGTTTAGTCTCTTTAGTGTCTGATTCTAGGCCTGCCACTGCTGCTAAGAGTAAGGAGTTTGTACTCTGTCCCTCAGTCAAAAGTCTAATACCGGAGTTTATTACTTTTACCTTTATTTTAGCAGGGAGTCCCATTGAGTCCAAGGTCTCTTTTTCAAGGGAGCCGTCGACCTAGACATGGTTATATTATTTCTAGGGGTACAAGTCACTTGTGGTGTCTCAAGCATGTCTCCAGACCTTTGGTTTCCCCTCCAACATGCGCCTCTACTCAAAACATCCCCTGCATTTTGTTGTCAATCCATGACACGTTCTCAAGTGCTTCCAGAGATCAAACAGTAGCCTCTGCAGATTCATTCCACACCAAACGCCTTTGCTTTTTGACCTCTTGATTAACCTTTGTGGACTGCTCTGTGTTCTTCACCCAAGAAAACTAAACCCCGGACTGCTGCCTTCGTCTGCTTTCTGAATAAACCTCCTTTATTAACGTTTCTAAGCTAACAGCTAACCACTAACCCCTCTCCCCTCTCTCTCCCCCAGGTGGCCCAGCAGGTGTCCCCTGCTGGTAAGGTCTCTCCTAAAGAGGTCTCCCCTAAAGATAAACAGGAGGATGACAAGACTAAGAAATCGGACGAGTCCCCGGCGTCGTGGCGCCTGGGGCTGAGGAAGACTGGCAGCTACGGGGCACTGGCGGAGATCACGGCCACTAAGGAGGCCCAGAAAGAGAAGGACACTGCCGGGGTGATGCGCTCGGCCTCCAGCCCCCGCCTCTCCTCCTCCCTGGACAACAAGGACAAAGAGAAGGTCAGTAGCTAACTAACACCACACTGTCTGGCCCCAGGCCTCGGTGCCTGTCTGGCCCCAGGCCTCGGTGCCTGTCTGGCCCCAGGCCTCGGTGCCTGTCTGGCCCCAGGCCTCGGTGCCTGTCTGGCCCCAGGCCTCGGTGCCTGTCTGGCCCCAGGCCTCGGTGCCTGTCTGGCCCCAGGCCTCGGTGCCTGTCTGGCCCCAGGCCTCGGTGCCTGTCTGGCCCCAGGCCTCGGTGCCTGTCTGGCCCCAGGCCTCGGTGCCTGTCTGGCCCCAGGCCTCGGTGCCTGTCTGGCCCCAGGCCTCGGTGCCTGTCTGGCCCCAGGCCTCGGTGCCTGTCTGGCCCCAGGCCTCGGTGCCTGTCTGGCCCCAGGCCTCGGTGCCTGTCTGGCCCCAGGCCTCGGTGCCTGTCTGGCCCCAGGCCTCGGTGCCTGTCTGGCCCCAGGCCTCGGTGCCTGTCTGGCCCCAGGCCTCGGTGCCTGTCTGGCCCCAGGCCTCGGTGCCTGTCTGGCCCCAGGCCTCGGTGCCTGTCTGGCCCCAGGCCTCGGTGCCTGTCTGGCCCCAGGCCTCGGTGCCTGTCTGGCCCCAGGCCTCGGTGCCTGTCTGGCCCCAGGCCTCGGTGCCTGTCTGGCCCCAGGCCTCGGTGCCTGTCTGGCCCCAGGCCTCGGTGCCTGTCTGGCCCCAGGCCTCGGTGCCTGTCTGGCCCCAGGCCTCGGTGCCTGTCTGGCCCCAGGCCTCGGTGCCTGTCTGGCCCCAGGCCTCGGTGCCTGTCTGGCCCCAGGCCTCGGTGCCTGTCTGGCCCCAGGCCTCGGTGCCTGTCTGGCCCCAGGCCTCGGTGCCTGTCTGGCCCCAGGCCTCGGTGCCTGTCAGGCCCTATAGGACTTTGTAACTCTGCCTGGAAGGCCAGTATCCCAGAGTCACCTCTCCGCTGTTGAGATTGGTGCTTTGCCAGTACGATTTAATGAAGCTGCCAGTTGAGGACTTGAGGCATCTGTATCTCAAACTAGACACTAATATACTTGTCCTCTTGCTCAGTTGTGCACCGGGGCCTCCCACACTTTCTATTCTGGTTAGACAGTTTGCGCTGTTCTGTGAAGCGTTGTACCAGATCTTCAGTTTCTTGGCAATTTCTTGCATAGACTGACGAGTTTCAGAAGAAAAGTCTTTGTTTCTGGCCATTTTGAGCCTGTAATCAAACCCACAATTGCTGATGCTCCAGATACTCAACTAGTCTAAAGAAGGCCAGTTTTTTGTTTTATTTAATCAGAACAATAATTTTCAGCTGTGGTTACATAATTACAAAAGGATTTTCTAATGATCAATTAGTCTTTTTAAATGATAAACTTGGATTAGCTAACACAACGTGCCATTGGAACAGAGGAGTGATGGTTGCTGATAATGGGCCTCTGTAAGCCTTTGTAGATATTCCATAAATAATCTGCCGTTTCCAGCTACAATAGTCAATTTCAACATTAACAATTTCTACACTGTATTTTTGATCAATGTTATTTTAATGGTATTTTTTTTTAGCTTTTCTTTAAAAAACAAGGACATTTCTAAGTGACCCCAAACCTTTAAACGGTAGTGTATGTATGTATATGTCCAGCTGCTTGGACATATAGTACGATTTGAAACGGATGTCATCATTCATATGAAGTTGATGGTTCACCATTCCAGACTGTTTTGATAAGTTGCGTTGCTAGGTTGAAGTTGAAATCCACTGTCGATTGAGACTGGTTTGTTGGCTGGGGGACAATGCATGAAGAATGTTAGTAGATGTAGCATGTGTTTGTTTAGGAGCTCAAGCAAATGGCTCCAATGTTTCATGTGCAGGAAAAAGACAAAGGAACCAGACTTGCCTACGTTGCCCCCACCATCCCGAGGAGACTGGCCAGTACATCAGACATTGACGAGAAGGAGAACAGGTGAAGTGCCAGCGTGGTCCCTCTGAAAGGAAAAGTGCATTGACAGGAGCACCACCTGCTGTTCACTGCTGTGTGTTACAGGCCCAAAGCAGCACTGCATGTTGTCTTTATGTAGCTGTTCTGCTGCCTCTGAGTACTTCAGTTTACAATGAAAAATCTATAGATGTAAAAAGTGGCCTCATACATATTTCTATGAAGTGTAGGAATTAGTTACAGGAAAATTATATTCTGAATGTTCACATTTGGCCAGCATCAATCAGATTGACAATATCTAGAATATAATGTTACAAATATTGGTCATTGATACTTTGTTAGTCATTACTAATTTACATTTAGGCACATTTTAGGATTTATCCACTATTGACTTGTAGCACAATGCTGTGGGTCCTTGCCAGTATATTGTGGAGCCCTGGGTGATATTGTAGTGTGTGGTTCCAATCCCAGGGACTCTGCTGCTAGTCTGGTACGTAGTGGCTCCTACACCAGGAGACGCTGGGACGATGAGCTGAAGAACAGTGAAGGAAGCGCTTCCACCAACCGAACAACACCCAGCTATCAGCGCAGGTTAGCCACGCTTCACGATATGCTACCCACGCCTCACGATATGCTACCCCTCATTCCTCAACCTGACCGACTCACTACACCAGATCAGTGCACCATCTTCCATTCATTCAGTACTAGTTCTGGACTCGTGGAGATCTCCAGTTCCACTTCAGTTGACTCTTAGTAGTTTTGCTCATTCCTCATGTCAATTTGATTTCGCACTGTCATTTGACACAAGTGCACGTACATGCTTAACATGCAAACATCTACTGAGAAAATCCATGCAAGTCAGTCCAACGCCTCTGTCACAAACGTCACAGTCTCCTGCATGACTGTACTAGTCCTGTCGGGGTTCTGTGTAGTATAGAGAAACTAAAGGCACATCAGGTTCTACATTACAATCTGCCATTGTCACACTCTTATAGCCTGCAAGGTTCCAAAACTACATTATCCAAAATCCATCACTACAGCTCAAGAAACCGAGTCATGGACCAAGCGTATCAGAGCTTAGTTTTATACATGTTACATGTATGTTATGTAAAAGTGTGGTGTGCGCCCCCTTGCTAACATGCCTATCTCGCCCACCTCCACACACTGCCAGCACGTCCCACACGCTAACGCTAGGGCGGAGCGGCAGCACGCGGGACGTGCCAGCCAAGTCCTCGTCCGCCTCCAGCTTGGACCCTAACACCTGTAACACTAAACCCTGGCAGTCACCCGCCTCCCACTACCAGTCTTACAGCATTTACCGCAGGTATACCACCAGCCCCCACTGATCAACAACCTCTATTCACCTCCACTGTCTGTCTGTCGCCTGTCTGTCTGTCTCGGTCGGTCGGTCTCGGCTGCATAAGTGTTGTGTAGTTTCATGCGTCTTTGACTGGTGTTCTCTTGACCCTCCCATCAACTGAAGAGAGATCAACCCCATTTTGGAATAATGGCTAATGGAGAGGAATTCATCTTCAAAGGCCACAGTGTTAACTGTTTTTGATCGCCTAGTTTTCATGACATTCCTTGTATGGGTAATGGGTCCTCTCCTGTCCAGGCTATCTTTCACTCTCCTTCCTCTTCCTCTTCCCTCTTCTCTCATTTTTTATCTGACTGTTGTTCCACTGGTATCCACAGTGGTTCCTTTGGCAGGAGGCACGAAGACCTGGGTTCGACCACCTCTTCCTCCACTAGCACTACCACCTCGTCTGTTACCTCGCCCACCAGCCACCGTGACCGCAGCCTGCTATCCAGCCTGGGCTCCTCCACCCGCACCGGATCCTCCAGCCTCACCAGCAGGTACACACACTGCACCACTATGGAAAATAAGTCCATTTTATTTATTATCAGAAGGTCATTTTTAAAAATCTAGATTGCAGGAAATGTCAGTTTCAGGTGTTAAAAAATCCTGGGAGAACCCTACACACAAACATATATGAATGTAAAAATGTTAGTCATATTTTGAAATCCTGTGTACAATTGTGTGGATCAGGTACTGGGCAGAGGAAAGTGCGGAGAGGGAAAAGGAGCGGGAGAAGGAGTCTGCTGCAGTCATCCCTACGATTAACACTGCTTCTACCACCACCACGTCCACTACTGGCACTATCATTGGCTCTGACGGCAGGGAGAGACGCAGGTCCGACACGCGCACGTACGCGCACCCCCCGCCTACACACACGCACACACTCTGAAATGCAAACATGGAAACACACATGGATGCCCACACGTGACACCCACAGGGGGAAAACAAGGATGTCACTGATACACACCGTGTCTATTATTTTACACAAAGCTCATGTTTTTTCTCTTGTTTATGCAACTAGAAACAATGTAATAACTGCCGTCTCTCAGAAAGCGGAATATCTTTAAGCTAGCAAGATCCTGTTCTGTTTGAGATTGCATTGCCTCTATTTGAGAATTGGGTGTGATCTCCTACAGTGTGTACACACTGAAGGAGGAGCGGGAGTCTGTTAAAATGAATGGGGTTAAGAGCACGTCTTCCTGTGAAGTCACTGCTGCTGAAAGAAGCCACCTGTTCTGGGAAGGTTCTAGAACCCTGACTGCTTCAGAAAGTTCTCCTTATAAGGAAGATGGGTTTCTCAAGGCCTAGCCAAGGCTCACAAGTGATTGAGTTGATATTTTTATATGGGATGAAGGAACACATACCCTCTTCAAAGAAAACATTAGTTACCTGTCTTGTTGCTCGCTCAATATTTGCAATATTTTGAGACTAACGCTAAATGAAAGGTGAAAGGAGATTAAATATCTTCACAGCTGATAGTACAATAAGAATATGGTTGATTAAATGGTTAGCAGACAAAACACTTGGATGTTAGATTTGCCACTTTAGATTGTTGTTGACAACTGTTGAAGTAAATAGCCTAATCTCATAACTACCATGTCGATCATCCTTACGTGTGGCTATAGCTTGTTTTTGTTCAAGGTCGTACCTTACGCCTGTCCTTGTTTGTGTTGCAGATCGTACCTCACGCCTGTCCGGGATGAAGAGTCGGAGTCCCAGAGGAAAGCCCGCTCCAGACAGGCTCGACAGTCCAGACGGTCTACCCAGGTTAGTGAAGACGTCTGTCCTAACTCTGCTTCTGAACTGGGCCTAAATGGCCAATGACAAAATACTTGTCGTTAAATGCAGTGTCAACTGCTTATTGGACTTTAATGGTTGGTTAGTCCATTTCTCTACTATGAGTCATTAAAAAAATGTTATGTACATGTTATCAATTATTCTGCCTTAATGTGGCTTGGGGTAATGTAGCTGAACTGATTGTTGTTAAAAAAAGTTGCCCGTTTTTATTGTGGAAACAAACTTTGTGTAAATTGGCAAACATTCCTAAGCGTATCGAGTTTTAATGAGATTGTTTACAAGCCGTAGGAAACTGGGCTGGTTCTTCTCTACGCTGTCACTAATACTATCTGAAATAACTAAATATGGTTCAGCTTAAAATGCCCTGTTAAATTGCCCACTTTTTATAACCAAAATAATGTTCACAGTGCGATAAGTGAATGCCTGAAATTAGTTGTACATTTTCCTCTTCCAAAATGCAGATTAATGCCATTTTGTAGTTTTTCCCCTCCACGAGGAAATGTAATTGACCAAATAAAAAAACATTGCTGCTGCAACCCTTTTCGTCAGAGTTTCACTAAATTCTCTCAATTTCCTCTCAGGGTGTGACTCTGACTGACCTCCATGAGGCAGAGAAGACCATCGGCAGGAGCCGCCCCATACGGACCCGGGACGAGGAGAAGGAAGAGAAGGAGAAACAAGACAAGGAGAAGCAGGAGGAGAAGAAGGAGACTGGTGAAACCAAGGAGGACGACTACCGGTCGAGGTACCGCAGCTTCGAAGAGGTATGTGATGGCTTCCTCCTTAATTTGCAATGCTCTATTATCCATCTGGAAATACAACACATGAGTTTACTGTTGATGTGTAAACTGACAATCACTTTTGAGATTTTTTTGTTGTTGCAGTTTTCCTCAAGCCCAGGTTGTTTGATCTGAAGACGGTAACCATTCCGGACTTCCTGTTCTTTCTCCTCTCTCCAGACTTACCAGCGCTACCGTCCCTCCACCACCTCGGCCACCACCCTGAGCACGACCTCCACCACTTCCTCCAGCTCCCTCAACAGGCCCAACAGTCTGACCGGCATCACCACCTCCTCCAGCTCCCTCAACAGGCCCAACAGCCTGACCGGCATCACCTCCTCTTACAGCCGCTCCTCCAGGGACACTGAGAAAGGTCAGCCATGAGAGCAGAGCTACGGGTTCAGATCTCTAAATACTATGGATTGTATTAAACCTCATGAACTCACGAAAAAGAAAGGTCCTCTTACTGTCAACAGTGTTTATTTTCAGCAAACTTAACATGTAAATATTTGTATGAACATAAGATTCAACAACAGACATAAACTGAACAAGTTCCACAGGCATGTGACTAACAGAAATGGAATGTGTCCCTAAATCAAAAGTAACAGTCAGTATTTGGTTTGGCCACCAGCTGCATTAAGTACTGCAGTGCATCTCCTCCTCATGAACTGCACCAGATTTGCCAGTTCTTGCTGTGAGATGTTACCCCACTCTTCCACCAAGGCACCTGCAAGTTCCCGGACATTTCTGGGGGGAATGGCCCCAGCCGTCACCCTCCGATCCAACAGGTCCCAGACGTGCACAATGGGATTGAGATCCGGGCTCTTCGCTGGCCATGGCAGAACACTGACATCAAACACAGAATGAGCAGTATGGCTGGTAGCATTGTCATGCTGGAAGGTCATGTCAGGATGAGCCTGCAGGAAGGGTACCACATGAGGGAGGAGGATGTCTTCCCTGTAACGCATAGCGTTTAGATTGCCTGCAATGACAACAATCAGTCCGATGATGCTGTGACACACTGCCCCAGACCATGATGGACCCTCCACCTCCAAATCGATCCCGCTCCAGAGTACAGGCCTCAGTGTAACTCTCATTCCTTTGACGATAAACGCGAATCCGACCATCGCCCCTGGCGAGACAAAACCGCGACTCGTCAGTGAAGAGCACTTTTTGCCAGTACTGTCTGGTCCAGCGATGGTGGCTTTGCCCATAGGTGACGTTGTTGCCGGTGATGTCTGGTGAGGACCTGCCTTACAACAGGCCTACAAGCCCTGAGTCCAGCCTCTCTTAGCCTATTGCGGACAGTCTGAGAACTGATGGAGGGATTGTACATTCCTGGTGTAACTCGGGCAGTTGTTGTTGCCATCCTGTACCTGGCCCGCAGGTGTGATGTTCAGATGTACTGATCCTGTGCAGGTGTTGGTACACGTGGTCTGCAGCATGCCTAAGGCACGTTTACACAGATGAGCAAGGACCCTGGTCATCTTTCTTTTGGTGTTTTTCAGAGTCAGAAGAAAGGCCTCTTTAGTGTCCTTAGTTTTCATAACTGTGACCTTAATTGCCTTCCGTCTGTAAACTGTTAGTGTCTTAAGGACCGTTCCACAGGTGCATGTTCATTAATTGTTTATGGTTTATTGAACAAGCATGGGAAACAGTGTTTAAACCCTTTACATTGAAGATCTGTGAAGTTATTTGGATATTTACGAATTATCTTTGAAAAACAGGGTCCTGAAAAAGGGACGTTTCTTTTTTTGCTGAGTTTGTGCTGTCATTAGATGTGTCAGTATGATTAATCAATGTACTCACATACCAAACTGTAAGCATTCCGGACACACTTTCAGCAGTACATTGATTGACTGAGTAGACGCACATGTACGCACAAATATTATACTGAGATACTCCTGCTTTCAACAGCAGACCTATTCGTTGAAAAATAGAAGCTTGAGTTCTACTGATGTAGAATGTATTCCCATATTGAGGTATGGCTGGAGTATGTTACATAATTAGATATACAGTGCCTTCAGAAACTTATTCTACATTTTGTTACAGCCTAAATTCAAAATGGATTAAATAGATTTTCACCCATCTACACACAATATCCCATAATGATAGTGGAAACATGTTTTTATAAAACATGTGTGTAGATGAAATACAGATCTAATTTATACTGAACAAAAATATAAATGCAACAATTACAATGATTTTACTGAGTTACAGTTCATATAAGGAAATCAGTCAAATTAAATAAATTCGTTAGGCCCTAATCAATGGATTTAACATGGCTGCGCCGTGGCCCAGTCATGTGAAATCCAGCCAATCAGAATGAGTTTTCCCCACAGAAAGGCTTTATTATAGACAGAAATACTCCTGTTTAATCAGCTATCCAGGTGGCTGGTCTCAGATGATCCCGCAGGTGAAGAAGCCGGATGTGGAGGTTCTGGGCTGGCGTGGTTACACGTGGTCTGCGCTTGTGAGGCCAGTTGGACATACTGCCAAATTCTCTAAAATGATGGAGGTGGCTTATGGTAGAGAAATTAAAATGCATTTCACTGGCAACAGCTCTGCTGGAAATTCCTGCAGTCAGCATGCCAATAGCACACTCCTTCAAAACTTAAGAAATCTGTGGCATTGTGTTTCGTGACAAAACACATTTGTCTTTTGTCCCTAGCACAAGGTTCACCTGTGTAATTATCATGCTGTTTAAACAGCTTCTTGATATGCCACACCTGTCAGTTGGTTGGATTATCTTGAGAAATGTTCACTAACACATGTTAGTGCACAAATTTGTTACCGTTTTAGAGAAATCAGCTTTTTGTACATATGGACATTTCTGTGATCTTTTATTTCAGGTCATGAAACATGGGACCAACACATGTTGCATTTATATTTTTGTTCAGTGTGCATTTATAAGCGTTCACACCCCTTTGCTATGACACTCCAAATTGTGCTCAGGTGCATCCAATTTCCTTTGATCATCCTTGATGTCACTACAACTTGGAGTCCACCTGTGGCCAATTCAATTGTTTCGACATTATTTTGTAGAAAGAATAACAAGTTTATACAAGGTCCCACAGTCCATGTCGATGCAGAAACTATACCTTGAAGACCAAGGAACTGTCCATAGTGCTCCAAGATAATTGTGATGAGGCATATATCTGGGGAAGGTTATAAAACTATTTCTAGAGTTTTGAAAGTTTCCAAGAGCACAGTGGTCTCCATTGGGAAATAAATAAAAAAAATATGGAGCTCTGCCTAGAGCTGGCCGGCCGACCAAACTGAGCAACCAGGCAAGAAGGATCTTGGTCAGGTAGGTGACCACGAAGCCAATGACCACTGACAGAACTATATAGTTCCTTGGCTGAGATGTTAGATGAGATGACAGAAGGACAATAGTCTATACAGCACTTTACCAATCTGGGCTTTATGGGAGTTGCCAGACTGAAGCCACTCCTGAGAAAAAGGCACATGGCAGCATGCCTGGAGTTTGCAAAAATGCACGTGAAAAACTTAAGCGCATAAGGCAAAAGATTCTGTGGTCTGAGACAAATGTAACTCTTTGGCCTGAATGCAAAGCGCTATGTCTAGAGAATCAGGCACAGCTCATCACCCGTAGAACACCATCCCTACTGTGAAGCGTGGTAGCAGCAGCATGCTACTGGGATGCTTTTCAGCAGCATGGGCTGGGAGACTGGTAAGGATAGAGGGAACAATAAATGGAGACATACAAGCAAATTCGACGAGAACCTGCTTCAGAGTGCAAACGGCCTTAGACTGGGAGAAAATCCTAAAATCCAGAGGTGCAAAGCTGATACAGGCACCGAAGACTACTCAAAGCCAAAGGTGCTACTGCAAAGAATTGAGTCGGGTGTGAATACGTATGTAAATTAGGTTTCTGTATTACATTTTCAATAAATCTAAAAACATGTTTTCACTTTGTCATTATGGGATATTTTGTGTAGATGGGTGAAAAAATGATCAATTTAATATATTTTGAGTTCGGGCTGTGGAATAAGTCAGGGGGTATGAATACTTTCTGAAGGCACTATCTAATAGCCACCTGAGCACAGAACGGTTAACCTGAATTCCACCCAGGGAGGGAGAGGATTGGGTTGCCTAAAAATGAAATGCCATAAATGAAACATGACCCTGCCAAGCCGCACTGCTTCTTGACTCACTGCTCGCTTAACCTGGAAGCCAGCACCAATCTGTCAGAGGAAACACTGTCCAACTGACCACTGAAGTCAGCTTGCAGGCGCATGGCCGAGGAAATCCCAGCCAGCCAATTGTGCAACGCCCCATGGGTCTCCCGGTCCTGGGATCAAACCCGGGTCTGTAGTAGCACCTCAGTACTGCGATGCTGTGCCTTAGACCGATGCACCACTCGGGAGGCGCAAAGATTTAACTTAAGTTTTACTGAACTAAGCTTTGATGGAATGAAACTTTGATGTCGGCACATACTGGCTATAATGAACACTGTTGATGAAGGACATGCTCATTTATTGGGTGATTTTGATTTGACAATGTAAACATGATACAGAATTGGAATTGACCCCAAATGTGCTAGGTCAGGTGCGTGTGTCTCACTCAATCTCTCTGTGATTGACAGAATCAGACAAGAAGCAGCAGGAGGAGGAGAAGGAGGGAGAGGATAAGTCCCAGCCCCGCTCCATACGGGATCGCCGGCGGCCCCGTGAGAAGAGACGCTCCACCGGGGTGTCTTTCTGGACCCAAGATGGGGTTTGTGACATACACACTGACACTTTAATGTGGACATGCCTCAAGTGTAATGATCAGAGTTCACTTGACCCACCCATAAGGCAATAAGAATACATGTCAGTTTGAGGTTAAAAGCCATTTTATAGATTTAGCAGTACAACTACTCTCGAGGTACTACACTGAAGTGCACCTCATGAAACACCTCTGGATTTAGCTGCTTGGGGCGGCATCCCCGAGCTGACAAGGTAAAGAATCTGTTGTTCTTTCCCTGAACAACGCAGTTAACCCACTGTTCCCCGGTAGGCCGTCATTGTAAATAAGAATTTGTTCTTAACTGACTTGCCTAGTTAACAAAAATAAATAAAAAATGGGGAATTGCAGCCAGGCTATGGATTTTTTCTGAGGATAGCTGTCTCGGGGCTGTTCCTGACCTCCTGTCCCTCCTTGTATTCCAGAGTGATGACAATGACCCAGACCAGTCGGCAGACTCAGAGGAAGGCAGCATCAAGGGTGAACCTCAGGTAACCTCAGTCCACATAACCATGCAGAAATAAACCCACAATAGATGCAGGGAAGAGGTCATTGGAACGCAGGATGCTGTGACGCCCTCATTGGCGAAAATTCAACAAATCTGATCAAACTAAGTAGATATTCCGTATTTTATGTATTCATTTGAAACGGGCTCACAAGGTGGTTACTAAAGTCTGATTTGGATATATTTGGCTATTTTCGCTGCATAACTTTTAGAAGTTGTCCCGTTTCACTTTTTGAAGAAGTGACTGCTAAATGCTAACTCACGTTTTGTATGAGATGGTTGCATAGCTAGCATTCAGAAATTGGTTACGGGAAGTCAGTAGTTTTTAACTGAAAGACATGTCTACATTAGTGTCAGTATGTGTATGTCATGAACCCCATTGATTGATGCCGATGACATGGACTTATATATTGGGGTTGACATCCTTACTAGTATTATGCACAGATTTATACCTCAACATATTGTGAAATATACATAATAAACAATATCCTAAATATAGGCTGTTTTTGCTGGGGGGCAATGAGGATATTCCAGATCTTTCCACCTTGTTTCCATGGCATTGTTTTGGTTGAGTTCCATTGACCTCTTTATCGCAACTGTGGTCCAACCTCCAGGCTGAGACCCAAACTAAAGGATGATTTCACTTTAACCAACTAAACTTTGATGGAATGTAACTTTGATGTTGGCACATACTGACTAAAGAACACTATTGAGGAAAGACATGCTCATGTATTGGGTGACTGATAGTTTTGATTAAACACTTCCTTTTTATTGACTGGCCAGTTTATTTCACCCCAATCAACCACCCCAATCAACTTTTTTGCTCTCTTTTGTCTATAGTCACGGCCAAGCAAGTGCCTCTGATTTTCCTTAATTTGGCTTCTTTTGGCCAGCTTTGGTACTGTAAAGACTCCCTCTTTCTGATGACTTTGGATTTAATGGTTCCTCCTTTCCTGTGATTGTCCTGTCACTAAGGTGACCTCAAACGCAAAGCACTGCACCATAGTAAGTTCCAAAACAAGCCACCACACAAAGGAAATTTGTCTTGTTTATGTTAAAGGTTGAACGTACAGGCAGTTTTCACTATTAGGAAAACTATTCTGCGAATGGAGGAGAAAATATTCTGGACTAGTTACTTTTTTGGGCAGTTATGGTAAATTACCTTTTTAAAGAATACATTTTTTCACATGCAGTGAAAAATCAGACATTCTGCCATCAGCCAGGACTTATTTTTAGTGGACATGATGACATCACCCTGTAATAATAGCTAACGAACCCACACAGAGTTCCTTTGTAGCTTTGGGAGGGAGAGGGGAAGGTTGGTGTGACTAACAAAAAATGGGTTGGGAGAGCAGCATTTTATTTATCTACAAAGGACTCATGCAGAAACTTCCTATGTCTACTGTATCATCATTGACTCAATTTATAATTGCAAGTCGCCAAGCCCAGTCTCAGGCTTGGATGCTACTGGAGGCCTTTTCGGTCTCCACAGAGTTGGGTAAAGCTGCTTTGTTGTTCCACATAAAAGTTGCAAAAAAAACAACTTACAGAGCTCTCTGAAATGAGATTCTCATCCTCCTTGGTCAGTTTAGAGTAATGATAAGTGACCTCTAGATCTGTTTTAATACTTTTTTGTAATTTTGTATATTTTATCTGATGTATTTATGCAGAGTTCATCTGTACGAGACCTTCGTCTCATTATGACTTGTCAAAATAAAGGTTCAATAATATGGAGTCTCCCTGGCTAAGTCTTCCTGGTTTTGGAAGGGGTGTGTCCTGTGCAGTACAGCGTAGCAGACAGTGATGTGGCCAGGCGCTTGGCTGCAGATGATGCACACAGTGGGAGGAGGGGGGCAGCTGGATGGAGCAACCAGCCAGAAAGCCAGCATATCTCTTTGTTGTTGGAGGCTGGACAATGGGGCGTGGCCTGAACGGAACACCAAATAGGAAATGGTCCATTTATCTCTGCATGGATAGGAAAGCATTCAGGAAGAGCTGCTCTCTCCTGGCAGTTGATTTGGGGTTTCTCCCTGGGATTGGAATTGCCAGGGACCTCACGATACGATGTCACGATACTTAGAGGCCGATACGATATGTATAGCGACTCTCCCAACTCTATGTGTATTGCGATTTGATGTTTCAAACTACACTGCTCAAAAAAATAAAGGGAACACTTAAACAACACAATGTAACTCCAAGTCAATCACACTTCTGTGAAATCAAACTGTCCACTTAGGAAGCAACACTGATTGACAATAAATTTCACATGCTGTTGTGCAAATGGAATAGACAAAAGGTGGAAATTATAGGCAATTAGCAAGACACCCCCAAAAAAGGAGTGATTCTGCAGGTGGTGACCACAGACCACTTCTCAGTTCCTATGCTTCCTGGCTGATGTTTTGGTCACTTTTGAATGCTGGCGGTGCTCTCACTCTAGCGGTAGCATGAGACGGAGTCTACAACCCACACAAGTGGCTCAGGTAGTGCAGTTCATCCAGAATGGCACATCAATGCGAGCTGTGGCAAAAAGGTTTGCTGTGTCTGTCAGCGTAGTGTCCAGAGCATGGAGGCGCTACCAGGAGACAGGCCAGTACATCAGGAGACGTGGAGGAGGCCGTAGGAGGGCAACAACCCAGCAGCAGGACCGCTACCTCCGCCTTTGTGCAAGGAGGTGCACTGCCAGCGCCCTGCAAAATGACCTCCAGCAGGCCACAAATGTGCATGTGTCAGCATATGGTCTCACAAGGGGTCTGAGGATCTCATCTCGGTACCTAATGGTAGTCAGGCTACCTCTGGCGAGCACATGGAGGGCTGTGCGGCCCCACAAAGAAATGCCACCCCACACCATGACTGACCCATCACCAAACTGGTCATGCTGGAGGATGTTGCAGGCAGCAGAACGTTCTCCACGACGTCTCCAGACTCTGTCACGTCTGTCACGTGCTCAGTGTGAAACTGCTTTCATCTGTGAAGAGCACAGGGCGCCAGTGGCGAATTTGCCAATCTTGGTGTTCTCCGGCAAATGCCAAACGTCCTGCACGGTGTTGGGCTGTAAGCACAACCCCCACCTGTGGACGTCGGGCCCTCATACCACCCTCATGGAGTCTTTTTCTGACCGTTTGAGCAGACACATGCACATTTGTGGCCTGCTGGAGGTCATTTTGCAGGGCGCTGGCAGTGCACCTCCTTGCACAAAGGCGGAGGTAGCGGTCCTGCTGCTGGGTTGTTACCCTCCTACGGCCTCCTCCACGTCTCCTGATGTACTGGCCTGTCTCCTGGTAGCGCCTCCATGCTCTGGACACTACGCTGACAGACACAGCAAACCTTTTTGCCACAGCTCGCACTGATGTGCCATCCTGGATGAACTGCACTACCAGAGCCACTTGTGTGGGTTGTAGACTCCGTCTCATGCTACCACTAGAGTGAGAGCACCGCCAGCATTCAAAAGTCACCAAAACATCAGCCAGGAAGCATAGGAACTGAGAAGTGGTCTGTGGTCACCACCTGCAGAATCACTCCTTTTTTGGGGGTGTCTTGCTAATTTCCTATAATTTCCACCTTTTGTCTATTCCATTTGCACAACAGCATGTGAAATTTATTGTCAATCAGTGTTGCTTCCTAAGTGGACAGTTTGATTTCACAGAAGTGTGATTGACTTGGAGTTACATTGTGTTGTTTAAGTGTTCCCTTTATTTTTTTGAGCAGTGTATATTGTTCACTATATGTCTGGTACAGAGCGATGAGAGCGCATGGAAATAAAAGGGCTGAGTACATGTTGGCTCACCGTTTAAGAAGATGGAGAAAAAGCTATAGGATGAACAATACACGAGTTTTGGTGCAGGTACAGTCAACTAACGTTACCTGGCAATTAGGGTGGAATATTTTCCTGGTATTTTACAAATGTTCCATCCTGAGAATAAATCACTTTTCTCCCATGTAACCCGGTTTTTTCCCGTCAAAACCGGAAGTGTCATTCAAAGCATATAAATAGGCCTAAGTCTGGTTATGATTAGAGCTTTGATTTGAAAATTCAAGTCTGATGCAACCTGAGCCTGATTAAATACATATTATGAGCCCTACATTAAAGACAGGCCAAATGATTGGGACGTTATCCAATACATAGACTACTCTACATTACGTACGACAGGAACGCATAAAAGCACATAGATGTAGCTATGCTATAGGTAAATAAATGGCACTAATCTTGTGGCCAGGCGCAAGTGGCACTAATCTTTTTGTGTGAACTGTATTACTGTATTATATGGACTGGAATTACGCACCTTGTTCAAACCATGATAAAGCAGGGAGAGAACATACAATTCTGGTGCAGCCCATGTGGCCTACAAAGTTACAAGTATAGGCTAGTGAATTTGATTTACCTTTTTTTGTAATAATTACTCCGGTATTAGCCTACCTAGTTCTCTCTAGTGTTGCTTCATTCCTTCCTCGCTTTCAACAGTTAAATGAAATAAGTTGTCCTTAACGTCATAATTCTAATGACATGCTTGAATAATATAGGACTAGAATTAGATGTAGAAGGTGTTCACTTCTCCATGAGGTTTGAAAGGTTAATGGGTCTGAATAAATTACTTCTATAGTCTAGCACATTCGCTCTTTCAAACTACCCATGAGTTCTATTGGCTGCTGTATTTAACATTCAGCGAACAAGAGTCTTGTATCCCTCTTTGAATAGTCTATTGTTATAAGAAATGCAAGAACAACAAAAATGTGCAGCAAGGTATTCTAGTCTAGCTTTTCCTGCATGGGACTCCAAGAGCTAAGGAGACTTTGATTAAAATAGAATAATACAGAGGCCAGCAAGTGGAGCACAGGTTTGCGTATTGCGCAAGAGACAGTCTAAAAGTTAGACGCTTACTATGCATAACCCATCATTCATTACCAAAATATAAGGCTAATGCTGTATTGAATTTATTACTTGAAAGAGGTAGGCTAGGATATATAGTTAGATATCTCGATCTCTCATCAATCTTGGATGCAATTTGAATAGAATTGAAGGAGAGCGAGAGCGCCCGCTCGTGCATTGATGTAAAGCAACAAACGATATAGGAGTTTTAAAACGCTGCAATACAAAATGTAATCTTTACAATTGAAAAAATAAGGTGACCCCTGAAAGCCAGATGGAGATGTGTAAATTAGACATGCATTCAGTACAAATCGATATACAAGTATCTATTATAATATTGCGATATGAAACTAGTTTCACCCCTCCAGTTCTGCCCACTTGATTTTAGGTGGTAAACACAGCTTGCCTTTGGTGGTGGTAAACACAGCTGGCCTTTGGTGGTGGTGAAAGTCATGGATAACTGAATTTAATGGAACAATATCTCTGCATTTATCAATTACTTGCAGTGTGAAGTGAAGCCTAGTTTTTTTCCTAACGACTTGAGGTAGATTTGAATTTGTCAAGATCTGCAAAATATATCACAACATGAGAGGTAGGTTTAAACATGCTTTGGTGTTTTTGTTAAGCAGTGTATTTTTCTTTTCTGTAATTCAACCAGTTGTACATGTCAGTTTTCTTTCCCCTCGCCATTTTAATCTCTGTAGCTAAGGTCTTAAAGATGTGCAGACACACAAGTGCTTTTCCTGGCATTTGGGCTCCTTCAGCTTCAGGAAGCCAACAGCAATTTGAACACTGCTGTAGGCTTGGCCCTCTGACCCCCATCCCGCCTGCTCTAAGGCACTCTGCTGGAGCGGCGGGACCTAGGAGACGCTGGGGTTCAGGGGCTGCTCCTTAAGGCACTGGCAGGCTTGGCAGCCATTCAGGAATGTCTGTTGCAGTGCAGAGTGGTCAGGTGCTATGAGAAGGGAGAGAGGCTCGGAGCTGAGGGGGTAGACACTGATTGGTCCAACATCTAGCCTTGTCAACTCTTTGCAAGTCAAGGAGGCAGACCTTTGTGAAGCCAAGGAAATGACTGACCTATCAGTACATTTAATTTAGTATTTACAAAAATAATTAACAAAAAAATTTGCTAGGAGAATAGAATGCCACCTTTAAACATCCTGTTTTCAGTGTGATGCGCCAAACATTCCCCAGCAGAACAACCGAAACCCTCAAATGCACTCTAATTGATCTACATTCCAGGCACTACGCTTGTCTAGACAACAGGAAAACTGCACTGCTCTGAATCTGTCATGTGGATTTGCTTGTTTTAACATCGGGTAAAGACATTAAATCACTTCTGTTTTTCTTTTCACAGAGCGACCGACTATCCAGGTACGTGCCAAATTCAGTTTATTCTTCACGTCTTTCCAAATGGCACCCTATTCCCTATATAGTGCACTACATTTGACAAGGGCACATAGGGCTCAGTGCACTACTTTTGACCAATCTAGAGAATAGGGTGCCATTTGGGAATGCATGCTTCCTGTCTACTACTTGGCCTTCACTTGGGGGGCTTGTGCCACTTTAGACCAAATAAACTGTTGACAACCTGGTATATGGCAGTGTAAATATTAGACATGGTCGATAAGATACTGTAGAGCTAAGTATCAATGTTTTTATTCTCTTCAGGAATGAGAGCAGCACTTCCTCTTCTGACCGCTATGACAACTTGGGTAGCCGTGGCGAGGGTCGCAGGTCATTCTCAAGCAGGCTGGACCGAGACGATAGCACTGACTACAAGAAGGTACTGGAGCTCCCACACTCACCTTCTACCTTAGTTAAAATCACACCATACTCAATAACACCACCATAGAAATAGTAATTCTTCCCTGTGAAGTTAGACTTTTTTCTGACAGTTTTTCCTCTCAGCTTTATGAGCAGATCCTAGCTGAGAATGAGAAGCTGAAGGCCCAGTTACGTGACACAGACCTGCAGCTGAATGACTTGAAGCTTCAGCTGGAGAAAGCCACACAGGTGAGGCACTGTGGCCATGCTGCGCTGTACAGTTGGGAAATTAGCATGTATCATGTAGTATTAGGATCACTCATTGTGAATAAATAGGACTTCCTCGCTAACTTTGGGTTATTTACGTTGCTTGTGTTACAGAGGCAGGAGCGCTTTGCTGACCGGTCGCAGCTTGAGATGGAGAAAAGGGTAATGATTATTAAGTGTTTTATGGTTTTTAACTTACTGAATCATTTTGCCCAACAAATGAATGAACTCTCAAAAATTAGTTCTATGTATGAAAGGCACTTACAAATACAATTATTGTTATTGGCTTGAACTGAATTGGTAATAGTAGTGGTTAACAGCGTGGTAATCAATGCCGACTGGTTTATGTCTGAAGGTTACAAGCAGGCCCCAATTTCAGCTGGGTGGTATGGTCTTATAAACCTGACTACTTTCTCCGGTCTACTGCCTCTCCTGCTGACTGGCTCACCATGCCCGTATAGTTGGCTGGGGGCGTGCCACCCCACCCAAGCACGAGCTACCTACCTTCTCTCACGTGTTTTTGAACATTTTTAGCCAGTGTGTGTGTGGTCACTTCTCCAGGGTTCTTTTTGCATAGTGTGTGATAGCGAGTATACGTGATGAATTGTTTCAATGGAAATGTTATCTTCTGCATGTGCTTTTTGCCATTTTCTTGGCAAGTGTTCACTCACATCACCTTAACGGCTGACACAAACATATGGGGTCAACTTCACGCCATATGTATTGATTTCAAAATAAAATAAATTGTGAACATGAAAAATAAAATTTAATGTAAACATTGTATTTTCAAGGACGGTTGAAATCAAAAACCAAACAATTGAAAGAATTCTATACAAAAATAAGACATCAAAAGCAAAACCCCAAAACTTGTTAGCAAATCATTTTAAAGCTGGAGCAAAACTCACAAATGATTAAAAAAAAGATTTGAAAACGAATGCAAAAATATTTTTCCGTGAAACTTTCCCAGCAACCAATCCTATTGAAATAGATTTTGCCTGCAATGTACTACCATTTTTGTTACGCTACTCGTATCTTTACTTTCCCTGCCAGTCTTTTCGATTGCGAGTTTTGGCATTATTTTTCCGTGAAGGGCGGTGTTTAGAGAGAGGCGTATTGGTCCGCTAGTTTTGGAGTGACGGTTCTTCCCAATCAATGAACATGATAGACAGGTTTTTTTTCTATTGCCTCCTTAAGTAGACGGTCTGACGTCACCTCGTTTTAGCTAACTTCAAACTGTCGGTCACGGGTCAATAATGTACAGATATTAGAAGCATGTCTATCTAATACATTTAATGACAAACCGTCTACCTATTTAGATAAACATATGAATTACCTGTCGCACAACGTCCGGCGCAGGTGTTGCTAACTGGTTCGCGATACACCTGCGCCGAACGTTGTGCAACAAGTAATTCATATGTTTCCCTAAGTAGGTAGATGGTTTGTTTGTCATAGTTTTGCTCTCGCTTTTAAATGATTTGCTTACACGTTTTGAGTTTTTTCTTTTGATGTCTTGTTGGGTTTTTGATTTCAACATCCATTATTTCAACTGTCCTCAAGTATGTTTACATTCTCAACTTTATTTTTCAAGTTCATGATTTATTATATTTTACACATGGCGTGAAATTGACCCCATAGCACCTTAACGACTGACCCAACATCTCCTTAACGACAACAGGCACATGCAGTTCGCATGGTGGCCAAGAAAAAAAAGTTTATCCTGAACTCCCAACATATTCCATGAGTGATTTACTCATACCCTATTCTATTGCTTTAGTCTGCTTAAAGTCCATGTTGTCACCAGATTTTAGATGGCCTTCCACTGGCATTCCTTAGTCAGCATACCTCCAGACCTTCACAGCTTGGGTCTGCCTTTGTAAACGAAGCCAACTGCTTTTACTTTAGCTGCATTGTGCCTGCCAGTATAGCTGACCATTACCCATGTGTCATTTCATTAACTTGTCATGTTTAGATAACCACATCAGGAGAAGATGGGACATGCATCACTAAACATGTTAGGTCTTTTAGATTAGTCTCCATGGTTCTGGCTTTGACATGCTTCACAGTCATGCGTGTGTGTACCTCACCCACTCTCCTCTCGCCTATCTCTTCATGTTGCTCCTCAACCTGCATCTGTTATCTGACGTTCACACCTCTCCACCGTCACGTCACTGGATAGAACTCCAGCTAGGTTTTACTATCATAGTGTCAATTTAGATTTACTCTTTGTTTTAGTCTTAAAATACCTTTTAGGCTTAGTCACATTTTAACCACATGGTGCTTTAAAACATTTTTTTTATGTAGGCATTGAAAATTGTGGCAGATTGTAACTAATGCCAGGCATAATTAACCATATAGGCTATAAAGCCTTGGTTACAGGTTAAATAATTTACAACTGATTTTCTCCCCATGTGGTTTCTTGAAAAGGGGAGGATTTGAGCTTTCCAGAAATGTCAAGTTTTACCGTACTCCTAAAATTCACCAAATGGCATTAGTTTCTCCCACAGGAAAAAAGCGACCACTTGTGTTTGAGCACCGTGGCGCGTCAGCAGCAACACAGATGAATATTAGGGAAAAGGGGAAAATAGAGGTTCTGATGTGATCAAAGCAAAAATAGCCAACATGAAATTGAGTGAACATTACTGTTTCTAGTTGAGTTTAGTTGCAAGTCAAGTGTCCTGGCACTTGGCTTCGCATCAGGTCAAATGATTGACGAGTGATTGAAGTGACCTGGGTAGCTGAGTGGGAGGAGAGTTGGGTAGATGAGCTCAATCAGACTGTGCAACTGAAAGATGTCAATTCTACAAACAAAAAAGTCCAATCCTCAGCATGTATGCATGCAGAATATTTAATGCAGTCCTCTCTTTGGCAGAATTCATGTCTTTCATGTTCCGCGGTCTGCAGCTGATTTAAGCTGATCTGCCCAGCTCTCCCACACAGCTCCAGGTGGTCACTTCAGTCACTCGTTGACCTTTTGAATTGATGCGAAGCCAGTTGACAATTGACTGCCGAATTATGCGGCATTAGCGCCGTGGTCCGCATGCCATGTCAAATTAAATGTACATTAGTCACGTAGAAGTCTCGTCACATTTTTGTTGACTAAAATGACAAATAAATTGTAATAGTTATCGTTTTTCCCCCCAGGGAATCTCGTCTCGTTTTAGTCAGAAAAAATAGGGTGTAACAGCCGAGCTGTGGAGCCGAGGTATGGCCTTCGTTTTGGCCACGAGGTGTGAGGTAACATAACTGAAGCAGTTTGTGGGAGCCTGTATGCGGTGGTTGTCTTGCGTGTTTTGTTTCTATCCTCGTCTCCCTCTTCTTTAAACCCGGGGTTAACATCTGTTTGTCCCCCTCCCTGCAGGAAAGAAGAGCTCTAGAAAGGAAGATCTCTGATATGGAGGAGGAACTCAAGGTACTGTCTCATGTGTTGGCTGTATGGCCCTATTTGTGTGTAGGGCACCAGAAGGTTGTGAGTGACATAATTGCATATAGCCCCTTTTAAGATCAGGAACAGCAGTCAATATTCTGTTAAACATACTGTATACTTTAGCTGGACCACTACTGTACTAGATTAGTATGCCTTGCTGAACAGTTACTATACAGGCTAGTCTTTTTGCACAAAGACTGCTACTTTTCTCTCTGCCACAGGCCCAATGTGAGGAGGGCTGGAGGCAATTCAATGTCCCATTTTGATAAAACTCTGTTGCTGTGAATTATAGCATAGTAGTTATATAACCTAACAATCCTAACCAACAGTCAGTTTGTAATGCACCAATTTGTAAGTCGCTCTGGATAAGGGCGTCTGCTAAATGACTTAAATGTAATGTAAATGTAAATGTCAGCATAGTGCTGTTGTCAGTGTTTGATTTGAGCCCCCAGTATATCCTGTCTGTGTTGTGTATTCTGAATGTGTGTGTGCAGTATTTGTCACATTTTGGGATGCTCTATATAATCTATGTTGACGTAACTCATATGTCCTTCTAAATAAGGAGATGTGAGATTAGATGTTCTCAGAAACGGGGCAACAAAATCCATTATGCCAGAGTCAGCAAGTTCTTCCTTCTTCCCAGCACTGCCATAATGAAGTGATTATTTCTAGGTCATAGGCAGTCCAGCACTGCCATAATGAAGTGATTTTTTTCTAGGTCATAGGCAGTCCAGCACTGCCATAATGAAGTGATTATTTCTAGGTCATAGGCAGTCCAGCACTGCCATAGTGAAGTGATTATTTATAGGTCATAGGCAGCCCAGCACTGCCATAATGAAGTGTGTATTTCTAGGTCATAGGCAGCCCAGCACTGCCATAATGAAGTGATTATTTCTAGGTCATAGGCAGCCCAGCGATCATATCGGTCTTCCTCTCTCTATTCTACTCTGCTACTGTAGATTGCAATCTCTCCTACATGCCAGCCTGCCTGGAAAGCACTTGTCATTCCTCCAGTTCCAAACTCTGTCCCATTTTTCCTAACAATGTCCTTTTTCTGTTTTGTCTTCTCTTTGCCCCCTCTTCTTATCCTCTCTATAATTTGTATTGCCCCCCCCCCCCCCCTTGTCTTCCATTATTTCTCTCCCTTCTGGTACTCTCCCATCTCCCCCTTTTTCTCTGCCCTCTGCTGGTTTGACCCTTTCTCTCGCTCTCTCCCTCTCGCTCTCTCTCCCCCTCTGTGTTGTGGTTTTCCTGCAGAACCTCCCAGAGGTAAAGCAGGTTCAGGCCCTGCGTCAGGTCAAGGAGCGGCTGCAGGCAGAGAACAGGGCCCTGGCCCGCGTGGTTGTCAAGCTCTCCCAGTCAGCCTGCAGCCAGCTGCCCCCCTCCGTGGACCTGTAGCCCTGCCCAACCGCTCCTCCTCACCCCCTCACCCTCCCTTCTCATGCTCCATTTGTGCTCCGACCTCACCCATAGACAGGCAGGTCCCCCGCCCAACTACAAGGTTATCTACTCCCCCCCCCCCCAGAGACTGACTCCCCCTACCTCCCCAGACCCCTCTGGTTTTCATATTGGGTAGTGTTTTGACTGGGCACTTTCCATTTATAGTACCTAATTATAGTTCACAGTAAAGTTAAAGGTTATTTTCAGTCAGGTAAGTATCAATTCAGGTGTTAATTTTCATATAAGCAAATATGTACTACTTTGTTAGTGCAGCACCTGAAGTATAAATATTGGACTACATGATTAAGTCTTCATGCAGTTGATTTTACTAGATAATTTGATGTACTGTAAAGGAGAGTGCCCCATGTTGTTCTTTTCCCCCCAGTGTGCAGTCTTGAAGTCTTATCAAGGAGTGCCGTTGTTTCGTTCGGCTTGTTTCTGGCTTTGCATGACGTGGCTTTCTTTTTGTGTCAAATGGCGCCACATTTTTTTTTATGGAGGATGGACACATTTCCTTTCCCCTCAGTGTCTTTCTCCAGTCCTACCCCCATTTCAATTGACTCTTACAGATTACATCAACCCAGCTTTGAGACCGGGTCACCCCTTTACTGCAGGTTTACACTTGGTCTTATTTAATTTCCCAGTGATCTAGACAGACATATTAATTTGGCTCTTGCTCATGATTTCAATTTCCATTACATACCATAAGAAGCTCAGGTTGGTTGATTGTCATCTGTAATAAAATGCCTTATAGTTTTGCGGTGGACAGTTACGTTTTGCTCTTGATCTCCCTGGATGATCAGTTGTTCCCTATGTGAGGGCTGGAGTGTTTCAAGAGGGCCTGGGCAATCCGCCATGGTTGCTCTGCCCCAGGCCATGCTGGACTGCATGGCTTCATGAATCTGCTTAGCCCAGTATGGTTTTAGTTGATATTGAGGGAATTATACCTGTAAGTGATGATCTGTGACTGATTGTGATTAGTTATATCTTCATTTGTCAAACAAACTGGGTGGTATTTCTTAATCCACAACATTTGGGCATCACACTGATGAACATTGTGTTGATAAATCGTTAAAGCAGTAGGGTATCCCTTCAGATATCTAGTCAGAATGACCCTAATAATGAGTGGCATAGGGCTTTTATTAAGTCGTTTTATTGTTTCAATTCCAGACTAAACTCACAAACCGTGATCAAAATGACAGGCAGTGGTGTAGTTATGTTAGTGAATAACGTAACTACTCTCATTGTATTAAGGCAGATGTAGTAATGCAATTATTTTCTTATACCAGTTTGGAAATTTGGTTCAGGGCAGAAATGGGTATTGGGTGGGTATTGACTGTGAGATGGTGTTAGCTTTACACGTGGTAAGTCTACCTCACAAAGACATAGAAAAAAACAAACGATTGCAAAGGCATTATTTGATGCTGCAGCAGTTTGTTGCTCATGCATTTTTTGGCCCTGTATGCTTCAAATAAAGGAGCACTGTTTGTGCTGCCAGGATTTGTGCTGTGTATTTGAAGAGTATGTTTTCCTGGGCGCCAGTGGAGCTGCCTCCTGTTCTGCATGGCTATTTAGCAGAGACTTTTGACCGGAGTGTGCTTGCTCCATTCTCAGCGAAGAAAATAAATGACAAGGGGAAAGAATGGTTGACTGTGGCTTGTCAAAGATGCTGATGACACACTCTGCAATTAACAGTTTCTAGAACTGGGCTGAATGGTAAACCTCAACGTATCTCTATGGTGACATGTCTCTAAGCCCGTTTCCTTCTCTCTTTTGTTCTCTTCCAGACGCTACCAGACTTGAAAGCAGACAACCAGAGACTAAAGGACGAGAACGGAGCTCTTATTCGAGTCATTAGCAAGCTTTCCAAGTAGAACAGACCCCCCCCCCCCCCCTCCGCGCCCTCCTCCTGCGCCCACCCACTCCTCCATGGCAGTGACTAATGGACTTGCAACTTTTAGGTATTAATTGCAAGAGACATCAGCATCGGGAAAACTCCTTCTCCCCTCGGCTCTTCTATCCCTCTCTCCTCTACCACCACCACAGCATCCTCCATGTCCTCCCTCTCTCCATTAGGTTATTCTCCACTTCAACCTGTGGCTGCTCTCCAGATAGAACCACTGAGTTTACATCAGCAAAGGATAGGGTTGTGAACAGCATGTAAAAGCATTTGCGGGCGGGGAAGCCTCAACTATTTAACCAATAAGCCTTAGTTGTACATAAAACACTTGTATCGATCTCTCGGCTGTCACAGAAGAACAGTTATTTCACACCTGATTTTATTTGTGCCACAAACTCTTATTTGATCTTTTTGTTTCCATTTCCTGTTTGTTCCTCGACCTACATACAAGGGTTGTGCGATGTGTAGTTGTCCTGTGCGATGTGTAGTTGTCCTGTTCTTTCTGACTCCCTCCCCCCTGTTTTTGGAGGCTCTGTCTCACAGCAGAAGACTTCCCAGTGGTACCTCCCGTCTTAGTGCATGCAACCCACCCCCTCCCCTGACACACACCACACAAGCACATGCGCACACACCTCTATCCACGCCACTCACCCCCTTTCCATTTCTGTACCTTTGTGTGTCTCCCTCAGAGGTAAATGGAATTATCGCTTTACAGAACAGGTGGACTTGGTGGAATGTAAGCTTTCACTGTATGTGCAATATGCATTTATTTCTAATAAAAATGCTTTAATGATGAGTCCATCACTAGTAGGATTTTCACTCCTCTTCCATCTTTCCATCGCTCACCCCTTTCACTGACCCTCTCCCCCCTCTTTTCTTTAAGGTTGTAGTGTAGTCGTTGGTTTATACTCTGTATTTCTCACTTCGTTTTAGCAGGTACTGAGTGATGCTGTATATACCTGTATGTATCGTTTGAGACCAGCACATGGCATGCATTTATGATTCTCGTCTGTTACTATTAAAAATATACAAACTCCAGAGGACAAAAAAAGTGTAACTATTTTCTTCATTTATAGTCTGAAGACATTGTATTACAATAGGGCCTCTCTCTTAAAGGGAATGGCTGGCAGTGTTCCGTGCTTTTTCTTTCCAGTTTTAAGTGTTCACGGTATTTAAGATACGAGTAATATAATTGCTTCTACATTTCACACATTGTATTTAGTATCTTTGGATGAGTGCTGTTCATTTTTTTTCTCCGTTTTTTTTAAGCCGTAGTATTAGCCAAGGTGTTGTCACTAAAATATCTTAGGTATTGCTAACCCAGTCCTTTTTACAATGTCTACATGCACTGTGAGGAGTATTTGATGTCAGCCACCATCAAATGAAGTCCCTGCATCAAACACATTTTATGCATTTCAGTGGCCTTTTTAAGGATACTGTAGCAAAGAAAACAAGTTACTGTAGTTGGACTGTTGGCCATCTCCTCTTTTGGTTTACATTTTTTCTGTTTTTCCTTTTTAAATTTCCCATCTTGTAAAATAGGCGTGTGGCTTCATACATGTGAGCTGTGCTGTGACTACCAACCACTGAAGAGTTCATTAAAAATAAACTTGTACATTGTAAAGCCCTTGTTGCTTATTTTCTTCTTGTCATTCATTACATTGTGCACTTGAAGGTGACTTTATAGCCCTTCCGGGATGCTAACCTGTCACTTCTCTGTGAATAGTTTGTCTTGACCTCTTTCTGCAGCGATACCTCCATAGCACAGCAGAATCATGCTACCAGAATGCTTCTTGGGTTGTCTCAGCTGTGTTATGGACGTCCCCAACTCCAACAACTGGCTAAAGCTGTGGAGGACCTTCAAAGATGTTGTCTGTCAACTACCTGTATTTTATTTAGGACAAACGAGTGTACATGTTTTTAGAAATGACAAGGTCTAGTTATTCCTATTCATGTTCACCAATAATGTTCAAGTTTATTTTCACCTACACAGAACGGAAACACCAAGCTCATCAACCATGTTCCTTCAGGCCTACATCCACCACCTCAGGTTAGTTTGTTTCAACTGCAATAATAATGTGATATTATAGACCCATGTCAACCATGAATTAGTTTCTCCTGGCCCATGGGTTACTTTCAGGGTGAGGAACCATCTAACCTCGTCCCCAGTGCTGTTGCGCAAATAATCGTGGCATAGCAACGATTCAAAGTTGGACTTAGTGGGAGTGACTATACTGAGTGAAGTATTTCATTGAATGTTTGCGAATCACACGATTGTGAAGGCATGGGGAGGGTTAGGGGTGTGATTTGTCGCCACAGCTGATTAGGATATTAAAGCAGCAGTTTGGGTGAATTAACGTAGCAGGTTAGGAGAATGAGGTTAAGATTCGGAAAAGGGTTAGGTTTAAGCTAATGCTACAGTTGTCAACTATTGTCTCCGACGCGACCGCTAGATGGAGCTGTATGCCTACGTCAACTCCCTCTAGCCTCAACAAACCATCTGTGGCCACAAATCATGTCTGCTTTTGGATACTCCATTATTGCAATATAACCGCTCCTACAGAGTGATTGCTAACTATGTCGAATCACCGTTTCTGATATTGTATGCTACCTTCTATAAGACAATTACGATTTTTATGTCCGAGTGCTTTAGACTCATTTTAGGGGAGCGGGAATACCTTGAAGAAAATGATCCCAGTAATCTTGAGCTGGGCGTTGCCTTGTCACTAGTGTTGGATCTACAAATGTTTGTCACTCCTGTGCTTGTTAGAGTAATGAGCCCTGATCCATCCTGGAGTGTTGTAACTGGTTGAGGAACCTGGATGGAGGAGCTTAATGTTGAGTGCTAGAACTGCATTGTGGGAAATGTAGTTTATAAACACCTTGCGGACCACCAGCCTAAATTGGAACCTATCACCGGGAAACATCCAGTGGTGTGCAAATATTTCACCTGAGGACAACTTGGTATTTGACCAGGAAATGCAGCTGATGAGCCAGACACACTTCCTGGCCCACAACAGCTGGGTGATGTCATATGACCCCCTGAGGAACTTTGCAGAGTCAGGTCAGCTGATAGTTCAGCAGTATTAGGTTCCAGGTCAGCTGATAATTCAGTAGTTTTAGGTTCCAGGTCAGCTGAAAGTGCTATTGTAACTGGGGCCTAGTTATAGGCCTAAAATTGTCATATCCAGTCTATACCAAAAAGGGGTGGTAAAGGTTTACCTTCCCTGAGAAATGTAGGGGAGACAGCTTGAAGCTGTGCTGAGGGGAGAGCTGATCTGCTGGTGGGAGGCAGCCTGGAGCTGTGGGCTCACATGAAGTAGTACACAAAGATCACGGCCTAACAATTTACAGGCAAACGCCTGGACAACGGTCACTCCTCTCCACTTGCATGACCGAGAGTCTGCTGATCTGACTGTAGATCCACACATTCATATCTGCATATCCTGGTGAATATTTTCCATAATACTCTTAAATTGAATGTACTGAGTATTACAGGTGTTACTAGGCCAACTTTGTCCTCTTGTTATTGCTGGAGGGGAAAAACATTGAAGTCTTTCAAGAAAAGGGTGTCCTTAGTCTTCCTGCCATCTTGCTTGTGTGAATGTACTATGGAACATCTAGATTAGAGCATTATGAACAATTACAAATGCTGTCAAATAAATGTAAGTACATACAGTGCTGTGGAAGTGGGCAAGTACTTTATCACAGCACAGTATTTAAGAACAAATTGTAGCCCCAGGAAGGCTTTACTGTGATGTTCTCTGTAGGCGATGCTGACAGCAGCCAAGGCGGTCAGACCTAACCTGTATGTGATAGTCTGGTCAGAGGCGATGCCACTTCCCTATCGTGGTGTAGGACTGTACGGGGACCCCACCCCCCCCCCTTTGCCAAGATACCAGCCTGCAAGTTTTCAAAAGTGCTCCACAGGGATATTGGCCCATGTTGACTCTGATGCTTCCCACAGTTGTCAAGTTGGTGGTGAACCTTTCTTTATACACATGGGAAACGGTTGAAGGTTAAAAACCTAGCAGTGTTGCAGTTCTTGACATAAACCAGTACGCCTGGCACCTACTATCATACCTCATTCAATGGCACTTAAAGCAGGTGTTCTTAATGTTTTGTATATTAAGTGTATAACTATATTTTCCATTATCACCAGACTACCGTTGCACATTCACTTAAATATAAATAGATTTTGTTACTACATTTCCCAACACCCCCTTTTTTTCGGGCCAATTCCCACCATTAACCTGTTTGCTGCCTGGTAATTGACACGTCCCCCTCCACTCTGTGTCAAAAACATTTATTTACTCTCTCTTGCCCAGCCTGTACCCCTTCCCATCTCTCTTCCTCGCCTCCTCTCGTCTCATATCTATCTCTCTTTCTATATCCTCTCCTCTCTTCCTCTTATCTCTCTCCAATCTCACTCTTCCTCCAATCCCCAACCTTGCCCATGTTGCGTTGTGTGCCCTGGCCTGTGTGTGTGGTGTGTCTGTGCTGTATGTAGTACATGCTGGAGAGTACTCGCTAGCTGAAGCCGGACCTGTATATGGTGGCTGAGCTGTTCACGGGCAGCGAGGAGCTGGACATATCTGGGACCAGACTACATAATCTGTTAGAAATGGAAAAAGAAATGTTCACGGGTTCTGTTTTTCTTAAACATGTGACATGGATATGTGTTCGTGAAGTTGGGTATTGCCTTTGTTAATAGTATGAAATGCCTTATGAAATATTGATACAAAGGAAATTAAATGAATCTGCAATTGATCGTCTCTTGGCTAAAATTACCTTGGTGGTAATATTTAAAGTGAACTATGAATAAATTGACCGATTCATTCAGGTTGAGTATTTATTAACTGCAATGATCATATTGGCTATAACCATTTGCCTATTTTATCTAGTTGCTACAATAACAATATCCTCGCTCTCTCTCGCGCTCACCCTCTTCCTCAGGGACTGTCACGTGGAAGGCAGGCTGGTCTACACATTTGGTGGAGAGCCTGTGGGCTCGTTCGTTCAGCCTCAGACGTCTAGTTCCCTCTATCGCCCACGCCATGTTCCTGGACGTTACCCATGACAACAATATGAATTGTTCAATTCACAAACCTATCAATATAACGCCTTGTAACCCCTACTGCCTCCGATCTGGCGGAATCACTAAACACATACTGTATTTGTGAATGTTGGAGTGTGCCCCTGTCTGTCTGTAAATTTAAAAAGCTTTAAAAATATATGTTATCTGGTTTGCTTAATGTGAGGAATTTGATCTCTAGCTTTTACTTTTACTCAAGTATAACCATTTTTGCATTTTTTCCCACCACTACTTCAGTAAAAAAAAACTTTCAAAAAGAGGTGGTGGCTCTGGAGGCTAGGACTGTGGAGTGGATCAGATCTCTGGGTCAAACCAGAGTCTGCCTAAGCACACAGATCAGAGAACACATACAGGTAACATGAGAACAGCACCATAGAATTACAACTTTACATCCCAGCTAGGGTTACAGGTGTGTCTCTGTATATGCCTGGCATGTACACAATGGGCTTGAACAAAATGGGCAATTACATTTTTAAGGCATGAGAACACGGAGATTGCTGTGTGATAACTCAGGGCTGTTCTTAGACCTGAGGTTTTGTGCTTGGGTCACTAAAGTCTAAACACATGTACATGAGTTATATTCCTTTTGTAAGGCACGGCTAGTACCATTTTCTTTGTACTGGAACTGTCCAGCTACATGACAGCAGGATTGTGAAGCAGGCTGACGTCACTGGTAAGGGCAGCAGTGAATTTTAAGTATATTACATTTGAACAGCTCACTCTGGTAGTGTGACTATTGTTCAGGTAAGTAAGAATACAATGTCCTATTGGTTGTCCCAGGTGCCCTATGTATCAAATGTCTCAGAGTAGGAGTGTCCCGTGTGTCCATATAATATGATCTAAATCAGCACTTCTATTCTGAGACAAATGATACACATGGCCTTTAGGTTACAAGTCATGGCTCATCCTATATAACTATTGCTGTACACTTCTTATCTATTCATTTACTGTCTATACACATTACATACCATACATACACTGAGTATACAAAACATATGTACATACAGTACCAGTCAAAAGTTTGGATACCTACTACATTGTAGAATAATAGTGAAGACATCAAAACTACTAAATAATATTCAATCATGTAGTAACACTGCCATAATGTGTTCGATCTTGTCTAGCCATCTTGTCTCAAGAGGACCACAATGGAAATAAGTCCCAGACTTTATTGTGTGTTATCCTCGATGATTTTATTCATGTGCATGTATGGCATTTAAGTTGTGTGCTTGTTATTTAAAATGGTTGAATTAATAAACTAAACTAAACAAAAAAAGTGTTAAGCAAGTCAAAGTATATTTTATATTTGAGATTCTTCAAAGTAGCTGCCCTTTGCCTTGACAGCTTTGCACACACTGCATTCTCTCAACCAGCTTCATGAGGTAGTCACCTGGAATGCATTTGTGGAATTTCTTTCCGTTTGAGCCAATCAGTTGTGTAGTGACAAGGTAGGGGTGATATACAAAATATAGCCCTATTCTTAAAAGACCAAGTCCTTATTATGGCAAGATCAGCTCAAATAAGCAAACAAACGACAGTCCATTATTACTTTAAGACATGAAGGTCAGTCAATACGGAAAATTTCAAGAACTTCTAAAGTTTCATCAAAAACCATCAGGCGCTATGATGATACTGGCTCTCATGAGGACCGCCACAGGAAAGGAAGACCCAGAGTTACTGCTGCTGCAGAAGATAAGTTCATTAGAGTTACCAGCCTCAGAAATTGCAGCCCAAATAAATGCTTCACAGAGTTCAAGTAACAGACATCTCAACATCAACTGTTCAGAGGACACTGCGTGAATCAGGCCTTCATGGTCGAATTGCTGCAAAGAAACAACTAAAGGACACCAAAAAGAAGCCAAGAAACAGGAGCAATTGACATTAGTCTAGTGGGGAGTAGGTGAATGGATGTTCTCACGTGCAGTTCCGACTGTGGAGCATGGAAGAAGAGGTGTGATGGTGTAGGGGTGCTTTGCGGGTGACACCGTCAGTGATTTATTTGGTGTTCAAGGCCCACTTATCCAGCATGGCTACCACAGAATTCTGAGTGATAGGCCTGGTTTGCTCTTAGTTGAACTATCATTTGTTTTTCAACAAGACAATGACCCAACCCACCTCCAGGCTGTGTAAGGGCTATTTGACCAAGAAGGAGAGTGGTGGTGTGCTGCATCAAATGACTTGGCCTCCTCAATCCCTGACCTCAACCCAGTTGAGATGGCTCGGGATGAGTTGGACCGCAGAGTGAAGGAAAAGCAGCCAACAAGTGCTCAGGATGTGGGAACTCCAAGACTGTTGGAAAAGCATTCCAGGTGAAGCTGGTTGAGAGAATGCCAAGATTGTGCAAAGCTTTCAGCAAGGCAAAGGGTGGCTACTTTGAAGAATGTAAAATCGAAAATATATTTTAATTTAATACTTTGATAACTACATGATTCCTTATGTTTTATTTCATTGTTTTGATGTCTTCACTTCACTGTGTCCAACCTTTTGACTGGTCTTGTATATACACTGCTAAAAAAAATAAAGGGAACAGTAAAATAACACATCCTAGATCTGAATGAATTAAATATTCTTATTAAATACTTTTTTCTTTACATAGTTGAATGTGCTGACAACAAAATCACACAAATTATCAATGGAAATCAAATTTATCAACCCATGGAGGTCTGGATTTGGAGTCACACTCAAAATTAAAGTGGAAAACCACACTACAGGCTGATCCAACTTTGATGTAATGTCCTTAAAACAAGTCAAAATGAGGCGCAGTAGTGTGTGTGGCCTCCACGTGCCTGTATGACCTCCCTACAACGCCTGGGCATGCTCCTGAGGAGGTGGCGGATGGTCTCCTGAGGGATCTCCTCCCAGACCTGGACTAAAGCATCCGCCAACTCCTGGACAGTCTGTGGTGCAACGTGGTGTTGGAGGATGGAGCGAGACATGATGTCCCAGATGTGCTCAATTGGATTCAGGTCTGGGGAACGGGCGGGCCAGTCCATAGCATCAATGCCTTCCTCTTGCAGGAACTGCTGACACACTCCAGCCACATGAGGTCTAGCATTGTCTTGCATTAGGAGGAACCCAGGGCCAACCGCACCAGCATATGATCTCACAAGGGGTCTGAGGATCTCATCTCGGTACCTAATGGCAGTCAGGCTACCTCTGGCGAGCACATGGAGGGCTGTGCGGCCCCCCAAAGAAATGCCACCCCACACCATGACTGACCCACCGCCAAACCGGTCATGCTGGAGGATGTTGCAGGCAGCAGAACGTTCTCCACGGCGTCCACAGACTGTCACGTGCTCAGTGTGAACCTGCTTTCATCTTTGAAGAGCACAGGGCGCCAGTGGCGAATTTGCCAATCTTGGTGTTCTCTGGCAAATGCCAAACGTCCTGCACAGTGTTGGGCTGTAAGCACAACCCCCACCTGTGGACGTCGGGCCCTCATACCACCCTCATGGAGTCTGTTTCTGACCGTTTGAGCAGACACATGCACATTTGTGGCCTGCTGGAGGTCATTTTGCAGGGCTCTGGCAGTGCTCCTCCTTGCACAAAGGCGGAGGTAGCGGTCCTGCTGCTGGGTTGTTGCCCTCCTACGGCCTCCTCCACGTCTCCTGATGTACTGGCCTGTCTCCTGGTAGCGCCTCCATGCTCTGGACACTACGCTGACAGACACAGCAAACCTTCTTGCCACAGCTCGCATTGATGTGCCATCCTGGATGAGTTGCACTACCTGAGCCACTTGTGTGGGTTGTAGACTCTGTCTCATGCTACCACTAGACTGAAAGCACCACCAGCATTCAAAAGTGACCAAAACATCAGCCAGGAAGCATAGGAACTGAGAAGTGGTCTGTGGTCACCACCTGCAGAATCACTCCTTTTTTGGGGGTGTCTTGCTAATTGCCTATAATTTCCACCTTTTGTCTATTCCATTTGCACAACAGCATGTGAAATGTATTGTCAATCAGTGTTGCTTCCTAAGTGGACAGTTTGATTTCACAGAAGTGTGATTGACTTGGAGTTACATTGTGTTGTTTAAGTGTTCCCTTTATTTTTTTGAGCAGTGTATATTCCAGACACTGATATTACTCGTTCTGATATTTCTTTATTTTTATTTCTTTAAAAACTTTTGGGATTATGTTTGTATAAGCATTTTGCTGCACCTGTGATAACATCTGCAAATCTGTGTATGTGACCAATAAACTTTTATCTGATTTCAAGCACAATTTACAAACTGTAGTTTACAGATGTACTGATGGCTATAGTCTGTAACCCATGTTGTCCTGGACCCCAAGTTCCAGGAGCTGGTGGGGGTTCTGAGGAGACACCTCATTCACTTCTGTAATCACTACAAGACAGATAGTGTGCCTGACACCAACTCACCAGCCATACTCACTACTCCCCGTGCAGTGCACTTACTCAACATTATTATTTTACTTGGTTGATGGTTGTTTGTGATGGATCTCAGCTCATACAATATCTGACCTATGCATTGCAGACACAGGGCCTATTCATTCACATAAGTAACTACCATAAGACTTGGCTGTCTTCTACTGGTAAATGGTCATCTACTTCCTTACCAAGCAGTAGACTTTTACAAACCTAACAAAACGAACCACCTCATCACACACAATCTCTGCATCTGTGTTGTATTGATTATGTACTGTATACACTTAGTGTATAAAACATTAACACCTGCTCTTTCCATGACATAGCTTTCACCAGGTCAGCCTATGATCCTTTATTGATGTCACTTGTTAAATCCACTTTAGTCCATGTAGATCAAGGGGAGGGGATAGGTTAAAAATATATATTTTTAATCCTTGAGATAATTGAAACATGGATTGTGTACAGTGTGTACCATTCAGAGGGTGAATGGGCAGGACAAAAGATTGAAGTGCCTTTGAACAGGGTATGGTAGTAGGTGTCAGGCACACTGGTTTGAGTGTGTCAAGAGCTGCAATGCTGTTGGGTTTTTCACGCTCAACAGTTTCCTGTGTATCAAGAATGGTCCACCACCCAAAGGAGATCCAGCCAACTTGACGCAATTGGAATCAAAAAGGGCCAGCATCCCTGTGGAATGCTTTTGACTGCTTGAGTCCATGTCCTGATGAATTGAGACTGTTCTGAGGGTAAACGGGTGCAACTCAATATTAGGAAGGTGTTCCTATTGTTTTGTACACTCAGTGTCTTTAGACTGGAGGTAAGTGACTATAAACAAATACTGTTCTGCAGTTAAATGATATGTCTAGTGTTGTCCCTCCATGTGGGTAAGTGGTTCCAGGCTATGTTCACATATCCCTTGTACATCACTCGTTACCTGGTGCCGTGCTACTTTGGCTCCATCATTGTTGAGGCCTATACCACCACCTTGGATATTGTGTTCAATCAAATGTAAAACTGGGTTTAATAACAACTTGCTATTCATAAATAAATAAGAAAAATCTGAATTTGTCAATGAGAAAAGGGAGAGGAACGCTGGACAACAGATGAAGGCACACAGTGCAGTAGCTACATATGCAGATGTAACAGTATAACTTTAGTCCGTCCCCTCGCCCCGACACCGGCGCGAACCAGGGACCCTCTGCACACATCAACAACTGTCGCCCACGAAGCATCGTTACCCATCGCTCCACAAAAGCCACGGCCCTTGCAGAGCAAGGGGCAACACTACATCTAAGTTTCATAGCAAGTGACGTAACTGATTGTAACGCTACTAGCGCGTACCCGCTAACTAGCTAGCCATTTCACGTCCGTTACACTCACTCCCCTTTCAACCTCCTCCTTTTCCGCAGCAACCAGTGATCCGGGTCAACAGCATCAATGTACCAGTATAACTTTAAACCCTCCCCTCGCCCCGACCCGGGCGCGAACCAGGGACCCTCTGCACACATCAACAACTGTCGCCCACGAAGCATCGTTACCCATCGCTCCACAAAAGCCACGGCCCTTGCAGAGCAAGGGGCAACACTACATATAGGTTTCATAGCAAGTGACGTAACTGATTGTAACGCTACTAGCGCGTACCCGCTAACTAGCTAGCCATTTCACATCTGTTATACAGACACCGAGGTCTGGACTAAAAATTTTATTATAAAAATATATTTTGGACTCCACTTCTAAGAGTTAGAGTGGTGGAATACACAAGGTTCAGTGTCCCTCTTGTTATATGTGACTCACTGACAGTCACTCAATTAGCCCATTGTTACGGAGTCTAGTTGATAGGTAATCGACTAGCTGGACTGTTCCCCAGACTCCACGCGTAGGGATTTGTACAATGCTTAACAAGGCTGTTGAAATTGACATTGGTGTCTGTCTTTATTCCTTTATCCAACTTATAATACAGAAACATGGTATCAGAAGTGGCTCGGAAAACACACGTTTGTTAATTTTGTAGCTAAGTACAGTATAGGCGCAGTCACGTTCCATATGCGAACACACGCCGTTTCCTACTCACAACACTGATCAACTCGTTGTTAGCTGGCTAGCTAGCATCACTACCTACCTCCATGACTGAAGGGAAAGACATCTCCTATTCCATTGCTATGGCAGCGAACATTCCGCCACCAAATCACATGGTTCTCACAGGGGACTGGGATACTAATTGGGACAACTTCAGGGATGAATTCGAGGACTATGCGCTGGCGACCGGTCTACATGAGAAACCCAACGAGGTACAAGCGGCAACTCTGAGGAGTTTAATGGGCAGCGAATGCAGGCATATCTACCGGCACAATCTCACCCTCACGGCACGACAACAGCTGAGAGAGAGAGGCTTAACATTAGTAACTGCCATCGAAATGTGCCGCACTGCTGAAGTCACTGACATGAGAATGAGAGCAATGGAAACGGAAACCCCACGAACAGTGAACACAGAGAGCCCCGTAGCATGTAAATACTGTGGGAATACACACACACGTGGCAAAGAGCACTGCCCTGCCTACGGAAAACCATGCAGAGCTTGTGGAACTAATAATCACTTTGCAAAAGTGTGTCTCAAAAGCAAAAGAAGGGTGAGTGAGGGCAAGATTCACTGTGTTGATGATGTTACTCAATGTTCAGAGCTGAACAGTGAAAGTGACATTTACATGCATGAATCCATTGGGGCGGTACACTCAAGAGGGAAGAAATGGTTTGTGACACTACGATTACACAACAAGCAACAACAATGTCAACTGGATTCGGATGCTACATGCAACGTAATGAGCTACAAAGACAAAATCAATCTGGCACCTGACACACATCTATTGCCCAGTGATACTAGACTAAAGCTGTACTCAGGAGAACTAATGAGCTCTATGGGCACCTTTGAGACCGAATGTGTTATTCGGGGACGCAAACACAAGCTGGAGTTTGAGATTGTGAAAACCAGTCAAAATCCTCTCCTCTCAGGCTCTACATGCGAACGCCTGGGACTGATGCAGTTCACTGTACCAAATGACCCGCACATTGTGGATCATGTCCAGCATGGACCCCTGTCCAAAGAACAACTACTCAGCAGATATGACGATGTATTCAACATGCCCGTTGAATCAGTGCCTGGGGAGGTACACTTTGAAGTGGATGAGAGCATCACTCCAGTCCAGTGTGCTCCTCGCAATGTGCCCATTGCAATGAAAGTGGCTGTGAAGGCCCAGCTGGACAAGTATGAGGCCGATGGCCACATGACATCTGTGACTGAACCAACTGACTGGATTAGCAATATGGTTATAGTGAAAAAAACAGAGAAGCTGAGGGTCTGCATCGACCCAAAGCATCTGAACCAAGCACTGAAACGATCCCACTACATCATGCCGACACTAGAGGATGTCCTCTATAAGCTTCCCAAGGCCAGGATTTTCACCTTGGTGGATGCCCGAGATGCATTCCTTCAATGCAAGCTGGACGAAGAAAGCAGCTTCATGACTACCTTCTGGACCCCCTGGGGTTGGAAACGCTGGCTCAAGCTCCCGTTTGGTGTCTCAGTGGTGCCTGAGTATACCAACGCAAGCAGCACGAGTTACTGGCTGGGCTCAAGGGCATTGAACCCATCGGCGATGATATCCTGATCGTAGGCTGTGGTGAAACAGACGAAGAAGCAGAACGCGACCACGATGTGAAGCTCCTGGCACTGATGGAGCGCTGCCGATCAGTTAAGCTTCATCTTGGCCTGAAGAAGCTGCAGTTCAAGGTGAAAGACGTCCACTTCCATGGCCACATTCTCTCGGCAAAAAGCCTGAAGCCGGACCCAGACAAGGTCCAAGCGATCCTCGACATGCCAAACCCGTCTGATGCAAAAGGAGTACAGCGTCTCATCGGCTTTGCAAACTATCTTGCAAAGTTCATGCCACACCTATCAGCAGTCTGTGAGTCTCTGCGCCGGTTGCTGGACAAAGACACACCGTGGCACTGGCTACCCAAGCACGAGGCCGCAGTGCAGGAGATGAAATCTCTGGCTTCATCCATGCCAGTGTTGCGCTACTACGACGTCACGAAGCCTGTCACAATCCAGAGCGACTCTAGCCAAAGGGGACTTGGATGCTGCCTTATGCAGGAAGGCCAGCCCGTTGCGTTTGCCTCGAGAGCGCTCACCCCCACCGAACAAAACTATGCACAAATTGAGAAAGATTGCCTCAGCATCGTCTTCTCCTGCCAGCGATTCCATCATTACTTATATGGTCGTGAGCTGGTTACCGCTGAAACTTACCACAAACCACTCATTTCCATATTCAGTAAACCTCTCCTCAATGCGCCCAAGAGGCTTCAAAGCATGCTCCTGACTCTGCAAAACTACAGCCTGGAGGTCATTTACAAGCCAGGAAAAGATGTACATCAGCAACACATTGAGCAGGGCAACAGCACAATGTACAGGTAGAGGCACTGCCTATCAGCGGCAGGCCATCTGTTCGCTACAGCAGGAACAACAAGATGTTCAACAGATCAATCAGGCAGACTACTTAAACGTCACAGATCATCGCCTAGCCCAGATCAGGCAACATACTGACAAGGACGAACACCTACAGTCACTGAAGTCCATGGCTCTCGCAGGTTGGCCATATCTGAAAGAGGAGACACCTTTCACAGTGAGAGAATACTGGACCTTTCGAGATGAGATCAGTGTGCAAAATGGCGTCTTGTTCAGAGGTCAGAAGGTCATTATTCCCAAATCACTATGTCCAGAGATGCTTACCCGCATACATTCCAGTCACATTGGAGGTGACGCATGCTACCGCCAGGCTCGTGAAACATTATACTGGCCAAACATGCAAGCAGAAATTAAAGACTTTGTCAGCAACTGTACCACATGCAACGAGTACGCTCATGAACAGCAAAAGGAAACCATGATGTCACACGAACTGCCCACAAGGGCCTGGCAAATCATCAGCATGGACTTATTCAGCCACAGACAAAAGGACTATCTTCTCATCGTTGATCATTACTCTGACTTTTGGGAAATTGAACTGCTCCCTGACTTGTCTGCAGAGACGGTCATAAAGCGCTGCAAGGCGCAGTTTGCAAGGCAAGGTCAGCCTGACAAGGTAATCACGGACAATGGCCCACAATTCACTGCACAGTTCAAGCGTTTCGCCTCAGAATGGGAGTTTGACCACGTGACCTCCTCTCCAAGACACCCAAACGCAAATGGCAAGGCAGAATCAGCTGTCAAGATTGCAAAAAACCTGTTAAGCAGGGCCTTGCGCGACAGCAATGACCCATGGAAAGCGATCTTACAGTGGAGGAACACACCCACCGAAAACATGGACAGCAGCCCAGCACAACGCCTTCTGTCCAGACGTCTGAAGACTACTATCCCCCGTAGCTAACAAGCTACTTGAGCCCTGCGTCATGGTTGGCGTCACGGACAAACTGCGTCACAGAAAGCAGCTCGCTAAGTGCTTCTACGACCGGACTGCTCGAGACCTACCAGAGCTGGAGGTGGGTGAACCTATAAGGATGAAACCGCTGCCGGGAGACCACACAGGACTTTGGAGGCTGGGCACATGCCTACAGAGAGTTGCACCACATTCTTACCTGGTGGATCTTGGTGGCTCCCTCTATCGTCGCAATCGGGTGGATCTGCGCGTAGCAGAGCAGACAAACCAGAACATGCCATACACTCACCTAGATGAGCTGGATCACAGTCCAGGCCTAAGGGTAAGGGGTGCAGAATTGAGACATGAGCCAACTGAAGGTGAGGCTTCTACCCCACTAAACTCTCCAGCTCGTGGCCCTAATCCTACACCTGTCAGAGCCAATACTTACTCACGGGTGGGTCGGCTGTGCAAGCCACCGGACAGGCTTACTCTGTAAGTAAGAGACTTAACTTGTTGTCTGTTAATTTAAAAAAGAAAAGAAAAAGGAAGATGACAACTAAAGTAAAAAGAAAATGTCATGCTTTTCAATTGTTATGACTTGACTGTTAAGAACTCAATGTTATGCCGTTATGTTTGCACTTTCTATTGAAAAGGATGATGTTACGGAGTCTAGTTGATAGGTAATCGACTAGCTGGACTGTTCACCAGACTCCACGCGTAGGGATTTGTACAATGCTTAACAAGGCTGTTGAACTTGACATTGGTGTCTGTCTTTATTCCTTTATCCAACTTATAATACAGAAACACCCATGTCAGTTAACAGTTTTGGTCAAATAGTCTAGTTAGTCTAGCCAGCTATCTAAATTTGTAGTAATCATGGCCGATTTACCGACCGGGAACACTGGGCACGTGCCTGGGGCCCTGACCTCTAGGGGGCCCCCATTGATTTTCTTAGTCGCTCTCATTCTGATATCACATTAATATTTATCTCATTAAATTACTTCACCAGTCAGTGCCAATAGAGCAGGCATGCTTGTTATTTACATACGTGATGTACAGGCAAATGTAGCCTATGACGCAAGACACAACAACAATTTTACAGGTGGAGAGAGAGGGTTGAGGAGGAGGCTTGAAACGCTGGGCATCTTGTTATCACATGCATTATCTGAATTATGTCTACAGTATTGTAGCAACCCGCACAGACAGCTGTGTGTTATGTGTTGGCTAGTAGGTGGTTGTGTTGTACTTACTAGTACCCAGTGTTCGCGGGGTCCGACATGTCAATCAACCTGCTATCTGCCAATCACGGGAATGCCTGGAATGTTCTGATGCCGGGCATCCTGGCGGTTGGCGGAGTGGCGTGGAGGGGGGTTGGGCAGGGGGATGGAGCATTGGAAGTTAAGACCAGGTTTAGCCTTTGTTCTCTCTCTTTATGTCTGGGCTTCACAAGAGAAGGCCACGGTTGGCTTATGGGTTATCTTCCATTTATTTGGTGTGGGCTACGGCCAAACAGTAGCCTGTGTAAAGTTGGTTTAATAAACCGTCAATTCGCAAACTCAATCCCCTGTCTGGACAATTGTTCATTTATGATCTAGTCAGGTCATTACAGTATTATAACTAGGAGGAGCGGCTTCTATAGAGGAACTTTGAATGTCCTTTGAGCTAGCTAGCTAACAAGCGTGAACTAGCTAGCTAAATAAACTTGTCTTTAAAGAGCGGCACCAGAATTTAAAAACACATCTTTAACGATTTTGTAGTTAATAAATCCAACATGAAAGGTGATAACTAGGCCTATAGTATCCTTAACTACCATTGAAAAAAGTTAATCCATACTTCTCTTGCTAATTAAAATCTCTCCTATCTTCTGAACCTAACTTGTAACGTCAGTACAGTAGCCTATGGTAATGTCGGTACAGTAGCCTATGGTAACGCTGGTACAGTAGCCTATGGTAACGTCAGTACATTGGCCTATGCGTCGGTGGGGGAGTAGCAGGCAGCCTAAACACGCACACACTGGCAAAGATTTTCAGCTTGCAGGCAGATACCGGAATACATTTCTGAGTGACAGCGTGAGGCCTATGCAGAGGCACTTTGTTGCTTTTTTGTGGGACTAGGGAAAAAATGCTTGGAACATTAAAAAAAACGTTATTAACCGGTTCCCATGTTTTAAAAATAATGGTTCTGTTCCGGAACCGTATGAACCCCTTTCGTTTCCATTTCTGTTAATTGAAAATGTTTGTTATTTTATGGTTTTCGATTCTGTTCCCTGAACCGGTTCCAACCCCTGTGTCACGTTCTTTCAAAATCGAACCCAGAAGCAGACCAGGACAAGGAGAGTAGGAAGAAGGTGAGTATTTATTTACAAGTGAATATGAAGGTGTAGAAATATCCAGGTAGCGTAACGGGCAGCGGTGGTGAGTTGATGGGAGTGAATAGGTGGGTCTAAAGGAGTAGCGGAAGCCTCCGACGACCAGGCAGGAATGGGGTAAGTGATCCGGGAGAATAACTGAAGACAGAACAAACGGGGGTAAGATTAAGGCAAGCAAGACGTACAAAACAAATACTATCAAGCTGGAGGCTGATACACTGGCACAACATACTGATTAAGGCTAACGATCCGGCAGGGAATGGATGTCAGGTCCGGGCTTATGAAGAGGAGAGATGATGATCAGGACCAGGTGCACAGATAGCTGATGGGATACAGGTGCGGGCAATCTGAGATCTCCCAACTAGCTAAAACGCCCGGCAACCAGCCAGGGTGCGGTCCAGGACACCGGAAAAACACTCCAGAACAGAACACAGGCAAAAACCAGACTCAGGAAACGGGATTCGTGACACCCTGATTGTATAACTAATAGGCTACGTGTTTTTAGATGGAATGAGGTGAATGAAGCTTCAGCAACCAATGTGATAATGGTTGGGCTAATTTCTGCTTGTTTTTTTCTGTTCTCCATTTTAGAGTTTTTCAATTGTCTAGATTTGCTGTAAATGAGTTTCAACTGTCTTACAATTCTTAAACACAAACACGTTTTGTTCTTCTATCCTCGTGAGGACCCAAAATGTATTTCCATTCAAAATCCTATTTTCCTTTAACCCGTAACCCTGGACCAAACCCTAACTCCTAAACCTAACAACTAACTCTAATTCCATAGTCATAACTCTAATCCTAACCCTTAAAGTCAGAATAGCCTTTGTCCTCATGGGACGTAGGAAAGGATTTTCCTTGTCTTACTATCCGTGTGGGGACTTTGTGGGATTTTAGGTCCGCACAAGGATAGAAGAACGAAGAACTATTTAGACCCTTTGATTTTTCCCCCACATTTTGTTACGTTACAGCCTTATTCTAAAATGGATTAAAACATAATAATCCTCAGTAATCCACACACAATACCCCATACTGACAAAGTGAAAACAGCTTTTTTCAACTTTTGGTAAGTGTATTTAAAATAAAAAACAGATACCTTATTTACATAATTATTTAGACTCTTTGCTATGAGAGTTGAAATTGAGCTCAGGTGCTTACTGTTTCCATTGATCATCTTTGAGATGTTTCTACAACTTGATTGGAGTCCGCCTGTGGTACATTCAATTGATTGTACATGATTTGGAAAGGCACACACCTGTCTATATAATGTCCCACTGTTGACAGTGCATGTCAGAGCAAAAACCAAGCCGTGAGGTCGAAGGAATTGTCCGTAGAATTGTGTCGAGGTACAGATCTGGAGAAGGGTAAAAAAAATGTCTGCAGCATTGAAGGTCCGCAAGAACACAATAGCCTCCATCATTCTTAAATGGAAGACGTTTGGAACCACCAAGACTCTTCCTAGAGCTGGCCGCTCGGCCAAACTGAGCAATCGGGGGAGAAGGGCCTTGGTCAAGGAGGTGACCAAGAACTCATTAGTCACTCTGACAGAGCTCTAAAGTTCCTCTGTGGAGATGGGAGAACCTTCCAGAAGGTCAACCATCTCTGCAACACTCCACCAATCAGGCCTTTATAGTAGAGTGGCCAGACAGAAGCCACTCCTCAGTAAAAGGTACATGACAGCCCACTTGGAGTTTGCCAAAAGCAACCTAAAGGATTCTAAGACCATGACAAACAAGATTCCCTGGTCTGATGAAACCAAGATTGAACTCTTTGGCCTGAATGCCAAGAGTTACTTCCAGAGAGAACCTGGCTCATGGTTGTGGCAGCATCATGCTGTGGGGATGTTTTTCAGTGGCAGGGAAAGATGAACAGAGCAAAGTACAGAGAGATCCTTGATGAAATCCTGCTACAGAGCGCTCAGGACCTCAGACTGGGGCGAAGGTTCACCTTCCAACAGGACAACGACCCTCTCAGCCATGACAACACAGGAGTGGCTTCGGAACAAGTCTCTGAATGTCCGTGAGTGGCCCAGCCAGAGCCCGGACTTGAACCCGATTGAACATCTCTGTAGAGACCTGAAAATAGCTGTGTAGCAACGCTCCCCATCCAACCTGACAGAGCTTAAGAGGATCTGCAGAGAAGAATGGGAGAAAGTCCCCAAATAAAGGTGTGCCATGCTTGTAGCGTCATACCCAAGAAGACTTGAGGCTGTAATCGCTGTTGAAGGTGCTTCAACAAAGTACTGAGTAAAGGGTCTGAATACTTATGTAAATGTGATATTTCTATTTTTTATTTTTTATGAATGAGCAAAAATGTCTAAGAACATGTTGCTTTATTATTATGGGTTATTGTGTGTAGATTGATGAGAGAGAAAAAAACTTTTAATCAATTTTAGATTAAGGCTGTAACGTAAAAAAATGTGGAAAAAGTCAAGGGGTCTGAATACTTTCCAAAGTATTTTTTATTAAGTTAAGAGTATGTTTCATTTAGAGAATCAGGGTTGATCAGCTATTTTTTTTCTTCTCTTGACTTGGTTGTCTTTCCCCTCCAGGGTTTAATATTGAGGCCAAGGCGAATGATGACTCTGGGTTTGTCTATTGAAGAAATTGATTTAACTGTGGGGCGTGGATGAACAAGACAGGAGAGAGTGACAGCTCATAAATCCCAGCTACACCTAGCTACAGTTGTTTTGCTCAAGACAAGACAAGACAAGATATGATAAAACAGGGTGTACTTTACTGTCCATTAACCCTAATTGCACTAACGGGTCTAAAATTTTTAAAAAATGTATCCTTATGAAATATTGGGACATTGTCAAGCAACTAGTTACAGACATAAAAACACAATTTACAATGTTTCCGTGTTAATTTTTTATTTTTTTTTTCACCTTTATTTAACCAGGTAGGCTAGTTGAGAACAAGTTCTCATTTACAACTGCGACCTGGCCAAGATAAAGCATAGCAGTGTGAACAGACAACACAGAGTTACACATGGAGTAAACAATAAACAAGTCAATAACACAGTAGGGGAAAAATTTAGTCTATATACATTGTGTGCAAGAGGCATGAGGAGGTAAGCAATAAATAGACCATAGGAGCAAATCATTACAATTTAGCAGATTAACACTGGGGTGATAAATCATCAGATGATCATGTGCAAGTAGAGATACTGGTGTGCAAAAGAGCAGAAAAGTAAATAAATAAAAACAGTAAGGGGATGAGGTAGGTAAATTGGGTGGGCTGTTTACAGATGGACTATGTACAGCTGCAGCGATCGTTTAGCTGCTCAGATAGCAGATGTTTAAAGTTGGTGAGGGAAATGAAAGTCTCCAACTTCAGTGATTTTTTGCAATTCGTTCCAGTCACAGGCAGCAGAGAACTGGAAGGAAAGGCGGCCAAATGAGGTGTTGGCTTTTGGAATGATCAGTGAGATATACTTGCTGGAGCTCGTGCTACGGGTGGGTGTTGTTATCGTGACCAGTGAACTGAGATAAGTCGGAGCTTTACCTAGCATGGACATATAGATGACCTGGAGCCAGTGGGTCTGGCGATGAATATGTAGCGAAGGCCAGCCGACTAGAGCATACAGGTCGTAGTGGTGGGTGGTATAAGGTGTTTTAGTAACCAAACAGATGGCTCTATGATAAACTGCGTCTAGTTTGCTGAGTAGAGTATTGGAAGCTATTTTGTAGATGACATCGCCGAAGTCGAGGATCGGTAGGATAGTCAGTTTTACTAAGGTAAGTTTGGCGGCGTGAGTGAAGGAGGCTTTGTTGCGAAATAGAAAGCCGATTCTTGATTTTGGATTGGAGATGTTTAATATGAGTCTGGAAGGAGAGTTTACAGTCTAGCCAGACACCTAGGTATTTATAGATGTCCACATATTCTAGGTCGGAACGTCCAGGGTGGTGATGCTAGTCGGGCGGGCGGGTGCAGGCAGCGAATGGTTGAAAAGCATGCATTTGGTTTTACTAGCAGTTAAGAGCAGTTGGAGGCCACGGAAGGAGTGTTGTATGGCATTGAAGCTCGTTTGGAGGTTAGAGAGCACAGTGTCCAAGGAAGGGCCAGAAGTATACAGAATGGTGTCGTCTGCGTAGAGGTGGATCAGGGAAAAACAGAAGAAAAACATTTTATAAAATCTTATCTTTACACCTAAAAGAGCAATATGGATATTGTCATTGCTACAAAAATGATTTTATGTGAATGGCAAAACAGACACGCCAAAACTGACTTATGGGGTTTCCTTAAAGAAAAAGCCCGCAGCAAGAGCAACATCATTGATATATACAGAGAAAAGAGTCTGCCTGAGAATTTAACCCTGTGGTACCCCCATAGAGACTGCCAGAGGACCGGACAACATTGCCTCCGATTTGACACACTGAACTTTGTCTGCAAAGTAATTGGTGAACCAGGCAAGGCAGTCATCAGAAAAACCGAGGCTACTGAGTCTGCCGATAATAATATGGTGATTGACAGAGTCGAAAGCTTTGGCCAGGTCGATGAAGACGGCTGCACAGTACTGTCTTTTATCGATGGCGGTTATGATATCATTTAGTACCTTGAGCGTGGCTGAGGTGCACCCGTGACCGGCTCGGAAACCGGATTGCACAGCGGAGAAGGTACGGTGGGATTCGAGATGGTCAGTGATCTGTTTATTAACTTGGCTTTCGAAGACCTTAGATAGGCAGGGCAGGATGGATATAGGTCTGTAACAGTTTGGGTCCAGGTGTCTCCCCCTTTGAAGAGGGGGAAGACCGCTGCAGCTTTCCAATCCTTGGGGATCTCAGACGATATGAAAGAGAGGTTGAACAGGCTGGTAATAGGGGTTGCGACAATGGCGGCGGATAGTTTCAGAAATAGAGGGTCTAGATTGTCAAGCCCAGCTGATTTGTATGGGTCCAGGTTTTGCAGCTCTTTAAGAACATCTGCTATCTGGATTTGGGTAAAGGAGAAGCTTGGGCGAGGAGCTGCGGGAGGGGGCGGAGCTGTTGGCCGAGGTTGGAGTAGCCAGGTGGAAGGCATGGCCAGCCGTTGAGAAATGCTTGTTGAAGTTTTCGATTATCATGGATTTATCGGTGGTGAACGTGTTACCTAGCCTCAGCGCAGTGGGCAGCTGGGAGGAGGTGCTCTTGTTCTCCATGGACTTTACAGTGTCCCAGAACTTTTTGGAGTTAGAGCTACAGGATGCAAATTTCTGCTTGAAAAAGCTAGCCTTTGCTTTCCTGACTGACTGCGTGTATTGGTTTCTGACTTCCCTGAACAGTTGCATATCGCGGGGACTATTCGATGCTATTGCAGTCTGCCACAAGATGTTTTTGTGCTGGTCGAGGGCAGTCAGGTCTGGAGTGAACCAAGGGCTATATCTGTTCTTAGTTCTGCATTTTTTGAACGGGGCATGCTTATCTAAGATGGTGAGGAAGTTACTTTTAAAGAATGACCAGGCATCCTCAACTGACGGGATGAGGTCAATATCCTTCCAGGATACCCGGGCCAGGTCAATTGGAAAGGCCTGCTCGCAGAAGTGTTTTAGGGAGCGTTTGACAGTGATGAGGGATGGTCGTTTGACCGCGGATACAGGCAATGAGGCAGTGATCGCTGAGATCCTGATTGAAGACAGCAGAGGTGTATTTGGAGGGCTAGTTGGTCAGGATAATGTCTATTAGGGTTCCCATGTTTACGGATTTAGGGTTGTACCTGGTGGGTTCCTTGATGATTTGTGTGAGATTGAGGGCATCTAGCTTAGATTGTAGGACTGCCGGGGTGTTAAGCATATCCCAGTTTAGGTCACCTAACAGAGCAAACTCTGAAGCTAGATGGGGGGTGGTCAATTCACAAGTGGTGTCCAGGGCACAGCTGGGAGCTGAGGGGGGTCGGTAGCAGGCAGCAACAGTGAGAGACTTATTTCTGGAGAGATTAATTTTTAAAATTAGAAGTTCGAACTGTTTGGGTATGGACCTGGAAAGTATGACGACTTTGCAGGCTATCTCTGCAGTAGATTGCAACTCCTCCCCCTTTGGCAGTTCTATCTTGACGTAAAATGTTATAGTTGGGTATGTGTTAAAGGAATTTAATTCCTATATGTTTATCAACCAATTCAATTAAAACACCCAGCCCATACATAAGAATTTGTAAGATACTTATCAGTATTAAATGGACAGAAACCAGTCTCAAAATCAATCAATCAATAGCGTTTATTCTCGAGAGTACTGATCATAGTACAATTTACATCAGGTTATATAATAAAACTGATGTCATAGGTTTTAAAATGTCCTTCCTCCTCTCGGATACAATGGCAGTACAGTTAGCGTTCTTATTTTGTCTGCCACCTGTTAAACAATCTGCAACCAACCCAAGGTCTCTCCCCTCCCTGGTAGAGACAGAATTTCCTGTAAGGAACACATCATTTCAGCCTGTCTGAAGATGACTCCATTCTTTCTAACAAGGAACACATTATATTCAGCATTATGATTATAATAAGATTAATTCATCCATACAGTAACATAGTAGTATTCTGTTTAGTTATAATTCTAAGTCAAATGTATACATATTTTAGTCATTTATTCATAAAAATCCCGTAACAGTATGGAAATCTCAGAATTTTTGGGTGGCCTTCCTAAACCAGGATTCAGACACGGCAAGGACATCAGGGTTGGTGGAGTGTGCTAAAGCAGTGAGCAAAACAAATTTAGGGAGGAGGCTTTTGATGTTGACATGCATGAAACCAAGGCTTTTTCGATCACAAATTCAAACAACAGAAATCTCATAATTAAAATTCCTCAAACATACATGTGTCTTATATCATTTAAAAGATATTCTTGTTGTTAATCCCACCAAAGTGTCCGATTTCAAATATGCTTTTCAGCGAAAGCACTACAAACGATTATGTTAGGTCACCATCAAACCACAATAAGCACAGCCATTTTTCCAGCGAAAGATGGCAGTCAGAAAAAGCAGAAATAGAGATAAAATGAATCACTAACCTTTGATTATCTTCATCAGATGACACTCATAGGACTTCATGTTACACAATACATGCATGTTTTGTTTGATAAAGTTCATATTTATAACAAAAAATCTGAGTTTACATTGGCGCGTTACATTCACTAGTTCCAAAAACATCAAGTGATTTTGCATAGCCACATCGTTTCAACAGAAATACTCATCATAAATGTAGATGATAATACAAGTTATACACATGAAATTATAGATATACCTCTCCTTAATGCAACCGCTGTGTCAGATTTCAAAAAAACTTTACGGAAAAAGCAAACCATGCAATAATCTGAGACGGCGCTCAGAACAATAGCCAAATTAGCCGCTATGTTGGGGTCAACAGAAACCAGAAAATACATGATAAATGTTTCCTTACCTTTGATGAACTTCATCAGAATGCAGTCCTAGGAATCCCAGGTCCACAATAAATGCTTGATTTGTTCGATAATGTCTGTTATTTATGTCCAATTAGCGCCTTTGGTAAACAATTCCAAAGTCACAAAGCGCCTCCACTATAACGTGACGAAATGTCCAAAAGTTCCGTAACAGTCAGTAGAAACATGTAAAACGAGGTACTGAATCAATCTTTAGAATGTTGTTAACATACATCTTGAATAACGTTCCAACCGGAGAATTAGATTGACTTCAGAAGAGCGATGGAACGGACGTCCTCCTCATGTGAAGGCGCATGGTGAATGCGTGATCAGCTCGTGGCAGTGATTACTCATTTCTGTCTCCTTCGGCCCCCCTTCACATTAGAGTCATCAGACAAAGTTCTGTTGACTGTTGACATCTAGTGGAAGCCGTAGGAAGTGAAAACTCATCCATATCTCGCTGTAATTTTATTGAGAGCTTGGTTGAAAATCTGCCATCTCAGAAACAATTCAAACAGGAAGTGGAACTTCTCAGGTTTTTGCCTGCAATATGAGTTCTGTTATACTCACAGACATAATTCAAACAGTTTTAGAAACGTCAGAGTGTTTTCTATCCAATATGAATAATAATATGCATATATTAGCAACTGGGACTGAGGAGCAGGCCGTTTAATATGGGCACTTCTGTGCACCTTTCATCCAAGCTACTCAATACTGCCCCTGCAGCCATAAGAAGTTATGGCAATTGGTATACTACTTCGCAGTAATGTCAGAGGTTGAATTGTCTATTTAAACATGATACAGTACCTCACTGGAATTGTAAAAACAAAAATGATGTGAATGTTTTCCGATCGATAAGTTAGACATATCTGTTTTGTTCTAGGTCGTAATATCTCTTTGCCCTATGAAGAGTGGAACAGGAGGATCCAGCAGAACTTTGAGATGTTCTATCCCACTGGGCACACACTGTTTGAATCAACGTCCTTTCAATGAAATTACGTTGAACCAACGTGGAATTAGACATTAAATCAACGTCTGTGCCCGGTGCGATGTGTCTCACAACCTTCAGGACCCCAATGAGAAACATCCAGACCTGAGAGACATCTACAAGGACAGCCATGGGGCCGCCCGTTCCTGATGTGACTAGCAGCTAAGGCCTAACTTTGCTATCGCCATTGTGGTAGGAACCACAGTTCCTTTTTACTGCCTCATTAGCTTTGTAGCTAACGTCCTAGTGTCCTGTCCAAGGGGAATAATTGTGCATCAAACTGCCTCATGCTAAAGAAACAGGAAGATAGGCCCCTACTCTATGGGTCACTCTGGCTCTGATAAGGCTCACTTAGCTACGTCATTAGTGTTGTAAAGGCAAGTCAGTACTATGGATAACCCTAACACTATCAATGTGGGTGAAGAAAAGGTTATCACACATTTCTGTCCGTAATAGCCCTGCTGCTGTAAGACAGGTCTGTCTCTGGCTAACCCTAACCCTCTCAATGTTTGTTGCGTCAAAAAACAGAACACTCAAAACATGAGCACAATGGCAGCTCTTCCTTTAAAGAACTCCAGGCCTCAAGAGGGCAGATATTCCAAAAACACGCGTGGAACTAAAAAATTGAGCCAGGATTTCTGGAGGGACTACTTTTACATGCGCACCTGGCAGGGAACCATGGGTATAAAATGTTTGGGCTTAGCTTTGCTTGGGTCCTCAACATACAAACAGCTCATTGTTCAACCCTAAAGACGCAACTGGTATGTAATGTTTGGAATTATTTATTATGTTGCAACCAGTGCTTAGCACAATTTACATATTTAACTCTGGTAGGAGTGGTGACTTCTTTTGTTGTGGATATTTTCTGACTGCAGAAGTAATTGCTTGAAGTGCTAGATTAAATTGTTTAAAAGTCTACTTTATTCAAAGCCATGCTTTGTTGCTGTGTCATGCATTGTTTGTGTAAAATAATGCATGTTTATTCTCTGTTTTAAGGTTATCAACCTATTCCTATTCCCTATTCCTCTGTCATTCAACTACTCTATTCAACAAATCAACTGTTTCAACATATTCAACAAATGCCATCAAAACCATAATAAAACACTAAAAAGGAATTGAGTTGTCCCTTTGCATCCTTCACGTGTTGAGCAAGCCGTTTTCAAGTTTGGGCAGAGCTGAAATAATTATAACACCTAGACAACTTGACAATGTTGGTGTACTAAGGATACGAATGTATTTGTGCTGACCATTATGTGAGTCTTTCAAACAAATGTACTGTCCAGTATTCCCCGGGCTGCATTACAGTGTCTCTATAAAGGGTTTTATTCTGAATAAGAGGTCACCATTTGTCACAAAATCAGACCCTGCATTTGTCAGCACAGGCTTTAGAAATTAGAAGGCTATTGAGAAGTTTTCAGCTCATGCTAAAAGTCACTCCCATTGCCACTCAGTTACAGTGAATGCACGTGAATCACAATTCTTAAAAATTCACCAGAAACAACAATTTCACTGCTATATTTAAAAAATCCACCAGAACCTATTGACCCTGACCACCCCCAATATTCAACAAAGTTACGCCCTTGCATCAACATCACAGCAAACATACACAGAACATGGTTGCCATGTATCATGGCGTCAGAGAAGATGCGTGAAGGGAAGACGGAGAAAAAGAGGACGGAGGTCAGGCTGCCTTCTAAGAATTCGTACGAATAAACCCCCACTGCCTTCCGTTCTACTAGCTACCATGCAATCATTGGAAAATAAAATCGAAGACCTACAAGGAAGATTAAACTATCAACGGGACATTAAAAATTGTAATATCTTAGGCTTCACAGAGTCGTGGCTGAACGACGACATTATCAACATACAGCTGGCTGGTTATACCCTGTATCGGCAGGATAGAACAGCAGCGTCTGGTAAGACAAGCGGGGTGGACTATGCATATTTGTAAACAACAGCTGGTGCATGATATCTAAGGAAGTCTCAAAGTTTTGCTCGCCTGAGGTGTAGAGTATCTCATGATAAGCTGTAGACAACACTATCTAGAGTTTTCATCTGCATTTTTCGTAGCTTTCTACATATCACCACAGACTGAATATGGCACTAAGACCGCACTCAATGAGCTGTATTCCGCCATAAACAAACAGGAAAAAGCTCATCCAGAGGCGGCACTCCTAGTGTCCGGGGACTTTAATGCAGGGAAACTTAAATCCATTTTACCAAATTTCTATCAGCATGTTAAATGTGCAACTAGAGGGGAAAAAAACTCTAGACCACCTTTACTCCACACATAGAGACACGTACAAAGCTCTCCCTCGCCCTCCAGTTGGCAAATCTGACCATAATTCCATCCTCCTGATTCCTGCTTACAAGCTAAAAATTAAAGCAGGAAGCGCCAGTGACTTAGTCAATAAAAAAGTGATCAGATGAAGCAGATGCTAAACTACAGTTCTGTTTTGCTAGAACAGACTGGAATATGTTCCGGGATTATTCCGATGGCAGTGAGGAGTACACCACATCAGTCATTGGATTCATCAATAAGTGCATTGATGACGTCGTCCCCACAGTGACCGTACGTACATACCCCAACCAGAAGCCATGGATTACAGGCAACATCCACACTGAGCTAAAGGCTAGAGCTGCTGCTTCAAGGAGCGGGACTCAAACCCGGAAGCATATAAGAAATCCTGATATGTTCTCGGACGAACCATCAAACAGGCAAAGCTTCAATACAGAACTAAGATCGAATCGTACTACACCGTCTCCGATGCTTGTCGAATGTGGCAGGGCTTGCAAACCATTACAGACTACAAAGGGAAGTACAGCTGAGAGCTACCCAGTGATGCGAGCCTACCAGATGAGCTAAACTACTTCTATGCTCGCTTTGAGGCAAATAACACTGAAACATGCATGAGAGCACCAGCTGTTCCGGACGAATGTGTGTTTACGCTCTCCGTAGCCGATGTGAATAAGACCTTTAAACAGGTCGACGTTCACAAGGCCGCAGGGCCAGACGGATTACCAGGACGTGTACTGCGAGCATGACCAACTTGCAAGTGTCTTCACTGACATTATCAACCGCTCCCTGTCTGGGTCTGTAATACCAACATGTTTTAAGCAGACCACCATAGTCCCTGCGCCCAAGAACACTAAGGTAACCTGCCTAAGTGACTGCCGGCCCATAGCACTCACGTCTGTAGCCATGAAGTGCTTTGAAAGGCTGGTCATGGCTCACATCAACAACTTTATCCCAGAAACCCTAGACCCACTTCAATTTGCATACCGCCCTAACAGATTCACAGATGATGCAATCTCTATTGCACTCCACATTGCCAGTTCTCCCCTGGACAAAAGGACCACCTATATGAGAATGCTATTCATTGACTACTGCTCAGCGTTCAACACCATAGTGCACTCAAAGCTCATCAATAAGCTAAGGACCCTGGGACTAAACACCTCCCTCTGCATCTGGATCCTGGACTTCCTGACGGGCCACCCCCAGGTGGTAAGGATAGGTAACAACACATCCGCCACGCTGATCCTCAACACAGGGGCCCCTCAGGGGTGCCTGCTCAGTCCCCTCCTGTACTCCCTGTTCACTCATGACTGCACGGCCAGGAACAACTCCAACACCATTAAGTTTGCCGATGACACAACAGTGGTAGGCCTGATCACCGACAATGACGAGACAGCCTAAAGGGAGGAGGTCAGAGACCTGGCCGTGTGGTGCAAGGACAACAACCTCTCCCTCAACGTGACCAAGACAAATGAGATGATTGTGGACTACAGGAAAAGGAGGACCGAGTACGCCCCAATTCTCATCAACAGTGCTGTAGTGGAGCAGGTTGAGAGCTTCAAGTTCCTTGGTGTCCACATCACCAACAAACTAACATGGTCCAAGCACACCAAGACAGTCGTGAAGAGGGCACAACAAAAGCTATTTGGAATGGGTCCTCAGATCCTCAAAAGGTTCTACAGCTGCACCATCAAGAGCATCCTGACTGGTTGATCACTGCCTGGTATGGCAACTGCTCGGCCTCCGACCGCAAGGCACTGCAGAGGGTAGTGTGTATGGCCCAGTACATCACTGTGGCCAAGCTTAGTGCCATCCAGGACCTCTATATCAGGCGATGTCAGAGGAAGGCCCTAAAAATTGTCTAATTCTCCAGCCACCCTAGTCATAGACTGTTCTCACTGCTATCGGGCGGCAAGTGGTACCGGAGCGCTAAATAAATCTTCTCATTAATGACAAATGATACTGTTTGATGGAGTGATTTTAATTTTGAGACAGGTATTTGAAGCTTTGATGGTGTTAGTGCATTTTGCAAGAGAAATGTGTTGTTTTGGCAAACCCACTTCAGTTTAGGGGGCTGCGTTACAGTTTGTCTCGATTCATTGAATACTAAAGGAAACTGCAATCCACATGAGCGGAACTGGAATCCAAATAACCGTACAACCAGTTAGCCTAGCAATTTCTGATTGTTTTCACACTAAATGCAAATGCTAAACAGTTTTTTTAAACAGTAGATGTAACTCTCAATCACAAGACAGTTCTTGCAAAACAGGGGAACAACTCTCTACATGAGACACAAATAGCAATTGTCCAAAGCATGTCCATTTTTTTAATATTCACGGTCAATAACAATTTACTACCCTAATTGTTTATCTTTATCACCAACATGTAAACACCATTTGCATAATTGTTAACCTCACAATCAGTCCATGAATACATATTAAATATTGCACTGGTGAGTTCTTTGGTTTTCCATGGGTTACACATTAGATCACATTGCTTTTTTTTAATATTGCCAGTTGTATTTTATTGGTTGACGATATGACATACTGGCCTACGTCTTGTCTTCTATAATTTGTTTATTTAACTAGGCAAGTCAGTTAAGAACAAAATCTTACTTACAACGAAGGCCTACCCCGGCCAAAGCTTAACCCGGTCGACACTGGGGCAATTGTGCGCCGCCGAATGAGACTCCCAATCACGGCCGGTTGTGATACAGCCTGGAATCGAACTAAGGTCTGTAGTGCACTGAGATGCAATGCCTTAGACCGCTGCACCACTCGGGAGCCCACGTTGCATTGGGCAGAATATCAGATCTCACAACAATTGGAGGAGTGTTTAACATTACCAGTGTATCACCGATACTCAGATTATCATTATTTAGAGACCCCCCCAAAGTTGGACTTTGGGGTAACATTGCAGGGATTACAAAAACATTCTCTCTCCATAGAATTGTTAGCTGGGATGTCTGTACCTTGTCTCTCTCTGTGTTCTCCAGGCTCCAGAGCTGTTCACAGCGGAGAGCCTAGGAAGACACTAGAGATGGCAGAGCAGAAGCTACTCGGTCCCCTGGGAATGAAGACGTTGGATCCAGAGTAAGTGACTTTGTCTGAAATAGTATCCTATTACATACAGTTGAAGTCGGAAGTTTACATATACTTAGGATGGAGTCATTAAAACTCATTTTTCAACCACTCGACAAATTACTTGTTAACAAACTATAGTTTTGGCAAGTCGGTTAGGACATCTACTTTCTGCATAACACAAATAATTTTTCCAACAATTGTTTACAGATAGATTATTTCACTTATAATTCACTGTATCACATATCCAGTGGGTCAGAAATGTACATACACTAAGTTGACTGTGCCTTTAAACAGCTTGGAAAATTCCAGAAAATAATGTCATGACGCGCTCTGTCTCCTAGAGATTAACGTACTTTGGTGCGAAAAGTGCAAATCAATCCCAGAACAACAGCAAAGGACCCTGTGAAGATGCTGGAGGTAACGGGTACAAAAGTATCTAAAAAGATATACTCATATTTACAAAAATGTGAGGGGTGTACTCACTTTTGTGATATACTGTATATTCACAGTAAAACGAGTCCTATATCGACATAACCTGAAAGGCGCTCAGCAAGGAAGAAGCCACTGCTCCAAAACCGCCATAAAAAGCCAGACTACGGTTTGCAACTGCACATGGGGACAAAGATCATACTTTTTGGAGAAATGTCCTCTAGTCTGATGAAACAAAAATAGAACTGCCATAATGACCATCGTTATGTTTGGAGGAAAAAGGGGGATGCTTGCAAGCCAAAGAACACCATTCCAACCTTGAAGCACAGGGGTGGTAGCATCATGTTGTGTGGGTGCTTTGATGCAGGAGGGACTGGTGCACTTCACAAATTAAATGGCATCATGAGGAAGGAAAATGATGTGGACATATTGAAGCAACATCTCAAGACATCAGTCAGGAAGATAAAGCTTGGTCACAAATGGGTCTTCCAAATGGACACTGACCCCAAGCATGCTTCCAAATTTGTGCAAAATGGCTTAAGAACAACAAAGTCAAGGTATTGGAGTGGCAATTACAAAGCCCTGACCTCAATCCTATAGAAACTTTGTGGGCAGAACTGAAAAAGCGTGTGCGAGCAAGGAGGCCTACCACCCTGACTCAGTTACACAAGCTCTGTCAGGAGGAATGGGCCAAAATTCACCCAACTTATTGTGGGAAGCTTGTGGAAGGCTACCCGAAACGTTTGACCCAAGTTAAACAACTTAAAGGCAATGCTACCGAAAACGAATTGAGTGTATGTAAACTTCTGACCCACTGGGAATGTGATGAAAGAAATAAAAGCTGAAATAAATCATTTTCTCTACTATTATTCTGACATTTGTAACAGTTTTCCGCCTCCTCCGAAGAGGAGGAGCAGGGATTCGACCAAAACGCAGCGTTTGAATATGACATGATGTTTAATTAAACAAAACAGAAAACACAAACGAACACTTGAAGTTACAAAACAAATAAACGATGTAGACAGACCTGAACGACGAACTCACATGAAACACGAAGAACGCATGAACACGAAAACTGCCTACATAAAACGAACGAACAAACATAACCTGAAACAGTCCCATGTGACGCAATGACATACACAGACACAGGAGACAACCACCCACAACAAACAGTGTGAAAACACCTACCTTAATATGACTCTCAATCAGAGGAAATGAAAACCACCTGCCTCTAATTGAGAGCCATATTAGGTCACCCCTTAAACAAACATAGAAACAGAAAACATAGACTGCCCACCCAAACTCACGTCCTGACCAACTAACACATACAAAAACTAACAGAAACAGGTCAGGAACGTGACAACATTTCACATTCTTAAAATAAAGTGGTGATCCAAACTGACCTATGACAGGGAATTTTTACTTGGATTAAATGTCAGGAATTCTGAAAAACTGAGTTTAAATGTATTTGGCTAAGGTGTATGTAAACTGCCGACTTCAACTGTATATAGGGCACTACTTTTTACAAGGACACATAAGGAATAGGGTATAATTTCAGACACAACCACTGACGTGTTTCGTCCACACATTCACATACATTACATCATTATTCTTTTGTTGTTGCTTTATTTAGACACATCAGAACAGAAAGGTGAATGTTGGAGAATAAACAGTTAAGAAATTGGCAGCGTAGCATAGATTCGCTCTCAAGCAATAGTCAGAAGACGTCTGTGTTACTCACTAGACCAATCTCTTGCATCACAGTTAAGATATCTATTTTCTTTCCCCTCATGAAGTGACATGAAGTACTGTGGTGTCTATGATAATGCTCTGGATAGCGAGAATTTCAATGTCGCTAAGGGCTTCCAATACCCCTAAGGATCCATTAATAAATTTACAGCCCACATAAACATTTCTTAGCAAATATGAACTGTACTTTGCCAAGAAGATGGGAGATCTACGACAAGACTGCTAACCTAGTGAAGAATGTCCTCTCTAGGCATAACATTCACTTGGAGAGGTAAGACACAAGGCCAAGAACTTAAGTGACTGCAAAATACTACACAGTTCTCAATTGTTCAAACAATAAGTGACCAAAATGGTTTTGAAAATGCTCTCAGGATGAAATAATGTTTTTTCGAGTCAGAAGTACATTTGATTTTTCCGTTGTTTCACTCAATTGATATTATTGATTATATTTGTCACATAATCCATATTTTCTCTTATCACCCACCAGATTGTCTTGGAAGGGTCTACTTGAGCTGACGAATGAGAATGGCCAGTACTGCCCCTTCAGCTGTGAGACCCAGGCCTGGTCCATCACCACCATACTGGACATCCCGCAAGATCTGTAGGTTGAGAATATATTCTCCTCCTTTTCTTTTATTCTGTTCTTTTCTCTTCTCAAATCAAATTGTATTGGTCACATACACAGGTTTAGCACATGGGGGCTGCAGGTAGCCTAGTGGTTAGAGCGTTGGGCCAGTAACCAAAAGGTTGCCGGATCGAATCCCCGAACTGACGATGTAAAAATCTGTCGTTCTGCCCCTGAACAAGCTAGTTAACCCACTGTTCCTCAGTAGGCCATTATAGTAAATAAGAATTTGTTTTAACTGGCTTTCCTAATTAAATAAAGGTTACATTTAAATATATATATATATGTGTAATTAAGGAATATATAAACAATAGGATGAGCAATGTCGGAGTGGCATAGACCCATTACAGTTTCAGCCTCCTAGTCTATCAGTTTTCAAAAATATTTCAATTATGACAGTATTTTCAGTGAAGCCATTTTAAACAGTATCTCATACTCCTTAGCTGGAACCCTGTGTCTATCTCTGTAATGCCCGGGGTGTAGTGGATGAAAGGAGTCAAACGCAGGAGACAGAGAGTTCAGAGTAGCGTTCCAAATTTAATTCCCCACACGGGTGAAAACACGACGCTACTCTAAAAGTAATGCTTCACCACAAACAAAGTGAGAAAGACGAAAATCACAAACCAACGTACACGTACCCTGACACACAAGAATGTACAGACTGTACACACAACAATCCCGCACACCCAGCAGGCCGGGCTGCTGGGTAATAAAGCCCCACAAATCACCCTAACCACAAACAGGTGTCACTACTCAACAAAAAGGGAGGGGGAGGAAAAGTCAGTAGCAGCTAGTAGGCCAGTGACAACGACCGCCGAGCGCCACCCGAACAGGAAGGGGAGCCACCTTCGGTGGGAGTCGTTACAATCTCTAAAAAACGGCCTATAACAACATAAGAAACCTCTAAACCCCTCAACCTCTTTGTTACATCTGGATATTATGCCAATGTGTGTTTTTATAAATGTGTCTTGCATGGTCAATGTAGGCCTAGTCAATACATCTTGAATTGCTTTGAAATCTTGTAGACTTAAATGTTTTAGTACTTTTTTCTTAATTCTGCGCACTCATCCCTGCAAGGGTGAATTACCTGACTTCCAGTTCTAAATGCTGTCTCATACAATAGCCTATATATTTTTGCCCTCATGACGAGACATCAAACTGAATCAGAAATGTCAAAAATAGTGTGAAAATCTTGTCTGTAAATCCCCATGCTACACCACCGACCACCATAATAAAACATCTAAAAATACATTTTTTTTGTTTTGGTTTAAACTTGTATGAATCATACCAGTAGAAATAAATCATTTGAAGTAATCCTCTCTCGCTGTTACCTGCATAGTCATGATGATTCAGCCCCTCTTTTCTGCAAAGTCATTGTTTATTCATCCTCTTACTGGAGGCCATCATCTCCTACAGATTGTTATCACATTCTGGTAGTGGCATTGCCCAATGTGTTGAGGTTTTTCATCGCCCATTTAGCTGTGTGGAAACAAAAGACACGCACATCGTCTTAGTCACACACACAACATGTCTTAACCCCACACACACCACTGAGAAGAACATGGGAAAAACACAAAGTCTGACGTATAGGACGCCTCACAGGCCTTATAAACAGCTGCCCAAAGATGCCTCCCCACACATAGAACCAGTCATTAAAAGAAATAAATAAAACATGCTCACAAACACCTGCATCTATCGTTCAACATCAAACAACACACATTCATGAGTGAACAAAATCCACCCAACCACGCCCCAGACACACATCGGAAAACCTAACCTACTTGACGTATATATACAATACCAGTCAAAAGTTTGGACACACATACTCATCAAAGGGTTTTTCTTTGTTTGTACTATTTTCTACATCGTAGAATAATAGTGAAGTCATCAAAACTATGAAATAACACATATGGAATCATGTAATAACCAAAAAAGTGTTAAATAAATCAAAATATATTTTAGATGATAGATTCTTCAAAGTAGCCACCCTTTGCCTTGATGACAGCTTTGCACAATCTTGGCATTCTCTCAACCAGCTTCACCTGGAATGCTTTTCTAACAGTCTTGGAGTTCCCACATGCTGAGCACTTGTTGGCTGCTTTTCTTTCACTCTGCGGTCCAACTCTTCCCAAACCATTTCATTTGGGTTGAGGTCGGTTGATTGTGGAAGCCAGGTCTGGTTAAGCTGGTTAAGTGTGCCTTGAACTCTAAATAAATCACAAACAGTGTCACCAGCAAAGCACCATCACAGCTCGTCCTCCATGCTTCACGGTGGGAACTACACATGCGGAGATCATCCGTTCACCTACTGTACTCTGCGTCTCACAAAGGCGGTTGGAACCAAACACGGCAGTTCGAACCAAAAATCTCAAATTTGGACTCATCAGACCAAAGGACAGATTTCCACCGGTCTAATGTCCATTGCTCGTGTTTCTTGGCCCAAGCAAGTCTCTACTTCCTATTGGTGTCCTTTAGTAATGGTTTCTTTGCAGCAATTCGACCATGAAGGCCTGATTCACGCAGTCTCCTCTGAACAGTTGATGTTGAGATGTGTATGTTACTTGAACTCAGTAAAGCATTTATTTGGGCTGTAATTTCTTAGGCTGGTAACTCTAATGAACTTATCCTCTGCAGCAGAGGTAACTCTGGGCCACCCTTTCCTGTGACGGTCCTCATGAGAACCAGTTTCATCATAGAGCTTGATGGTTTTTGCAACTGTACTTGAAGAAACTTTCAAAGTTCTTGACATTTTCCGGATTGACTGACCTTCATGTCTTAAAGTAATGATGGACTGTCATTTCTCTTTGCTTATTTGAGCTGTTCTTGCCATAATACGGACTTAGTCTTTTACCAAATAGGGCTATGTTCTGTATACCACCCCTACCTTGTCACAACACAATGATTGGATCAAACACATTAAGAAGGAAAGAAATTACACAAGTTAACTTTTAAGAAGGCATACCTGAAATGCATTACAGGTGACTACCTCATGAAGCTGGTTGAGAGAATGCCAAGACTGTGCAAAGCTGTCATCAAGGCAAATGGTGGCTACTTTGAAGAACCTCAAATATAAAATATATTTTCATTTGTTTAACACTTTTTTGGTTACTAGATGATTCCATATCTGTTATTTCAAAGTTTTGATGTTTTCTCCATTATTCTACAATGTAGAAAATAGTAAAAAAAGAAAGAAGAAAACCCTTTGAATGAGTAGGTGTGTCCAAACTTTTGACTGGTACCGCACATGACATATGACCTTTAGGTCATGATCAAATGTTGACATAAGTTGGCCCAAGGTCATCCTCTTTGGTATGTTTGGTGGTACATTTTATTCAAGCATAATGTGCATAATATATACAGTGCATTCGGAAAGTATTCAGACCCCTCGACTTTTTCCAAATGTGTTTTTTCCCCCCTCATCAATCTACATTTACATTTAAATCATTTAGCAGACGCTCTTATCCAGAGCGACTTACAAGTACATACAATCATACTTTTTTGTACTGGCCCCCCGTGGGAAACGAACCCACAACCCTGGCGTTGCAAGCGCCATGATCTACCAACTGAGCCACAGGGGATCATCTAATCTACACACAATACCTAATAATGACAAATTAAAATTAAAATTAAACGTATTACTTTTTTTTACTTTATTGCAAACGTATTACAAATAAAAAAAACTGCAATATAACATTTACATAATTATTCAGACCATTTAACTCAGTACTTTGTTGAAGCACCTTTGGCAGCGATTACAGCCTTGAGTCTTCTTGGGTATGACGCTACAAGCTTGGCACACCTGTATTTGGGGAGTTTCTCCCATTCTTCTCTGCAGATCCTCTCAAGCTCTGTCAGGTTGGATGGGCAGCTATTTTCAGGTCTCTCCAGAGTTGTTAGATCGGGTTCAAGTCCGTGCTCTGCCTTCACCACTCAAGGACATTCAGAGACTTGTCCCAAAGCCACTCCTGCGTTGTTTTGACTGTGTGTTTAGGGTCGTTGTCCTGTTGGAAGGTGAACCTTCGCAACAGTCTGAGGTCCTGAGCGCTCTGGAGCAGGTTTTCATCAAGGATCTCTCTATACATTGCTCCGTTCATCTTACCCTCAATCCTGACTAGTCTCCCAGTCCCTGCCGCTGAAAAACATCCCCACAGCATGATGCTGCCACCACCATGCTTCACCGTGGGGATGGTGCCAAGTTTCCTCCGGACGTGACCCTTGGCATTCAGGCCAAAGAGTTCTATCTTGGTTTTATCAGACCAGAGAATCTTGTTTCTCATGGTCTGAGAGTCCTTTAGGTGCCTTTTGGCAAACTCCAAGCGGGCTGTTGTGCCTTTTACTGAGGAGTGGCTTCCATTTGGCCACTCTACTATAAAGGCCTGATTGGTGGAGTGCTGCAGAGATGGTTGACCTTCTGGAAGGTTCTCCCATCTCCACTGAGGAACTCTGGAGCTCTGTCAGCGTGACCATCGTGTTCTTGTTCACCTCCCTGACCAAGGCCCTTCTCCCCCGACTGCTCAGTTTGGCAAGGTGGCCAGCTCTCGGGAGAGTCTTAGTGGTTCCAAACTACTTCCATTTAAGAATGATGAAGGGCACTGTGTTCTTGGGGACCTTCAATGCTGCCTCGACACAATTCTGTCTCGGAGCTCCACAGACAATTCCTTTGATCTCATGGCTTGGTTTTTGCTCTGACATGCACTGTCAACTGTGGGACCTTATATAGACAGGTGTGTGTCTTTCCAAATCATGTTCAATCAATTGAATTTACCACAGGTGGACTCCAATCAAGCTGTAGAAACATCTCAAGGATGATCAATGGAAACAGGATGCACCTGAGCTCAATTTTGAGCCTCATAACAAAGGGTCTGAATACTTATGTAAATAAGGTATTGATTTTCTTTATTTTTAGTAAATTAGCTAACATTTCTAAAACTGTTTTTGCTTTGTCATTATGAGATATTTTGTGTAGATTAATGAGGTTAATGAGGTTTTTAATCCATTTTAGAATAAGGATGTAACGTAACAAAATGTGAAGTTGAATACTTTCCAAATGCACTGTATATGCCATTTAGCAGACGGTTTTATCCAAAGCGACTTATAGTCTGTGCATACATTTTACATATGGGTGGTTCCGGGAATTGAACCCACTACCCTGGTGTTAGAAGCGCCATGTTCTACCAACTGAGTTACATAGGACCATATACTAAGGACCATGCATTTCAGAGATTTTTTCCGTTATGTTTACTACGTAGTGCTGGGAATACCAAGGGGGTAAAGTGCCATGGGAAGTTCCATCTTCTGGGACACAGGGTTTGTCTTTCTATAGCCTCAGTTCCATGCTTCTTTCACATTGTGTTTCTATTGTCACTAATGGGAAGGGTAGGGGTTTCAGCACCTGTTTCCTAACCTCGTTCACCAGACACTTACTTGGCATTTTTCCATCTTGGCATCTTTTTGGTTCCAGGTAGAAATCTTTTGGCTTCTATGTAGAACCCTCTCCTCTACATGGAAGCCAAAAGGGTTCTACCTGGAACCAAAAGGGTTCTACCTGGAACCAAAATCGCTTATTCAAAGTGTTCTCCTATGGGGACAGCCAAAGAACCCTTTTGGTTCGAGATAGCACCTTTTTTGTGAACTATTGGAAGTTGATATAAAGTGAACAATAACGTTATTTCAACAATTCATGCTCAATACCATTTAGAGACATATTTTGAGCTGATAGTAGATAAATTCTACTTAAATGTTTGTAGGCTATAACAAATATACAGTATATTATATATGGCCATCGAAATGATTATAAAGGGTCACGACCTCTACAGAGTACCTAACCCGGATCCGGGAGCACCCCCCACCCCCCCCACACTGATTAGCATCGCTAGCATAGCGTCACAATTAAATAGTAGCATCTAAATATCATTAAATCACAAGTCCAAGACACCCAATGAAAGACACAGATCTTGTGAATAAAACCACCATTTCAGATTTTTTAAATGTTTTACAGGGAAGACACATGTAAATCTATTAGCTAAACACGTTAGCAAAAGACACCATTTTCTTACTCCAACAGTTTCTTACTCCATCAGGTGCTATCACCAATTCGGCTAAACTAAGATATTGATAGCCACTAACCAACAAACAAATTCATAAGATGACAGTCTGATAACATATTTATGGTATAGCATAGTTTTTTTTTTTTAAATGTGCATTTTTCAGGTATAAATCACAGTTCTACATTGCAGCTGCAATCTGATATAGTGCTGATGCAGCTAGAACAATTACAGAGACCAACGTTATATAACTAATTACTTGTCTTAAAACATTTCAGAAAAAATACACAGCGTACAGACATTGAAAGCCCAACATCTGGTGAATCCAAACAATATTTCAGATTTATTAAATGTTTTATAGCGAAAACAAAATGTAGCGCTAAATTAGCATAACCAGGCCAGCCAGAACCAGCTGGGCGCGCCCGACCAGTTCACATGCACGACAGATATATGAAATAACATCGTAAATTGGGTCTTACTATTGCTGATCTTTCATCAGAATGTTGATCAAGGTGTCCTTAGTCCTGATGAGTCGTTCAATCCATTCACAATGGCAACTTCCCCTCTTCATTTAGCCTGGGTACTGGTCGACTGGCACGGTCCCTGTCCAAAGTTAAAAAACTCAAAGAACGGAACACGGCAAAACTCCCGAAAAAATTCTAATAATCTGATTAAACTATATTGAAAAAACATACATTACGTTGATATGGTCACATGTATCAAACAAACTTCGAGACGGAGATAGTTTTCATCCGTAACGTCAGCATAACAAAAGACAATTGCACCTCTAAAACGCGCGTTTCAGAAAACCGGAAGTTGTCGGTCACGCTAAAGAAATAGGTCTTATTTCACGTCAGTACAAGATAAACAAAAAATTTATCCTCTGACAACTTCCTGACACCCAGAGGAAGACGAAGGAAGTGTGTTTCGGGTCATAGGTGGCATGACCATATATAGGCAGAGCGTTGAAGCGAGCATACACATCTTGCAATCTTCTTCTGGCTCAGGGAAAGTGCTGTGAAATGACCTGTGTTTCACTCAGAGACAAAATTGGAACGGTTTTAGAAACCATAGCTTGTTTTCTATCCAATGGTATATGGTTATATGCATATAGTAACAGCAATAATTGAATAAGAGGCAGTTTAATCTGTAGAGGCAATTATGCTAATGCGAAACAGCACCCCCTGTATTCTCAAGAAGTTTTAAGTAATAATATATTTCTGTTTTACTTTATTATTGTAATACAGTCCATCTGAAGCTCTATAAGATGGAAAGATGTAATGTCTGAAGTATGTTAGCTGTGCAGGAGAAGCTTCTTCACTCGAGGCATTGGACTGAATGTGCATGAAAGTTATTTCTTCAGAGCAAGCGTGATTGTATGGATTGTATTCATTCACCAACATTCAAATCCTTCCATATTCTACTCAGCACTTACTATCAGTCCCAACCGTCAGCAGTTAATTGTTTGCCTTTCATTTGTCTTAATTTTGAATAGCTCAGTTTTGCATGGCAGGTCACACTCCAGGTGTACCTAATAAATTAATTGCTCAAACCAGAGTGTAAAACCAGTGTTTTTAGAATGTTCTAATCTAGAAGGTCCATGTCTGAAAGGTGAGATGTTGTTTTATGAAAGCTGCAATATGTTACTTTTTGGGAGACCCTACCAAATCCACATACACATGTAAAATATTGCATTTTCAGATGTTTGAAGCTGGTGTACAAACCCAGAAGTAAAAGACGCAAAAACGAAACTGGGAAGCATAGAAAAAGAGCACATAGAACAGATCTACCACTTCTTAGACTGTCATTCTCATTGAAAGCAAGTCTAAGAAGTGGTAGATCTGTTCTATGTGCTCTTTTTCTATGCTTCCCAGTTTCGTTTTTGCGTCTTTTACTTCTGGGTTTGTACACCAGCTTCAAACATCTGAAAATGCAATATTTTAGGTTACTGAAAATATATTTCACAGTGGTTTAGACTGCTGGTTCTACTTGTTAATTAATTGCACACACTTGGTGTCCCAGGTCTAAATCAATCCCTGATTTGATGGGAACCATGAAATTATCAGTGGTATAAAGTACTTTAGTAGAAATACTTTAAAGTACTACTGAAGTAGTTTTTTTGGGGTATCTGTACTTTACTTTACTATTTATATTTTGACTACTTTTACTTTTACTTCACTACATTCTTAAAGAAAATTATGTACTTTTTACTCCATACATTTTCTCTGACACCCAAAAGTAGTAGCTACAATTTGAATGTTTAGCAGTACAAGAAAAAGGTCAAATTCACACACTTATCAAGAGAATGTCCCTGGTCATCCCGACTGCCTCTTATAGGGGTCTTTGGTCTGGTTTGCTAACTACCTCTCTCAAAGAGTGCAGTGTATTAAGTGAGAACATCCGCTGTCTCAGCCACTACCTATCCCCAAGGGTGTACCCCAAGGCTTGATCCTAAGCCCCACGCTCTTCTCAATTTACATCAACAACATATTTCAGGCAGTAGGAAGCTCTCTCATCCATTTATATGCAAATGATACAGTCTTATACTCAGCTGGTCCCTCCCTGGATCTTGTGTTAAATACTATACAAGAAATCTTTCTTAGTGTCCAACAAGCTTTCTCTGCCCTTAACCTTGTTCTGAACACCTCCAAAACAAAGGCCATGTGGTTTGGTAAGAAGAATGCCCCTCTCCCCACAGGTGTGATTACTACCTCTGAGGGTTTAGAGCTTGAGGCAGTCATCTCATATATGTACTTGGGAGTATGGCTAGACGGTACACAGTCCTTCTCTCAGCACATATCAAAGCTGCAGGCTAAAGTTAAATCTAGACTTGCTTTTCTCTATCGTAATCGCTCCTCTTAAACCCCAGCTGCCAAACTAACCCTGATTCAGATGACAATCCTACCCATTTTAGATTACGGAGACGTCATTTGTAGATCGGAAGGTAAGGGTGCTCTCGAGCAGCTAGACGTTCTTTACTATTCCGCCATCAGATTTGCCACTAATGCTCCTTACAGGACACATCACTGCACTCTATGCTCTTCTGTAAACTGGTCATCTCTGTATACCTATTGCAAGACCCACTGGTTGATGCTTATTTCTAAAACCCTCTTAGGCCTCACTCCCCCTTATCTGAGATATCTACCGCAGCCCTGTTTTGTAATTTAGTAATCAATGTTCATAAATTGCAATTATATTTTTAGGTCTGAACCCCAGAGGTTGTAGAGTTCTGGTTTAAATGAAACAGACAGAATTCCCATCTCACAATTAGTCAAATCCAGTTATATTTGCGAGAGCTCTCCTGCTCATATACAAAGACGTCCCTTTTATAATATTCTCTTAACCTATGCCCATACATCCACACTAGCATTAGGACTTTCTCCTGAAGTCTCACCACAGTTTATTACCACTCAGCTGACAGTTCCAGTCCCCCCCAGATATGGGAAACCTGGAGGGGCTCTCCCTGTCTTATTTTATCTCCACAGAGTTATAGCTGGGTCGGTTCAAACATAGGTTAAGGAGTCTCTTTGCTTTCTTTTGGCACACACATACATCCCTATCTTCCCCAATGGTTATCAGCTTTAATTACTCCTTGTCCATGCTACATAACCTCTAATCCTAATGTTTAAGTTTCCGGGTAGAGTTAATTAATAATTTATCTTAAACCTTCATAAAATATTGTAACAAGCCCTAATCCTCCACATACAACACCTGTTCTGCCAGTCATATTCTGTTAAAGGTCCCCAAAGCACACATCCCTGGGTCGCTCATCTTTTCAGTTTGCAACAAACACTCAAACTGGACAGTTTTATCTCAATCTCTTCATTCAAAGATTCAATCATGGACACTTTTACTGACAGTTGTGGCTGCTTTGTGTGATGTATTGTTGTCTCTACCTTCTTGCCCTTTGTGCTGTTGCTTGTGTACAATAATGTTTGTACCATGTTGTGTTGCTACCATGTTGTTGTCATGTGTTGCTGCCATGCTATGTTGTTGTCTTAGGTCTCTCTTTATACAGTGTTGTCTCTCTTGTCCTGATGTGTGTTTTGTCCTATATTTTTATATAATGTATTTTTAATCCCAGACCCCGCCCCCGCAGGAGGCCTTTTGCCCTTTGGTAGGCCGTCATGCAAATAAGAATTTGTTCTTAACTGACTTGCCTAGTTAAATAAAGGATAAATAAATAAAAAATATATATAACCTGGTGGACTCACTAAACATAAATGCTTCCTTTGTAAATTATGTCAGTGTGCCCCTGGACGTCAAAAAAAGTTATAAAAAAGGAAATTGTGCCGTCTGGTTTGCTAAATATAAGGAATTTGATGTCTAACATTTGCTTTTACTTTGTACTTTTACTCAAGTAGTATTTTACTGGGTTACTTTCACTTTTACTTTATTTTTACTCAAGTATGACAATTGAGTGGTTTTTCCACCTCTGGAAAAAAAATGGCTTCGAGATCCAGAGTTGAGTTTGAGGGCTCTAAACTGTACATTGCTTGTTTTGTCACATAAACTGAAATTAGGTCAACTATTAGAATTTTTGCAACCAGGAAATGGTTGAGCGATTTCTGCATATTACATCTTTAATTAAGTTTTATTTTTTTACATTTTGCCCTCAGTGTACTTTTTAGGCCTTTAAGTGACGTGTCAAACTCATTTCATCGAGGGATGCTGGTTTCCTCTCCAACCTTGTACTTAATTGATGAATTAAGGTCACTAATTAGTAAGGAACTCCCCACACCTGGTTGTCTACGTCTTAATTGAAATGAAAAAAAAAAACCCTGCAGGGCCCAGTTTCCCAAAAGCATCTTAAGGCTAAGTACGTTGTTAGAACCTTCGTAGGTGCATCGTTAAATCTCCAAGCTGTTTCCCAAAACCATCGTTATTAATGTTGCACTTGAAAAATGCTTGTAATCTAACGCCTGCCTCAGACCACTCATGGAACAACTAAGTAGGTCGTTGCTGCATCACTTTATACACAGCAGAAACATAGAATCACATGGTTTATACAAATTCATTCAAAGTTGCGATGCCTTTGCAATTTATATAAAACAAGCTACATATAAAAAGATGATTCAAATTAAAACTGAATAGACTGCATTAAAATATACTATACAGTAGGCTATAGGCCTATTTCAATCATATTGAAATACATTTCCTGTTCAATCAATTGGGTTACTTTTTGCTACTTGTAGTAACCGTCTGTAATTTGTCTCAATATATTTTATGATGTGTAGCCTAACGTGATGTGCCAAATCTTGATTTAGTTCCACATTATAGGGTAAGCATTAGAATAAGCCACCTCAGTATTTTCAGCCTTAGGTGATATCTTTCTAGTAGCTGATCCATCCTTAGTATTGTAGAATAATTATAATGTTAAGGTAAGATTTGAATGGAGAAAGCTGATCCGAGATCAGCGTTGCCTTTCTTTCAAGCCTATCAGTATTGACACACACCTCAACGATGCACATAGCGAACGACGGCTAAACCCTAACCCGGACGACGCTGGGCCAATTGTGTGCCGCCCTATGGGACTGTGATTGTGATACAGCCTGGACTCGAACCACGGTCTGTAGTGACGCCTCTAGCACTGTGATCAGTGCGGATTTAGGTGTAGGCGACATGGGCGGCCGCCCAGGGCGGCATCTTGCCGGCAGCGGCACAGGGCGCCCGCATAAAGAAATGTGGAATGGTGACATTTGCACGATCGGTTTTCTATCGCTCATTTGCATGTCACGTCAATGATATCCTGTCACCTTGTGGGACTGGGGGTCAATTAACCTTGTCGGAGTGGGCGCCCTGATTCTAGTTTGTGAGCTAGGCAGGCCTCCCACTCAGAAGTACGAGATAGGGAGGGCGGTGGCGGTAGGTTGAAGCCTGAGGTAGGGGGACCGGGGGAATCTATCAAATAGAGCACCTCTAACTTTGTACAGTACTAATGCAATACTCGGGAGCCCATTCTTCGGCCATTGTAGGCGCAATGCATCATCATAACACTTGTAAACCTATTCAATCGCTATCGGGAAACCGAGCCCAGGTAAATTGAAAGTCATATCTGTCTCTGGTCGTATTCCCCTGCTCAGACATTGCATGCATCAACCTGTTTGCGTGCTACGTCATCGATTGTGCCGCAATCTATTTTTAGATTGCTATAAATAATATGTGTAAAAGCTGATACATAAATTCCTGTCCATTGTAAGATCTGCGCAGAGGAATGCCCCTCTGTCTTCACCTAGGGCTAGATTCAATCCATATCGCCGAACTTCATTATAGCTATATTTTTTTCAATTCTTTGGTACATTTTCACTACACTTAGTACAAAACTCTAAACAGATAATCAGAAGGCAGTTGTTTCAAAACTCTAAGCACTCCAATTGACTAGTACAACACACCAATTTATGTTATTTTATTTTAAATGTAAATGTTCACCAAACTGTTTTCGTGTAGAAATACATGTTTCACATTGCAATAAATGTTCAAATAAAGTAATTGCTTTTCACAATGCAATGGTCACATATTTTCTTATATGACTGTCTTCTCATTTGTTAAAATAAATTTTACTATCCGTCTGCTTTTAATTGATAACCACTTAACCTTTTGGTAAACCTATAGATTCTTTTGGTAAACCTATAGATTATTTTGGTAAACCTATAGATTATTTTGGTAAACCTATAGAAGCATTTTTTGTACTACAGATTTTGAGAGCTACATAATGAAAATGTATGCTTGTAAACATATAAAGTATGATAAACTGTATACTGTAACGTACTATTATATTGATGAAAATTCAAATTTTACTTCACATTAAGTTAAGCAATCTGATATTGACAAGATCAGAGATAATTCTGCCTTACAATTAAGACCGAAATCAGGCTTTATGATATCTGTTTTATCTTATGACAGTGTCCTGGTTGAATTATCTTCAGTTTTAGAGAAAATTGAGTGTCACATTTGCAGTAACCACAAAATCCAAGTAAAAGCCAAGGAAAACAGCAGTAAATGAAGTTAATGCACTCTGGCTTTGTTCCATCATGTTTTGACTACAGTTACTATGGTTTGCCCTGGTATTCTATCCGGCTCCGAGTTCAGGCCATCACGGTCATGACACACACACACCATGACAGCCAAGAAAGTTGGATAAACACATTTAGATTTTAGATAGTACACTTTGCTTTTGCATTACCCATATAGTTTTAAGGCCATACAAAGGTAGAGTGCATTGTCAGCAGTCCGCCTCCTGTCCGTCCTATTGCCATAGGTACACCTTCCTGAAAATAATGGCACTATACGTTGCTAATCCTGATCTGCCTTAAAGATTAGATGCCTTTAAAGATAAAAATGTTCTATTGTGGTTAGCCATACTCATCGTTCAGGGTTACTGTCAGAGATACAGTTGAAGTCGGAAGTTTACATAAACCTTAGCCAAATACATTTAAACTCAGTTTTTCACAATTCCTGACATTTGATCCAAGTAAAAATTCCCTGTCTTAGGTTAGTTATGATCAGCACTTTATTTTAAGTGAAATGTCAGAATAATAGCAGAGAGAACAATTTCTTTCATTTTTTATTTCTTTCATCACATTCCCAGTGGGTCAGAAGTTTACATACACTCAATTTGTATTTGGTAGCATAGCTTTTAAATAGTTTAACTTGGGTCAAACATGTCGGGTAGCCTTCCACAAGCTTCCCACAATAAGTTGGGTGAATTTTAGCCCATTCCTCCTGACAGAGCTGATGTAACTGAGTCAGGTTTGTAGGCCTCCTTGCTCGCATAGGCTTTTTCAGTTCTGCTCACAAATTTTCTATGGGATTGAGGTCAGGGCTTTGTGATGGCCAGTCCAATACATTGACTTTGTTGTTCTTAAGCCATTTTGGCACAAATTTGAAAGTATGCTTGGGGTCATTGTCCATTTGGAAGACCCATTTGTGACCAAGCTTTAACTTCCTGACTGATGTCTTGAGATGTTGCTTCAATATATCCACATAATTGTCTTTCCTCATGATGCCATCTATTTTGTGAAGTGCACCAGTCCCTCCTGCTGCAAAGCACCCCCACAACATGATGCTGCCACCCCCGCGCTTCACGGTTGGGATGGTGTTCTTCTGCTTGCAAGCCACCCCCTTTTTCCTCCAAACATAACGATGGTCATTATGGTCAAACAGTTCTATTTTTGTTTCATCAGACCAGAGGACATTTCTCAAAAAAGTACGATCTTTGTCCCCATGTGCAGTTGCAAACTGTAGTCTGGCTTTTTATGGCGGTTTTGGAGCAGTGGCTTCTTCCTTGCTGAGCGGCCTTTCAGGTTATGTGGATATAGGACCTATTTTACTGTAGATACTTTTGTACCCGTTACCTCCAGCATCTTAACAAGGTCCTTTGCAGTTGTTCTGGGATTGATTTGCACTTTTCGCACCAAATTCATCTCTAGGAGACAGAACGCGTCCCGTCCTGAACGGTATGACGACTGCGTGGTCCCATGGTGTTTATACTTGCGTACTATTGTTTGTACAGATGAACGTGGTACCTTCAGGCATTTGGAAATTGCTCCCAAGGATGAACCAGACTTTTTGCAATTTTCTTTCTGAGGTCTTGGCTGATTTCTTTTGATTTTCCATGATGTCAAGCAAAGAGGCACTGACTTTGAATGTAAGCCTTGAAATACATCCACAGGTACACCTCCAATTGACTCAAATTATGTCAATTAGCCTATCAGAAGCTTCTAAAGCCATGACATCATTTTCTGGAATTTTCCAAGCTGTTTAAAGGCACAGTCAACTTAGTGTATGTAAACTTCTGACCCACTGGAATTGTGATGCAGTGAATTATAAGTGAAATAATCTGTCTGTAAACAATTGTTGGAAAAATTACTTGTAAATGTCCTAACCGACTTGCTAAAACCCTAGTTTGTTAACAAGAAATGTGTGGAGTGGTTGAAAAATGAGTTTTAATGACTCCAACCTAAGTGTATGTAAACTTCCGACTCCAACTGTATGTCACATTTCTATTACTACATGATTTCATGAGAAAAACCTTCTGCAGGGTGTGTAATGCAAGTTAAGGTGTCACGCCCTGGCCTTAGTATTCTTTGTTTTCTTTAATATTTTAGTTAGGTCAGGGTGTGACATGGGGAATGTTTGTGTTTTGTCTCGTCTTGGGTGGTTATATGGTAAGGGGGTGTTGGGTTTAGTGTATGGAGTTGTGTTTAGTGAATGTGTCTATGTATAACGTTTGTAGCTTTTGTATTGCACTTATGTTTGTAGCTTCACGGTCGTTTGTTGTTTTGTTTAGTTTTGTTATAAGTGTTAGTTTCGTGTTTCACTCGTCTCTAATAAAAGAGCATGTATTTTTCACACGCTGCGCCTTGGTCCACTCTTCATCCTCAAGACGATCGTGACAGAATTACCCACCAAACCGGGACCAAGTAGCGTGTTAAGCAGCAGCAGGAGCAGCGCATAAAGGATTCTTGGACTTGGGAGGAGATACTGGAAGGTAAGGGACATTGGGCTCAACCGGGAGAATATCGACTCCCTCGTGAAGAGCTGGAGGCGGCTAAAGCCGAGAGGAGGCGATATGAGGAGGCAGCACGGAAGCAAGGCTAGAAGCCTGAGAGTCAAACCCAAAGATTTCTTGGGAGGGGGCTACAAGGGAGTGTGGCGAAGTCAGGTAGGAGACCTGCGCCAACTCCCCGAGCTTATCGTGGAGTGCGAAAGTACGGGCAGACACCGTGTTATGCGGAAGAGCGCACGGTGTCTCCTGTACGTGTGCATAGCCCGGTGCGGGTTATTCCACCTCCCCGCACTGGCAGGGCTAGATTGAGTATTGAGCCGGATGTCATGAAGCCGGCCCAACGCATCTGGCCTCCAGTGCGTCTCCTCGGGCCGGCATACATGGCACCAGCCTTACGCATGGTGTCCCCGGTTCGCCTACACAACCCAGTGCGGGTTATTCCACCTCCCCGCATTGGTCGGGCTACGGGGAGCATACAACCAGGTAAGGTTGGGCAGGCTCAGTGCTCAAGGGAGCCAGTACGCCTGCACGGTCCGGTATTTCCGGCGCCACCTCCCCGCCCCAGCCCAGTACCACCAGTGCCTACACCACGCACCAGGCTTCCAGTGTGTCTCCAGAGCCCTGTTCCTCCTCCACGCACCCGCCCTATGGTGCGTGTCTCCAGCCCGGTACCACCAGTTCCGGCACCACGCACCAAGCCTCCTGTGCGTCTCCAGAGTCCTGTGCGTCCTGTTGCTGCTTCCCGCACTAGCCCTGAGATGCGTGTCCCCAGCCCGGTACCACCAGTGCCGGCACCACGCACTAGGCCTAATGTGCATCTCCAGGGTCCAGTATGCCCTGTTCCTTCTCCCCGCACTAGCCTTCAGGTGCGTGTCCCCAGCTCGGTACCACCAGTTCCGGCACCACGCACCAAGCCTCCTGTAGGTCTCCAGAGCCCTGTACGCACTGATCCTTCTCCCCGCACTTGCCCTGAGGTGCGTGCCCTCAGCCCGGTACCACCAGTTCCAGTACCACGCACCAGGCCTATAGTGCGCCTCGAGAATTCAGTGTGCCCTGTTCCTGCTCCCCGCACTAGCCTTGAGGTGCGTGTCTCCAGTCCGGTACCACCAGTTCCGGCACCACGCACCAGGCCTACTGTGCGCCTCAGCAGGTCAGAGTTGGCCGTCTGCCCAACGCCGCCTGCACTGCTCGTCTGCCCAGCGCCGTCTGAGCTGCCTGCCTGCCCAGCAGCCAGCCATGAGCAGCCAGAGTCGCCAGCCAGCCATGAGCAGCCAATGTCGCCAGCCAGCCATGAGCAGCCAGAGCCTACTGCCAGCCATGAGCAGCCAGAGCCGCCAGTCAGCCAGGATCTGCCAGAGCCGCCAGCCAGCCAGGATCTTCCAGAGCCGCCAGTCAGCCAGGATCTACCAGAGACACCACAGCTGGTATTGACAATGGTGGAGTGGGGGTCACGTCCCGCACCCGAGCCGCCGCCATAGGAAGGCCCACCCCGGACCCTCCCCTTCTGTGTTAGGTTTTGCGGCCGGAGTCCGCACCTTTGGGGGGGGGGGTACTGTCACTCCCTGGCCTTAGTATTCTTTTGTTTTCTTTATTATTTTAGTTAGGTCAGGGTGTGACATGGGGAATGTTTGTGTTTTGTCTCGTCATGGGTGGTTACATGGTAAGGGGGTGTTGGGTTTAGTGTATGGGGTTGTGTTTAGTGAATGTGTCTATGTATAACGTTTGTAGCTTTTGTATTGCACTTACGTTTGTAGCTTCACGGTCGTTTGTTGTTTTGTTTAGTTTGGTTATAGTTTTGTTATAAGTGTTCGTTTCGTGTTTCACTCGTCTCTAATAAAAGAGCATGTATTTTTCACACACTGCGCCTTGGTCCACTCTTTATCTTCAAGACGATCGTGACACAAGGTGACCTTGGATGAATGTCAACAAGCTGTATAAAGAGCATTGTTAAAGGGCAACTGCTCCACTTTTCAAAGTATTCATTATCTCCAGGGCCTACATGTAAGAAAAACAGTGATTTTCAAAACCAGCAGTGAGCCAGATGGAGGGTATTTTCTATATCAAATCAAATTTTATTGGTCACATACACATGGTTAGCAGATGTTAATGCGAGTGTAGCGAAATGCTTGTGCTTCTAGTTCCAACCGTGCAGTAATATCTAACTTAATCTAACTAGCTCCTCATGTCACTGCGAATCTCATAGTGTTTGTAAATCACTGCTTTTAAATAGTTGTAACATTTGATGTAATTGATTAGAATTTTTTAAGGTTATATTTTTTTTTCACAAAATGAAGAAATCGTCCGTTTTCACATACTGTATGTAGACACTGATTTGGTCCTGGAGATTATGAATATGAGGTTGAAAAGTGGCAGATGTCCCTTAAAATAACTGCTTTAATCTAACTGCATTGGGCAAAGTACTCTAATATCGTAGTATATGCCATTTACTTAGCAGGTGCTTTTATCCAAAGTGTCCACACATTTTCACATGTGATCCCAGTGGGAATCAAACCCAGAACTCTGGTGTTAGTGCCATGCTCTTACTAACTGAGCCACACGAGACACTACAATAAGCACAAAACTGTAAAATACAATACAGTTGGAAGGTGTATGATTTCCATCACCATGAGTGTGCCACCTATCTTCAAGTCATGGATGAGGCATGCAATGACATTAATCCAGACCTACAGTACCAGTCAAAGGTTTGGTGAGGCGTGTTTAGTTTATTTATTAAATTATTCACTCCTTGAACTTGCCTCCCGACTCCCAGTGCACGCACACTTTACCAAAAGTTTGGACACACCTACTCATTCAGATTTCCACCTGTCTAATGTCCATTGCTCGTGTTTCTTGGCACAATCAAGTCTCTTATTATTATTGGTGTCCTTTAACAGTAGTTTATTTGCAGCAGTTGAACCTTGTAAGCCTGATTCACACAGTCTCCTCTGAACAGTTGATGTTGAGATGTGTATGTTACTTGAAATCCGAAGCATTTATTTGGGCTGCAATTTCTGAGGTGCAGTTAACTCTAATGAACTTATCCTCTGCAGCAGAGGTAACTCTAGGTCTTCCTTTCCTGTGGTGGTCCTCATGAGAGCCAGTTTCATCATAGCGCTTGATGGTTTTTGCGACTGCGCTTGAAGAAACGCTAAAAGTTCTGAACTTGATTCCTTTAAAGTAATGATGGACTTTTGTTTCTCTTTGTTTATTTGAGCTGTTCTTGCCATAAGATGGACTTTTATTTTTATTGTTCTTTTTTTATTTAACTAGGCAAGTCTTTTATCAAATAGGGCTATCTTCTGTATACCACCCCTACCTTGTCACAACTGATTGGCTCAAACGCATAAAGAAGGAAAGAAATTCCACAAATGAACTTTTCACAAGGCACACTTGTTAATGCATTCCAGGTAACTACTTCATGAAGCTGGTTGAGAGAATACCAGGAGTGTGCAAAGCTGTCATCAAGGCAATGGGTGGCTACGTTGAAGAATCTAAATGATAAAAATATTTTATTGGTTACGACATGATTACATATGTGTTATTTCATAGTTTTGATGTCTTCACCATGTACTGTACAATGTAGAAAATAGTGAAAATCAAGAAAAACCCTTGAATGAGTAGGTGTGTCCAAACTTTTGAGTGGTGCTGTATGTCAGGTTTGAAGGTTTTTTCCCAGGTGTATGAACAATGAGGATATTTACTGTGATGTGGATGAGAAACTATGACCAAATGCTCAAGACCGGCTTGATGCAAACTAGTGGCTGCTAAACGTTTTGTTTCATTTGATTACAGTTATCAGTTTGGAATTTTGTACTAAAAGTTTAGAAAATCCACCACATACTTGTGAAAATAGCACCAAAGCTAATTTTAAAACTGTAAGCCGGAAGGAACATTGTTAGGGTATTGTGGGAAGCAACCATAGGCATGTATACAGCCCCACAGTGGAGGTGTCCACTGGGAATATTGATAAATGTCACCTTGTCCAAGAGAGATTTACACGGTTATCAAAACGTCACGCCAGGGTAAGCCTACACGAAACAGCCCTTATTTTAAATGTTTCTAAAATCCCCTATGGAAAAAAATAATAGTGGAAAAACAATTGGAACATTTTTCCTGTTAGACCGCTAGGTTTTATCAGTGTTATGACTCATACTGTGGTACTCTATAGAGGCCTCTAGTGCCCAAAAGCCAGTTTTAGCATGGGCAGCACATTGAGGACTTTTACCATTTTAAAGTAGTCTACTGGGCTGGAACTAGTTTCAGTCACGGGCTGATTTTTTTCTTTTCTTGAGCAGATGGTCTGGGGGCCGGAACATAATTACAAATCATTTGTAGATGGTAAATTGACTGCAAGAAGCCCAACGTTTCGATCTCTATACATCTCTATGGAAGCAACCTGTCATACCCTGCATTCATAACCCAGTGGGAAAGTGGTATTTACCACATACGACTCTGAAAATCCACTTGAATGCCCCTCTAACTGGTAATTACTAGAGGGAAACTCACCTATCATACCTGAGCTCTGACTTCTCATGCATGCTGATCTCTGACGTCAAGGAAATTACCTCGATAACAGCATTTTCGGCAGTTAAATGCAACAACAAAACACTATTTCTTAAAAGCAATCTATTAATATGGTTTTTGAACACTATCATCTGTTTACAAGCATAATATATGTACTTTTAGTTTATGGTTGACGGAGCTTGTTGGCCAACTTGGCCATTAGCCAATCAGCATTTTATCAAGGAGTGAACGCATTGAACTAGTTTTATGACGTCACACTTGGTCATTTCTACCATCCCACTTGGTTATGAACGCAGCATAACCTGTCGAGACTAGTCTACTCTCCACCCACAAGGCACTTCAATATAAATTCTGCCCCTCACCTAAACTTCACAATTTGCCGTTATCGGTAGGCTATTATCTCCAACAGTAGTCTATTTTTACAGTTACTTTTCGTTTTTAAACATTTAATCTCAATGGATCGATACATATTTATCATTGTGTTATTGGCGTGTGTTCTGCGGGCGGTGAGATGCTACAGCTCCGGAAAGGTGACTGCGGCGTGTGACAATATGACACCGCAACACAAAAAAGGCGCGCAGCAAAGCCTCGCTCCATTCTCTGTCACCACTGACCGGTTCAGCTTTAAGGAGGGCGATGAAATCATAGGTGAGACATCATGTAGTTTTCTCTATTATTGGGGGGTTCATGCAGATATATTGAACCCTCACCACTAGGTCTATAGGCTTTATTAATCTATCTATGGTTTTGCTGTTATGGGTAGATATCTCTGAAAAGTAGATCTTCAATTAATAACGGTCTCCATTTTCTATGGTGGTGTTTAAATCAACTTAACACTGTGTTGTTTACAGTCAGGCTCCTGGCAGGTTCCACTCCATTCACTGGGTTTATGTTACAAGCCAGAGAGGTTGGAGGAAGCAGTCCTCTGGGATCCTTCACTGTAACAAGTGGAGAGGCCCAGCTACTCACCTGCAACGGACTACCTGTGAGTCTATTCCCATAGACTGTATAAATCCATTTAATTCTGTTTATTCCCACCTATCTATTACTACCTGACCTATAGCCTGCTTTTCTGTTATGTTATGAGAGCTACAGTATTACATATAACCAGAAGAGCAAATTTGGTTTTAGAAGTGGGGGGAACATCATTTAAAAAAAATATTCTTATTTTTATCCATTTGGATAAACACTCCAAACAAACCGCTCGGAGGCGTCCGCATGGTCCTAAACCACACCGTTGCCTCGTTTTGTATCACATTTCAATGATAAAAATGGGGGGGACAAAAATGTGTGGCCAACCCGATTGATGTGTGGCCAACCCGAAGCCAACCCGATTGATGTGGTTCGGCCAAAAATGGTGGATAAATGAGGATAGTTCAGTCAAGCTGTTTACCATTGTAAAAAAACGAAATGTTCTGTCTGTAAGTGAGTGTTCCCCATCTCCCGTGAGCATGCTATCCTGTGAGAGCTTAGGGTTCCTCGATAATATCTAGCATGCTCACATAAGAGGGAACAGCTGGCTCTGGTCTACTTATTGTCCCTGCCTCGCCTGACCAGAAATAAATTGGCAATGAGATGTCTTGCTCTGGGGCATTCACTTCATAGGGCCGGGGCAATAGTCTTCTTCACATTGGCAGTTTGAAGTGACTCAAAAAAAGTGGCATATCCGATTTGAAACTGTTCTTTTCCTTCAGTATGAACAGCCAAAAAGCACATGGAATAGGATGATTCAAGCCACATTTCAAACCACTTTCGTAGGTCAGATACAAATCTGATTCTTGGCCATGCGACTTGTGTCTGAATGGTCAAATCTGATTAATTTGCCCTTAATGTCACGTTCTGACCTTAGTTCCTTTTTTATGTCTTTATTTTAGTTTGGTCAGCGCGTGAGTTGGGGTGGGCATTCTATGTTGTTTTTCTATGTTTTCTTCTGTATTTATATTTCTATGTGTTTGGCCTAGTATGGTTCTCAATCAGAGGCAGGTGTCAGTCGTTGTCTCTGATTGGGAGCCATATTTAGGTAACCTGTTTTCTATTGTGTTTTGTGGGTGATTGTTTCCTGGGTTAGTACCTGCACCATACGGAACTGTTTCGGTTGTTTGTTTGTGCTTTTGTTCAGTGTTCAGTTTGATTTATTAAACTTCTCATTATGGACACTTACCACGCTGCACATTGGTCCGATCCTTGCTACTCCTCTTCAGACGAAGAGGAAATCCGTGACAGAATCACCCACCAACCAAGGACCAAGCAGCGTGGTAAACAGGAGCAGAGGATTCTGGACTCATGGACATGGGAGGAGATACTAGACTGTAAGGGACCCTGGGCACAGGCTGGGGAATATCGCCGCCCCAAGGAAGAACTGGAGGCAGCAAAAGCTGAGCGGATGCGATATGAGGAGGTAGCACGGCAGCACGACAGGCAGGGGGGGGGGGGGGGGGGGCACACGGGGCGTGTGGCAGAGTCAAGTTGGAGACCTGAGCCCACTCCTCGTGCTTATCGTAAGCAGCGCGTTACTGGTCAGGCACCATGTTATGCGGTTAAGTGCACGGTGTCGCCAGTACGTGCTCATAGCCCTGTGCGCTATAGGCCAGCCCCCCGCAAGTGTCATGCGAGTGTGGGCATCCAGCCAGGGCGTATTGTGCCGGCTCAGCGCGTCTGGTCTCCGGTACGCCGTTTCGGCACAGGGCATCCTGCGGCGGCTCTGCGTGCGGTGTCTCCGGGGCGCTGGGAGGGTGCAGTGCGTCCTATGCCTGCGCTCCGCTCGTGCCGGGTGAATGTGTGCATTGAGCCTAAGGGAGAGGTGCTAGTGGTAGGCACCAGATCTCCAGTGCTCACCCACAGCCCGGTTCAACCTGTGCCTGCACTCTGGAGGGTCCGGGCTAAAGTGGTCATTCAGCCTGGAGAAGTGGTGCCAAGGCTGCGCACCAGAGCTCCAGTGCTCCCCCACTCCCCGGTCCTTCCGGTGCCTCCTCCAAGCACCAGGCCTACTGTAGGTCTCCCCAGCCTGGTGGGTCCTGTGGCAGCGCCACGCACCAGGCGGTCTCTCCGTCCCCTCCCTCCAGGTTCTCTCTCCAAGCCAGAGCCGCCCGTCAGTCCGGAGCTGCCAGAGCCGCCCGTCAGTCCGGAGCTGCCAGAGCCGCCCGCCAGTCCAGAGCCGCCCGCCAGCCCGGAGCTGCCAGAGCCGCCCGCCAGTCCGGAGCTGCCCCTCAGTCCAGAGGCGCACCTCAGTCCAGTGCTGCCCTCTACTAGGGTCTCCAATCCGGGGTCGGTGGCGAGGGTCGCCACTCCTAAGGTGCCACATAAGTGGGCCGAGACTATGATGGAGTGGGGTCCACGTCCCGCTCCAGAGCCGCCACCGCGGTAAATGCCCACCCGGACCTTCCCCTATAGGTTCAGGTTTTGCGGCCGGAGTCCGCACCTTTGGGGTGGGGGGTACTGTCACGTTCTGACCTTAGTTCCTTTTTTATGTCTTTATTTTAATTTGGGGGGGGCATTCTATGTTGTTTTTCTATGTTTTGTTCTGTATTTATATTTCTATGTGTTTGGCCTAGTATGGTTCGCAATCAGAGGCAGGTGTCAGTCGTTGTCTCTGATTGGGAGCCATATTTAGGTAGCCTGTTTTCTATTGTGTTTTGTGGGTGATTGTTTCCTGTGTTAGTGTTTGCACCATACGGGACTGTTTTGGTTGTTTGTTTGTGCTTTTGTTATTTTGTTCAGTGTTCAGTTTGATTTATTAAACTTCTCATTATGGACACTTACAACGCTGCACATTGGTCCGATCCTTGCTACTCCTTTTCAGACGAAGAGGAAATCCGTGACACTTAAGTGATTTTTAGACGGTTATTTAGCATATCTTGTGGCTTGCAAGCTACATATGTTGACAGTTTTGACAAGAATACGTGGAAGCTAACTAGCTTGTTAAAACTTTTTAGGGATAGGGGGCAGCATTTTCACTTTGGATGAATAGCGTGCCCAAATTGAACTGCCTCCTACTCTGTCCCAGATGCTTATATATGCATATTATTATTACTATTGGATAGAAAACACTCTGAAGTTTCTAAAACTGTTTGAATTATGTCTGAGTATAACAGAACTCATATGGCAGGCAAACTTCCAAACAGGAAGTGGAAATTCTGAGGCTGGTGTTTTTTCTACTCATCGCCTATTCAAATCCCAGGAAGATAGGGATTTCTTTGCACTTCCCATGCCTTCCACTAGATGTCAGTAGAACGTTGAAGGAAGTTTATACTGTGATGTGGGACCGGATGGGAGGTTTCAGTCAGTGGTCTGGCAGATTCCCAGTTCCTGGTCATGCGCATTCCTCATGATATCGCCTTGCGCTCCATAACTTTTACAGACATGAAGGAATGCTCCGACTGGAACGTTATTGGATACATATGATAACGACATCCTGAAGATTGATTATCTACTTAGTTTGACAAGTTTATTCGACCTGTGATATAACTTTTTGAAGTTTTCGTCCGACGTTATGCGTCACTTGCACGAGCGTTTGGATATGTGTACTAAACGCCCTAGCAAAAGTAGCTATTTGGACATAAATAATTGACATTATCGAACAAAACAAAAATTTATTGTCGAACTAGGATTCCTGGGAATGCATTCTGATGAAGATAATCAAAGGTAAGGGAATATTTATGATGTAATTTCGTATTTCTGTTGACTCCAACATGGCGGATAAATGTTATTTATATTTGAGCGCCGTCTCAGATTATTGAATGGTGTGCTTTTTCCGTAAAGTTTTTTTGAAATCTGACACAGTGGTTGCATTAAGAACAAGTGTATCTTTATATATCTAAAACATGTATCTTTCATCAAAGTGTATGATGAGTATTTCTGTTATTTGACGTGGCTCTGCAATTTCTCCGGATATTTGGATGCATTTCTGAACATGGCGCCAATGTAAACTAAGATTTTTCGATATAAATATGCACATTATCGAACAAAAAATACATGTATTGCGTAACATGATGTCCTATGAGCGTCATCTGATGAAGATCATCAAAGGTTAGTGATTAATTTTATCTCTTTCTGTTTTTGTGACTCCTATCTTTGGCTGGGAAAATGGCTGTGTTTTTTGAACTTGGTGGTGATCTAACATAATCATATGTTGTGTTTTCGCTGTAAAGCATTTTTTAAATTTGACACGATAGGTAGATTAACAAGATGTTTATCTTTCATTTGCTGTATTGGACTTGTTAATGTGTGAAAGTTACATATTTCTAAAAAATATTTTTGAATTTCCCGCGCTGCCTTTTCAGCGGAATGTTGTGGGGGGGGGTTCCGCTAGCGGAACGTGTGTCTTAGAAAGATTAATTGTTCTCAAACAAATGAGTGAATGTGCTAGAAAGCTAAACAGTTACCTGGCCAGCTAGTTGACTACTTGTTTTGAAAGTTGGAATATTTTATCCTTTGAGGCTTTAAGTGTTCTTTACACTATTATTTTGAACATTCAAAGCAACTGGGAAATGCCCATTGCAGGCATTGTTGTCACCTATAGCTTGCTACATAACTTCTGAGTGACGATCACCACCACCCTATCATCCTACACCACTGCACACACACTTGTCATTACTATGACAACTAGCATAGCCATGTCAGCAAATGACTGCTGTCTGAACACACACAAATACGATTTCAATCAATTAAATGTATTTATAAAGCCCTTTTTTACAGCCGATGTCAGAAAGTGCTATACAGAAATACAGCCTAAAACCCCAGACTGCAAGCATTGCAGATGTAGATTTGGTCACTTGTAGCTAGCTGTTTGGCTGTCAGTATTTCTAAATGAAAAAAATGTAGTCAAAAGATTTGAGTATTAAGGCCTGCAGTGAAAATAAGGCTTTAGTAGGCCAGAGTGGCCCTGCTCCGATCAGAAAAAATGAGGGTGGGATGTATCGCGTTTTCTACAGTCTCTGGTTTGGGTCCAATTCCTAGCACACCTGGAAACTACAGAGAATGGAGACAAAACAGAAACAACAGACAGAGCGCTCATCCAAAACATAGATAAGTAGAATAAATGGCACTCGCTTGTCTGAGCCTTATTTAAACCATACAAACAGTGACTGAATGGACCCACATTGCTGCTAACGTAGCTGAAAACGGAGCAGGGTAGGTGAGATTAGTTTGTCTGTGTGCATTAGCAGGGACGTTTGTAGCATTTTGCAGGCAAACCATTTTAGTGCTTGTACAAGTAACATAAAACATGAAATACACCTCCCATGGACTGTTCAGAACTATTTTTGTCCCGCAGCTGATTTGGTAACGGCCGTCATTTCTGCTTTGTATGCGTTAGCCTAGGTCTACCTACTGTATTAAAGCTGCTACACAGGATTTTTGTTGTTGAACTTTTGCATTGTCATTTCAGAAAATGTCCATAATATATCTGCAGTAATAGTGGAATGATAGTGTTTCACAGTATTACTTACCCGCCAGTGTTATAATTGGCTGTGATATTCATCTATTGATATCTCCCGCCGGAAAGGCATCTGTTGTTAAAATGGGAAAGCTGTTTTGACTTTGTTTGTGTTATCTAGTACAAATCGGATCAAGCGGCGAATATAGAAATCCCTCTGTTTTGTCCTGGTCGCTAAAGTTCTACACTGTTCGCTCAATTTCAGTTCATGTGAATCATGTAAGGAATCGTTGTACCATCTAAATCACTGTGAAAAATCTTTTCAATAACAAAATATATAGTTTTTACAGCTGTTAGAAGCTGGTGGACCAAAACCGAAAATAAAAGGCTCAAGCGCAAGTCTCCGCCATGTTTTGGGGAAATGGGATGCGGGTGAGGGCGGAGATTTGTTTTGAATGCAGTTTATTGCTGTTGACATTCAACTAGCTTCCACATAGGGGTGGACATTCTGTGGAATTCTATGTGTAGCACCTTTAAAAGCACTTCTTTGTCGCATTATTCACACACTCAGAATTCGCTGCTTCAAGTTTCAGTAGCCTACCTTTCCTCTCGTAATTGGACATTTGAGATCAAGTGTGCCTACAGAAGGCTATATGTGTGGTCTCAATTAAATAGAGTATGCTGTCTTTGCATGGGCTGAGAATCACGTGACAGTTATCTTTCCAAGGGAAATAACTTCAATTTAATTAGGGTAAAGTTTACTACAGTGTCTGAAAATGAATATTGATAATGGGAATAAGTGCATAGCGCTCAACCAACGTGAGTAGAGGTGTAAAAAAATATACAGCTGCGAGCAGCATTGAATGGGGTTCACAGGATGAATTTTTTCTCAAATCCTAGAAGGCCAGCATCCTGCAGTTGCCTCTTCACTGTTGACGATGAGTCTGGTGTTTGCGGGTACTATTTATTTTTTGTATTTTATTTCACCTTTATTTAACCAGGTAGGCTAGTTGAGAACAAGTTCTCATTTACAACTGCGACCTGGCCAAGATAAAGCAAAGCAGTGCGACACAAACAACAACAAGAGTTACAAATGGAAAAAACAAGCGTACAGTCAATAACACAATAGAAAAAAATAAAGTCTATATACAGTGTGTGCAAATAGCGTGGGGAGGTAAGGCAATAAATAGGCCATAGTAGCAAGTAATTACAATTTAGCAAATTAACACTGGAGTGATAGATGTGCAAGTAGAAATACTGGTGTGCAAAAGAGCAGAAAAGTAAATAAGAACAACATGGGGATGAGGTAGGTAGATAGGATTGGCTATTTACAGATGGGCTATGTACAGCTGCAGCGATCAGTTAGCTGCTCAGATAGCTGATGTTTAAAGTTAGCGAGGGAAATATAAGTCTCCAGCTTCAGCGATTTTTGCATTGACAGAGTCGAAAGCCTTGGCCAGGTCAATGAAGACGGCTGCTCAGTACAATCTTTTATCAATGGTGTTTATGATATCGTTTAGTACCTTGAGCGTGGCTGAGGTGCACCTGTGACCAGCTCGGAAACCGGATTGCACAGCGGAGAAGGTACTGGGATTCGAAATGGTCAGTGATCTGTTTATTAACTTGGCTTTCGAAGACTTTAGAAAGGCAGGGCAGGATGGATATAGGTCTATAACAGTTTGGGTCTAGAGTGTCATCCCCTTTGAAGAGGGGGATGACTGCGGCAGCTTTCCAATCTTTAGGGATCTCGGACGATACGAAAGAGAGGTTCAACAGACTGGTAATAGGGGTTGCAACAATGTGTGCAACAACAGTGTTCCGGAGTTCCAAATTAAGCAGCAGCAGCTGAAAAGATGAGCTCCTACAAATATTGAAATTTAAATGTTTTTTTAGAGTAAAGTACATCGAAAAAAAAATCTAAAGAAAACTGCAAACTGAATAGGAGACCAAACAAGCAGCAAACAAAGAAGAAAGGCTTTTGAAAAAGTAACAATTTTTTCATAAAATTATACCGTTTTCTTAGCTAGCTAAGTTGTTTACCTGTTGCTAGGCAGTTGCTAGGGACATTCCTGGAAGAAGCTAGCTAGCTAACAAGGAGTGTCTAGTTGGCAGAAGAGAAGAAGGGACAAAGAAGGGACAAAGTGGGACAAAATAAGGACAGAAGAAAAGGGAAAGGGGGGAAAGGGGACATTAAGGTGAAGCAGTCCTCTAAAGACACAAAAGACAATAATACAAGAAACAACACTTCTATTGCCTCTCCCTCTACGATACGCACTTCCGGGTTGGAGCGAGTAGTTGCATTCCGCTTTGCTCCACAGGTAGTATTACATTTCATTTCATTACAGTACAACAGTTTGATTTGTTTGATCTTAGCTGGCTACATAGCCGTCTTTGTATCCAAGATAATTGTGTAGTCTAGAGTAATTGTCGAGGTTACCTAGCCAGTTAGAGGTTACCTAGCCAGCTACACTTTCAAACAAAGTCAACAACGCAGCCACTGCTAGCTAGCCTATTTCACCAGCCAGCAGTACTATATCATTTTAGTCAATAAGATTTTTTGCAACGTAAGCTTAACTTTCTGAACATTCGAGACGTGTAGTCCACTTGTCATTCCAATCTCCTTTGCATTAGCGTAGCCTCTTCTGTAGCCTGTCAACTATGTGTCTGTCTATCCCTGTTCTCTCCTCTCTGCACAGACCATACAAACGCTTCACACCGCGTGGCCGCTGCTACTCTAACCTGGTGGTCCCAGCGCGCACGACCCACGTGGAGTTCCAGGTCTCAGGCAGCCTCTGGAACTGCCGATCTGCGGCCAACAAGGCAGAGTTCATCTCAGCCTATGCTTCCCTCCAGTCCCTCGACTTCTTGGCACTGACGGAAACATGGATTACCACTGATAACACTGCTTCTCCTACTGCTCTCTCCTCGTCTGCCCACGTGTTCTCGCACACCCCGAGAGCTTCTGGTCAGCGGGGTGGTGGCACTGGGATCCTCATCTCTCCCAAGTGGACATTCTCTCTTTCTCCCCTGACCCATCTGTCTATCGTCTCCTTTGAATTCCATGCTGTCACAGTTACCAGCCCTTTCAAGCTTAACATCCTTATCATTTATCGCCCTCCAGGTTCCCTTGGAGAGTTCATCAATGAGCTTGACGCCCTGATAAGTTCCTTTCCTGAGGATTGCTCACCTCTCACAGTTCTGGGTGACTTTAACCTCCCCACGTCTACCTTTGACTCATTCCTTTCTGCCTCCTTCTTTCCACTCCTCTCCTCTTTTGACCTCACCCTCTCACCTTCCCTCCCTACTCACAAGGCAGGCAATACGCTTGACCTCATCTTTACTAGATGCTGTTCTTCCACTAATCTCATTGCAACTCCCCTCCAAGTCTCCGACCACTACCTTGTATCCTTTTCCCTCTCGCTCTCATCCAACACTTCCCACACTGCCCCTACTCGGATGGTATCGCGCCGTCCCAACCTTCGCTCTCTCTCCCCCGCTACTCTCTCCTCTTCCATCCTATCATCTCTTCCCTCTGCTCAAACCTTCTCCAACCTATCTCCTGATTCTGCCTCCTCAACCCTCCTCTCCTCCCTTTCTGCATCTTTTGACTCTCTATGTCCCCTATCCTCCAGGCCGGCTCGGTCCTCCCCTCCTGCTCCGTGGCTCGACGACTCATTGCGAGCTCACAGAACAGGGCTCCGGGCAGCCGAGCGGAAATGGAGGAAAACTCGCCTCCCTGCGGACCTGGCATCCTTTCACTCCCTCCTCTCTACATTCTCCTCTTCTGTCTCTGCTGCTAAAGCCAATTTCTACCACTCTAAATTCCAAGCATCTGCCTCTAACCCTAGGAAGCTCTTTGCCACCTTCTCCTCCCTCCTGAATCCTCCTCCCCCTCCTCCCCCCTCCTCCCTCTGCTGATGACTTCGTCAACCATTTTGAAAAGAAGGTCGACGACATCCGATCCTCGTTTGCTAAGTCAAACGACACCGCTGGTTCTGCTCACACTGCCCTACCCTGTGCTTTGACCTCTTTCTCCCCTCTCTCTCCAGATGAAATCTCGCGTCTTGTGACGGCCGGCCGCCCAACAACCTGCCCGCTTGACCCTATCCCCTCCTCTCTTCTCCAGACCATTTCCGGAGACCTTCTCCCTTACCTCACCTCGCTCATCAACTCATCCTTGACCGCTGGCTACGTCCCTTCCGTCTTCAAGAGAGCGAGAGTTGCACCCCTTCTGAAAAAACCTACACTCGATCCCTCCGATGTCAACAACTACAGACCAGTATCCCTTCTTTCTTTTCTCTCCAAAACTCTTGAACGTGCCGTCCTTGGCCAGCTCTCCTGCTATCTCTCTCAGAATGACCTTCTTGATCCAAATCAGTCAGGTTTCAAGACTAGTCATTCAACTGAGACTGCTCTTCTCTGTGTCACGGAGGCGCTCCGCACTGCTAAAGCTAACTCTCTCTCCTCTGCTCTCATCCTTCTAGACCTATCGGCTGCCTTTGATACTGTGAACCATCAGATCCTCCTCTCCACTCTCTCCGAGCTGGGCATCTCCGGCGCGGCCCACGCTTGGATTGCGTCCTACCTGACAGGTCGCTCGTACCAGGTGGCGTGGCGAGAATCTGTCTCCGCACCACGTGCTCTCACCACTGGTGTCCCCCAGGGCTCTGTTCTAGGCCCTCTCCTATTCTCGCTATACACCAAGTCACTTGGCTCTGTCATATCCTCACATGGTCTCTCCTATCATTGCTATGCAGACGACACACAATTAATCTTCTCCTTTCCCCCCTCTGATAACCAGGTGGTGAATCGCATCTCTGCATGTCTGGCAGACATATCAGTGTGGATGACGGATCACCACCTCAAGCTGAACCTCGGCAAGACGGAGCTGCTCTTCCTCCCGGGGAAGGACTGCCCGTTCCATGATCTCGCCATCACGGTTGACAACTCCATTGTGTCCTCCTCCCAGAGTGCTAAGAACCTTGGCGTGATCCTGGACAACACCCTGTCGTTCTCAACTAACATCAAGGCGGTGACCCGTTCCTGTAGGTTCATGCTCTACAACATTCGCAGAGTACGACCCTGCCTCACGCAGGAAGCGGCGCAGGTCCTAATCCAGGCACTTGTCATCTCCCGTCTGGATTACTGCAACTCGCTGTTGGCTGGGCTCCCTGCCTGTGCCATTAAACCTCTACAACTCATCCAGAACGCCGCAGCCCGTCTGGTGTTCAACTTTCCCAAGTTCTTTCACGTCACCCCGCTCCTCCGCTCTCTCCACTGGCTTCCAGTTGAAGCTCGCATCCGCTATAAGACCATGGTGCTTGCCTACGGAGCCTTGAGGGGAACGGCACCTCCGTACCTTTAGGCTCTGATCAGGCCCTACACCCAAACAAGGGCACTGCGTTCATCCACCTCTGGCCTGCTCGCCTCCCTACCTCTGAGGAAGTACAGTTCCCGCTCAGCCCAGTCAAAACTGTTTGCTGCTCTGGCACCCCAATGGTGGAACAAACTCCCTCACGACGCCAGGTCAGCGGAGTCAATCACCACCTTCCGGAGACACCTGAAACCCCACCTCTTTAAGGAATACCTAGGATAGGATAAAGTAATCCTTCTAACCCCCCCCCCCCTTAAAAGAGTTAGATGCACTATTGTAAAGTGGTTGTTCCACTGGATATCATAAGGTGAATGCACCAATTTGTAAGTCGCTCTGGATAAGAGCGTCTGCTAAATGACTTAAATGTAAATGTTAAATGTAAATGTAAACAATGGCAGTGGATAATTTTAGAAATAGAGGGCCCAGATTGTCTAGCCCAGCTGATTTGTACAGGTCCAGGTTTTGCAGCTCTTTCAGAACATCTGCTATCTGGATTTGGGTAAAGGAGAAACTGGGGAGGTTTGGGCAAGTACCTGCAGGGGGTGTGGAGCTGTTGGCCGGGGTTGGGGTAGCCAGGAGGAAAGCATGGCCAGCCGTAGAGAAATGCTTATTGAAATTCTCTATTATCGTCGATTTATCGGTGTTACCTAGCCTCAGTGCAATGGGCAGCTGGGAGGAGGTGCTCTTGTTCTCCATGCACTTTACAGTGTCCCAAAACCTTTTAGAGTTAGAGCTACAGGATGCAAATTTCTGTTTGAAAAAGCTATTTAATGAAGCTGCCAGTTGAGGACTTGTGAGGCATCTGTTTCTCAAACTAGACATTCTAATGTTCTTGTCCTCTTGCTCAGTTGTGCAACGGGGCCTCCCAGTCCTCTTTCCATTCTGGTTAGAGCCAGTTTGCGCAGTTCTGTGAAGGGAGTAGTACACGTCGTTGTATGAGATCTTCAGTTTCTTGTCAATTTCTCGCATGGAATAGCCTTCATTTCTCAGAACAAGAATAGACTGACGAGTTTCAGAAGAAACTCTTTGTTTCTGGCCATTTTAAGCCTGTAATCCAACCCACAAATGCTGATGCTTCAGATACTCAACTAGTCTAAAGAAGGCCAGTTTTATTGCTTCTTTCATCAGAACAACAGTTTTCAGCTGTGCTAACATTTTTTTTCTTCCTGATGGCAACCAGGTAAAACTCAGAAACCTGGTTTGTAGTAGGGACCTAAAGGTTTCCCCTATTTCCTGGGGCAAGTAAACTGAAGTCGGGCAAGCAGTTTTTCTTTTTACTGAAAACAACAAAACTGTAAATAATTCCAGTAGGCCTAGCCTAAAATGGTATTTATGGATCATTCCCATTCTTTAACTTAGAGACGGACAATTTATGGCATGTATGGCAGCCAGGGAAGTTGAGCCTGCTATGTGGTTGCCTCTTGGAAAGTGAGAGTGTGCTCTGCTGTCTTTGTAGACGTGTCTTTTGTGATATTCATATGAATATTTTTAATGTTGAATAAATATATGTTAATTTTTGTATTTCAGAATCTAGACATACTAGATATTTTCCAGCACACTATAAGGAGTATAATGACATATGTTGTCTATATCATGTACGGTTCACAGATCATAGGGTCTTACAGGAGGCATGTATACAGTGCATTCAGAAAGTATTCAGCCCCCTTGACTTTTTCCACATTTTGTTATGTTACATACTTATTCTAAAATGGATTAAACCGTTTTTTCCTCATCAATCTACACACAAGACCCCATAATGACAAAGCAAAAACAGGTTTTTAGAAATCCCCCCATAACAAACATCCCTCCTCCCAATTAAGTTTCTATGCGAGAATTGCCAGAACATTTTTGGGCCTTCCTGGCATGGAATCACCCTGCTGCATTTGAATAAATCTTCATGGATCCTTTTTTTCCCTATTCTCAGAATTCTGCAGTTTCTCACACATCAGATTCACCTAAATCCTCCATCCAGGGAATATGGAGGGCCCCCACATCAGGCAACCTCAACTCCATCCAATTCAGGTGATTCACCCATCCAGTATCTCCTAGCTCCTGAACCAGAATTTTCACTTCTGTTAGCAGTTGTTGTTATTCTTCAATAACACAGACCCCAAAGCAAATCAGGGGGAGAAAGACAACAAATCATAGTTGTTATGCTCAAAAGTAGATGGCAGATGTTTATTCTTCCCTGTCCTCAATGTTTCTCTGCTGAACAAAGAGACAGGATGTAGTTTATACCCAAGCCTAGCCTGTGGTTGACCAATTAGAATTCCTTGCAATAAAACTGGGCCAATGGCCAAAAAACAAGTATCCCGTTTCAGGCTCAATGTATAAACAATTTGGACCAATGAGACCTTGCCACATGGAGCTATGAGTTCCAGACTGAAATTCCTCCTGTATCCCTTACCCATTAATCTTCAGTTCCCCAATACAAAGAAACAACTATTTCCATTGATCATTAATTCCCTATTACAGAAAAACAACAATTTCCATTGATTGTTAATTCCCTCTTGACCTTTATTCCTCTGCGTTGTGTAGTTATCTTAGAATATTCTTATACTTCTATTACCATGGGGCCCAGTTTCCTGGACACAGATTAAGCTTAGTTCTTGACTAAAATGCACTTTAAATGGAAATTCCGTCCCTTAATGTTATTACATTGTTTTATTATTTGTTCTGCCACGCCATTTTTACAGTGCCTCCTTTGTAAAAGATTACTCCACCTTCTGGGTTGGAGTGAAAAGTTCTCCAGTCACATACAACATCGCTGCTGCACCACCAGCTAACAGCACATCCGTCCCCTCTACCGCCTCTTCATCCTCAAAAGTGAGTATGATTACATGCACACAATAATACGATTATTGTGAATATTCAGATTAATATAATAGTTTGATTAAAATATTTGCATGCTTTGCAAGAAGAATGATTTCCTTAATAATCTTGTTTACATGGACACGAAATCAGGCTACTGATGGGACTTTGATAAATGCAGAACATTGCCAATCAAAATAAACGTTCTACCACAGCTACCATGTTATTTTTGGGAAGTCTACTTGATTCTGAGTTCTGACATTTTGAACTCCCTTCACTCGTGCAAAAGAGGGAGGCTTGCACTGCTGGTTTTAGTACACTCGCAGATACACCGCTGGAACTACTATTAAGGTGTTTACACTTTCCACAGAGGGTTCTACATAGAAAGCAAAAAAGTTCTACCTGGAACCTAAAAGGTTTCTCCTACGGGGACAGCCGCAGAACCCTTTTGGAACCCTTTTTTCTAAGAGTGTACCAAATATTTATAAAGGGTGCTCAGAAAACCAGATGTTTTAATTGGCGTATGCCTACTTAGATTGAACGCCGATTTAATAAGCAGAGTAATGTGTATACATGACTAATGCCATACTCGGCCTACTGATCAGTTGAATATCGAATTATTAGTGTGCATGTAGACGTACTTAGTATTTCCATTCAAATCCTTAGTACTTATGGTAATAGATAATAGTACAAATGTGTTTTATTTAAAACATAAACTTGTCTTAACAATGTATCACAAGTGTAAGTGATAGTCTCTCAAAAGGTCAAATAGGGGGTGCTTATATTTGTCCTGTTTTACTGTATGTACAAGTACGAGTGGGTAACCTGTACGAGTGTGAGGTGTGAAATGGAAATGTGTTTTTTGCTTATCCCAACTCCCCCTGAGAGTGGGGTCATTAACCCTGGAGAAATTAGGGTTAAGTGCCTTGCTCAAAGGCAGATCAACAGATTTTTCACCTTGTCGGGGATTCGAACTGGCAACCTTTCAGTTACTGGCCCAACGCTCTTAACCGCTAGGCTACCTGCCACTCACTCTCTGACAATAGTGTCATATTACATTTTTCAATCAAACAATAACATTTATTTTTACACACTATTACATAAGTGCTATACAATAACATTGAATATGTTTGTAATAGGTTTCCAACTCCAGCACTGGATGTGACAGCACTAAGGTCTGTTTCAGCCAACCTCTATACTGTGACCCTGGGGTCAGCCCAGATTGTTACTTCCTGTCTGCTATGACCTCTCCCGGTGATACAGCCATCCAGTTGGAGATGACCGGCCCTTCAGATGGCTACATCGCCATTGGCTTCTCAGATGACCAGAGGATGGTAATGTAGCCTTTTCAGAAGTAGTGCATGCACATCCTGCAATTGAATATGCTTATTCAAATTTTGAGGCACTCGTTCAGATACTTTCACTTCAATGAAGTCGGTGAACAAGTTTATTTTTAAAACGATGAAGAAGGATTGCATGAGGGCAGGTAGAAGGCAGCCAATCAACTGCAGGAGCATTCAACAGTGTGCAATTTTTCTTTTATGAATGTTTGTTTATTGTACCCTGCACCTTCAAGTGGCCTGTGGCAGGGTTGATTGTGTTCCTCTCATCATCTGTTTTCCTCTGCATCACATCAGGGAAATGATGACATCTATATTTGTGGACGGGACAGTGGCGGGCTCATCCAATTGCAACACGCCTTTTCAACAGGAAGGAAGATACCAGCGATACTTCCTCTGGTACTTGCTATTATTATGACGTATGAAAAGCTAAGAGGATGATAGCAATTGGAATATGGACTGGAATTAAAGTTTTGATATGACTGATTTGAAATGAAATGTACCCCCAGCCCTGATGCTATAATGAATCACAAAACAATCGGTAATGACTGAAATGTCTCTTGTTTGTCCTTTTCTAGGGAAATGTTTCTGATGTTAAATCCTCAGTGAATAATGGTATCATTAGCTGTTCCTTCACGACTAGGAACCCCATTTCAACTTTGCGATCCGGAGGGTCCAGTTCCCTCTACTATCTCATGATCGTTCACGGGCCCTCCAATAATGGTACAGTATGAGCCAAAAGCTTACAGCATAGTAGCACCAGTACTGTTACAGAGGAAGTGGTTATATCCCTCTGTCATTTTATTTACATAGTGCTATGACATCTTTAGATAATAATGAGTGACATTACATGGACATGGAAGACGGGATCTTAAATCAGCACTCCTACTCTGAGATATTGTATGAATACGGGCCCTGTTATCTAATAAGGATTCTAATGTTGTGGGCCTGGTACCGATGAAGAAAGCAGTCTGCTTCAGTATAGCAGTCATTTGTTTCATAATATCATTTTATTCTATTTCTCTTATTGTATTTCACTTTTCGGTTGACTTTGACAGGGATAATCGGCATTCATACTGGCACCTTCATCAGTGACACTAAAGTGGATATTTCAAGTCCTCAAGTTGTTACTATTGAAAAAGAGCCACCTATTATTAAAGCACATGGTAAGGTTTCTGTTTCCTTGGTGAGAAGAGTTTGCATGCATAACCTCAAACAAATTGTTATACGGTAATACACTGATTATAATTACATATACAAGCTTAAAGATTTGTGTATTGATTATGGATTATTGATTTATTATCCTGTTGTGCTTCAGGTTCCCTGATGTTGATAGCGTGGATGACCACAGGTAGTTTGGGAATGATCATAGCCAGGTATCTGAAAGGTGTGGCCAAGGGGAAACATTATTTTGGGAAAGATGTTTGGTTTCTGGTGAGTTTCTATAATACTATCCCTAATGTGTTAGTGTAGCAACATTTGATTGTACTTTAAATGTTTTCACTGCTATCCAATTGGTGCCTTTTCTACATATAGCTTGACTGGGAGAGTGTGTCAAGCAGGCGGTCACTTGTGTTTGTGAGGAAGCTATGCTGTTAATCAAGCAAGCAGACTGACGTCCGTCACATTTCATGTTTTATTAGTCGTATGTACAGGATACACGTGGTATACACTGTCCAACAAAATGCTTACTTGCAGGTTCCTTCTCGACAATGCAACCACAAAGAAAAAATATAAGAATATGAACATAAACATTAGCACGTCTAGATGACTTTATTAGGTGGAATGTTTTTAGTACTAAATAATAATGCCACATAATCTGTACTCTTGGCTTGCATGTTCCTCAGGTGCACGTGTTTCTTATGACACTCACTGTTGCCGCCACCATTATTGCCTTCATTTTGGCCTTCTCAGAAGTTGGAGGCTGGAGTGGGGTATGTATCATAAACCTTTACTGTGCGCCGATTGTTATTTAAAACAAACCTATCTGACAAATGCTGTGCCGTCTAGTTTTATAAAACCTACTCTATTATGGAAGGCTCAGATAATTGAAATAGTTAAGAGAGACAGTTTATGAGCCCAGTGTGTTTATAGGGAGCCCATCTGTGTTTATAGGGAGTCCATCCTGTGTTGGGCTGCATCGTTATGATCCTGGCCTTCTTCCAGCCAATCGGTGCCATGTTCCGATGTGGACCTCAACATCACTGGTAAGGGATCCAGACTCATACCTGGTGTATGTCAGTTTGCTCATGTGTATGTAAATCCAAAAGTGGCTTGTTTTCTCAAGTTAGTGTATTATTTTTTGTGTTGTTTTTTCACAGGCGATTCCTCTTCAATTGGTCGCATGCTTTGAATGCAGTGGCAATAAAAGGTTTAGCTGGTAAGGAACTGTGATCATGACATTGTTTTTTGTTGGATTGTATTAGCATAGTACAAAGTACTGTATCTTCTCAGCCAATATCTGTCAAACATGTTTGCTGTTGCACTACTACCATGTTAGTAATTGTGTTGACATTATCTTCCAGTGGCAGCCATATTTACTGGGCTGTCGTATTTTAACACCTCTGAGGATGGTTGGCTTCTGAAGGTGATGGGTGGGTTTGTTGGATGGGAGGCAACGATGTACATCCTGCTAGAATTCCACATCCGCTGGAAGCGCAATGGTGAGATCAAATACATAATGATATTGATCTTAATAGTGTTAAATTCAGGTTGATGATATATAGCCCACCTATAATATTGAATATCCTCATATTGTGGATCTGCCATATATAACTTTTGTCGGCCTCTTGGCCTACGTCAAAAGCTCTGACGAAGGACAAGAGGTCGACACGTAAGCTTGAATAAACAAAGTGATACAAGCAAGAGAAGTGTGCAGGTTTCTCTTTTCTTTTCAAATACTTCAATATAACTTTTGTTGTTCTTCTAGATCATACAGAGAATGCTTCTGAAACGGTACGCTGAATCCCACCATTTAATCCCACACATTTAAATGTACTTATTGTATCAGTGAATTAGTAAGTGACTCATTCATAACAACTATTTTGTCTGCCACGGCTGTACTTGACTTTTCATTTCTCCCCCAGACAAGCATGGAGTTGGTACTGCTGGTCTTGTTTTTCCTTGGAAATATAGCCTTTTTGGTGGCACTACTTGTTGGAATTGGCTCATCATGAAGATCTGCTGAGCAATGGACTGAGATCGGAATGTTGTGATACAGTAAATCTTTAATATAGCTCACTGTGCAGTATATTTGTAATAATTTTATATTTGTTGTCAAATGTTTTCAAGTATCTGTCCATTGATTGAGGATCGAATGCGATCAGATCGTCAATTTATACAGTACCGGTATCCCTCCATATAACTATGACAGACTCTCCATGAGGATAGGCATATTGGAAATTTAACCAGGGTTTATTTACTGACACTACTTTCTTAACAAAAAGTAAGGAATTCTTAACAGACTTTCTTGCACAATACAGGTTCAGTGGACCCAATTATTGTACTGGATGCTTTTAAATGTACCTTTAGGGGCCATTAAATTCAATTGTCATCCCAAAAATGGTATCGGTCAACAGAGAAAATAATTTCAACAGAAATAGAACATTTAACATTACACAATGGTGTTGAATGTACTACATAATCACTGAATAATCTAGAGACTTAACAAAAAGAGATTTTGGAATTTATTCATGAAAGACGGGGTTAAAAAAATAAAATTACCAGAGCAAATTCAATATAGAAACCCGACCAAAAAGAACCTACAGAAAAAGTTACAAACGATGGAGAAATCCTTCTCACCAAAGGAGATTCTGAATGAGGAAGGTCGTCCAACCTCATTTGATGATGAGTTTTGTGATATACAGTACCAGTCAAAAGTTTGGACACATCTACTCTTTATTTTTACTATTTTGTATCTTGTAGAATAATAGTGAAGACATCAAAACTATGAAATAACACATGTTGAACTATGTAGTAACCAAAAAAGTGTTAAACCAAAATATATTTTATATTTGAGATTATTCAAAGTAGCCACCCTTTGCCTTGATAACAAATGCTCAGCATATGTGGAAATGTCTTCAAGACTGTTGGAAAAGCATTCCTCATGAAGTTGGTTGAGAGAAAGCCAAGAGTTTGCAAAGCTGGCATCAAGGCAAAGGGTGGCTACTTTGAAGAATCTTAAATATAAAATATATTTAGATTTGTTTAGCACTTTTTTGGTTACTACATGATGCCAGAACGTGTTATTTCATAGTTTTGATGTCTTCACTATTCTACAATGTAGAAAAATAAAGAAAAACCCTTGAATGAGTAGGTGTGTCCAAACTCTTGACTGGTACTGTACGTTTCCCCCAAAATCATGTTAAACTATCTGCTATACAAAATTATCTTGTGAAGGCCTAATTACACAGGACTAACTATTGTTGGCAATTGATTACTTTCAGTCGTGGAAAACGCCTTGCCTCGATGGCATTCCAATAGAGATAGGCTTTTTATGAACTACTGAAAGATCAATTACTGTCATGTTTTAATTATTCATATATAAATGGCAAACTATCAGACACACAAAACGAGGGACTGATCTCTCCTACTGAAGCAGGAGCCAGGGGGGCAGTACAAAGAGCCAGTCTCTTAAAACAATTGGAGTCACCCCATTGTGCTAAAATATTGGCAAAATGTATTGCTCATAGAATTAAAAAGGTCCTACTGGTAAATTAAGTGAACAACATTATTTGGGTATTAGCAAACAGAATATGAGCTTTAAAAATGTGATATAAAAAATAAAACAAGGTTTTCACTGGACAGTTACTTTAAAGAATTTTGCTGTGAGAATCATGACACAAAAACACCTCTTATTTCATTGGATGGCAAAGTTGTGTTTTTATACTCTCACACCATTATCATTATATTACATGACATTTAAAATAAAGTGATTGCACACAATATGTACAACAAAATCCATACAAATTATGAATTTATTTACATTGTTATTATAATCATACAGTGCCGGCCAAGTATATTGGCACCCTTGCACTTTTATTCAAATAAGTTTAAATTAAATATATTTACCGGTAGTCAAATTTAATTTAGTAAAATGTAATTTAATTTAGTATTTAATTTAGTAAAATAAAATGGTACAACATTTTTGACACCCAAACTTGGTTGCACAGACAAGTGAACTGCAAAACAAGCAACTTATTTTAAAAGAAATAGAGAATTATTTAAGAAAAGTGCAAGGATGTCAATCATAGAGATGGAAAGAGGCATTATATTTGGGTGGGCTGCTGTGCTTTTTGAGGCCATCTTCATTCATAAGTAGTACATTTCTTATTTTATGTTTGAAAAAAGTGTCAAACTAATATCAAACACAGTACAGTATGAAGATAGGCAGAAACTGCTTCTCCAATAGAAAGACTAGATCACGCTTGTAGTCGATGTCATGGCGACGTTGGCTAGCTAAGCTCATGCGCAGAAACACGTCATCAGGTCGAACTGTCTTGTTGTACGAACTGTGCATGTGCAGACTGACAAATTAAAGGCACTTCTTCGATATAAAGTTGTTTTTGACTAAAATTAAAACATTTTAGTTTGTCACTCTCACGAGGTTGGAGTCATAACATGTTCATCTACTTAAGACATTGGCTCGCCTCTAGGTTGTGCCTTTATATTTAGAGATAATTAACAACAAAGGAAGAATTTCTCACTTCTCTCATTGACTCATACCAAATGCCTTTTATAAAAGATATTTGACACTCAACAAGTGGGATACATCGCCGAAAATTGGAGAAGTCTCAATTGAACTAGTCTACTCCTTCAGCCTTGATAGCATTCCGGAGCGTGCCTGTTCGAACTGAGGATTTATAGTATGGTAAGAAGCCATTAGTTACAGGCCGCTTTTTTAATGACTGTTGCCAGCCAATTCTTTTAGAACATGCCGCCCAAAAAAGTGTCGAAAGTGAGATATACATCTGGTGAGATTTATAGTTCTAATGAAACGGTGGTAACTTTTCAGCTTCGTGCTTCTTCTTGGCCGTCCAACTGATTGACTTTTGTTTTAAAGTAATGATGGACTGTCTTTTCTTTTTGCTTATTTGAGCTGTTCTTGCCATAATATGGATTTGGTCTTTTACCAAATAGGGCTATCTTCTGTATACCAACCCTACCTTGTCACAAGAGACTGTAGAGACAGCATCTAAGATGGACGTTTGTATACATGGTTTCATGGGGCCTGCCATCTTTCTAGATCCAGTTTTACTGGGATTACTACGCCTGCGCACTAGCACTCAGTGCAAACAAGGAGCAGTGCCGCTGTCATCACGTTATCCAAAAACATGACAGACATTGGACGAATACAATTTTAATATCTTTGGCTTTCACTCACAGTTTAGCAGTTGCTTAGGTACTGCATCTCTACCCGACAGATGATAACAAAACGATCAGTATAATTGATTGATAGTTGTTACTCAGCAGTCTTAAAAGTATGCCTTGTCTATTTTTAAGAACTATTGAAATAGTGATTTTTGTCAGACAACAGGCAGTTTGTTGTTTACTTGTCTCATGATTATACTGTACGTTCCATGTATTGGGCCTAATTACTCTATTTAAACTGAGCTTTAGTATTTCATTTTCTTCTGTTTGTTCGTTTTTTAAAAATGTTTTTTTATTGTAATTGTTTTATCATTTTGTTGTCTGTTAATGTGTGGAATTCCAATAAAAACATTATTACAAAATTAGGCTGATGGCATCCCCTGGTGGATACAGTGTGTTATTGCTGTTCGCGGAAAGTAAGTCATCGGTGATACCTACCCTCTACAATTATGATATCGACAAACATAGAGGGCTATGTTAGCCATGTTCGTGTCTGTCAAAACTACTTCCTGTATTTTGTTTATAACAAACAAGAGTGTACATGTTTTAAAAAATGACAACGTCTACGCATTCCTATTCATGTGGTACCAAGTAAAAATTCAAGTTTATTTTCACATACACAGAACGTAAACAACAACCATGCTCCTCTAGGCCAACATCCACCACCTCAGGTTAGTTTGTTTCAACTGCAATAATAAGGATGTGATATAGACCCATGTCAACCATGGATTAGAATCCTGGCCCATAGATTTTTAAAATGTTATTTAATCGTTATTTAACTAGGCAAATCAGTTAAGAACGGATTATTATCTACAATGACGGCCTAGGAACAGTGGGTTAACTGCCTTGTTCAGGGGCAGAACGACAGATCTTTACCTTGTCAGCTCAGGGATTCAATCTAGCAAACTTTCGGTTACTGGCCCAATGCTCTAACCACTAGCCTACCTGCTGATAGATTACTTGCGGATGAGAGTTTTTTGTCATGAATCTTGTTCTGGAGGCAGCTCTGCAGAGTAGTTACTAGCTGGAACAGCCACAAAGTCATACAATCTGATTTTAAACCTTAACCTTAACAACACTGCTAACCCTAACGGCTAACCTTAGATGAAGACCAAAAAAGTAATTTTTGTTTTCATAAATGTTTTCAATATAGGCAGTTTTGACTTTGAAACTGGCCTATCTAAGGGGGAATTGCTCAGTTCTGCCTCCAGGAAAATACCCATGACAATAAATGTCAACCTACTTCAGGGTGCGGAACTGTCTAACATCAACTTAACTATGCTGGTGGCGCTCCCTGGGGGATGCAGTGTGTTATGGCCACTTGCAGAAAGCAAGTCATTGGCTATACCTACCCCTCTACAATTCTGATATCTATGAACATAGAGGGCTATCGGTGGTTTTTGGGTGGTCTGGTTGACACAATTAAATGTTCAAATATTACAGTAACATCTGGGTTTTTATGTGTGCCATCATGTGTTTAATTGTATAGTTGATGGAAACTGGGGCGAGTGAGAGATGGACCATTCCTAGGGAAGTAAGCCAGCAGAGGGGCTGAGCATAGCCCTGAGTCCCTTCTTAAAATGAAGATGCTCTTCCTCAAGGTTGGGTTGCTGTTAAACACTTCGTGACAAATACTGCTATCCCACTATGCCGTGGTTGAGGACAAATACACGGGACCAAAGCTTAAAGAAGGGAAGGTCACGTCGATAATACAATGCTTTGTACTCAAATGCATGGTACGGTATAGAAGCCACTCCAACTCATACCATGCTAGACTATGGACTCTATGGAATATTCAGTGGTGTAAAGTACTTAAGTAAAAATAGTTTAAAATACTACTTAAGTAGTTTTTTGGGGTATCTGTACTTTACTATTTATATTTTTGATTATTTTCTATAGGAATGTAGTGAAGTACAAGTAATGTACTTTTTACTCCCATGCATTTTCCCTGATTTTTCCCTGTACTCGTTACATTTTGAATGCTCAGCAGGACAGGAAAATTGTCCAATTCACACACTTATCAAGAGAACATCCCTGGTCATCCATACTAACTCTGATCTGGCAGACTCACTAAACACAGAATATTAATTTGTAAATTATGTCTGAGTTATGTCTGAGTGTTGGAGCGTGCCCCTGGCTATCTGTCAATAAACAATAAAATGGTGCCTTCTGGTACGCTTAATACAAGAAATTTGAAATGATTTATACTTTTACTTGTAATACTTAAGTTTAAAACCAAATACTTTTAGACTTTTGCTCAAGTAGTATTTTACTTGGTGATGTTCACTTTTACTTGAGTCATTTTCTATTAAGTTATCTTTACTTTTACTCAAGTATGACAATTGGGTACTTTTACCACCGCTGGGAATATCCCATCAAATGTGACATCTATTGTTTTAAACTTTCTTGTCTGCTCCTCTTCTTTTTCTCTCTCCCAAATCAGAGTTGATTTGTCACATGCACAGGATACAGCCAGTGTAAACATTATAGTGAAATGCTTGCTGCTTGCAAGCTCCTTCTCAACAATGCAGTGAAACTAAGTTACATAAAATAAATACACACAAGAATATACACTGCGAGGTCAATATCAGTGGCAAACAATGTCATGGATAATGGTGACAGTTATTTAATCAGGGTTAAAGTGATCCAGTGATCAGATGGGGAACAAAGGCGCTTACATCCACCTTAGAGGATCAGACCTCAAGCCAGAGTTTCAACAGTTCACTGCTGTGGTCAGTACATATATCTAATAAAACCGATGGAGTTGCTTATTAATAAAGAGTATTTAATCATTTACATTGACTGCTCTTGGCAGAGAGAATGCCCTGCTCCAATGGTGCTCTTCAAAGAACCAACTCCAAGCTTAGATAATACTTTGGGGATAAGAGTCAGCATGCAAAATACTTGTATTTTTCCATTTTCTTTTTGCACAAGCATAATGATAGTGGGACTGAGCCTGGTCTGTGTCTGGTGTCAATATGGACATTCCTCCATAGCTACCTCAAACACATTGTCTTCTTCAGGACCTTGAGCAAAGCTAATGGGAAAAATATCAGTTGGACAGCTTCCCAGGTTTAGAAAATGACCAGAGATAATTATAGAAACAAATGGATTTAATTATTCTAGTCGATTCATTGCTTTCCCAGCATCCCAAAGGGAGAGGGTACAATGGTACTGTAGACCAGAAATGGTCATAAGCTTGCATTTTGAGTGTTTGTGAAACATAGTCAGGACAATGTGTATGTGGACTTCATATTAGTATCTGATGATATCATTATGATCAAACCAAAAACATTTAGAGGACGGTTGTGGTGGTTTCTGTGTGTTTAATGACACACACACACACACACACACACACACACACACACACACACACACACACACACACACACACACACACACACACACACACACACACACACACACACACACACACACACACACACACACACACACACACACACACACACACACGGGCTGGAATCACTTTTCTCAGTGCAAAGGATGAATGTGTTCTGTTGTGCCTGGTCTCCACTGTGAACCTGTGGACCAGACAGAAAACATTTAGATGACAACCTATCTGTTTCCCTGAGACTTCAGTAGGTAAATAGAATGAATCATAAACATTTCATCAGAGGCAGACTTCATCTGTTGTATTTGATAGGGTAGAATTTTCCCTCACTGAGGCTCAAAGCAAATCACTGGGGGCTTAGCCCCAAAAGCAGCTCATGATTGGTAGCGAGACCTGATTCTTTGATTCCTGACAACTGTTCTGCCATAAGATTATGTGCTTTTCTGGGTTTGAAATCACCCAGAGAGGGGAATTAGATCTCCACAGCAGCTCCTGTCGTACACCGTGTTCTGATCCCTTCCCTTCTCTCCTCATTTTTTCCACTGCTGTCTGTGCCTTATTCATCTCCCTTTCCTCTGTCCTGCACTTTGCTGAAGTAGCAGAGTTTGAGCTAACTAACAGAGGCAGAGCAGAGCAGCTGACGAGCACAAAGCTCTCTGCCGCCCGTATCAGACACGCTGGGTGAACAAAGCCCCTCTGCTCCACAGACAGACAATGGTACAATAGCTGACCGGGCTGTTACAACATGTGCCATACTGGCATTACGGGAGCACAGATCTGGTAGATTGGACTATTCAAACGAGTTGGATGCATGATTAACGAAAACGCAGTGTTAATTGGAGCAATTAGAAGAACATTGTGCTTTGGAAGTGTTCAAATTGCCTCTGTGTCTGTCTGTCTCTGTGCCCGCTGTCATTCCCCACATACAGTACAGTAGGGTGGTTGGGAACGGTGTTACATAACATTGGGAGTTGCCATTCCCACCCTCATACTCTCCACTCCCTCTCACTGAGGTGTCAAACAGGGAGTCATAAACATAGCCTTGCTGCAGCAGACAAACCACATATTATTCAGACACTCAGGATCTAGGAGTGGATTAGACCAAAGCAAGTTCAGACAAGACAACACCGCTTTTATGCAGCTAACCATATGAGCCTATTCTAGCCCTGTTTATACCTGGTTCAAACATGCAGCCTTTGTCCTGATCTTGTCCACATTCTGACTGTGCCCACATTTTTAGTGTACAGTAGATGATTAAAAGATGCATTGTGATCTGACTGTGATCCGATCTTATACGTGTAAATAGACAAAATCAGGTCAAGATCAGGTGGATGAAGGATACATGCTAACGGCAGACATAAACAGGGCTATCGATTCATGCACACTGCCTACGATGGTACGATACATCTACTGATGCAACATCTGTAGCTGACATCCTGTTGGCTAAACCACAGTAGAAGCCAATCAGCAGAGGGATGTACTGACTCAGTGGTACAGAACATGGAACATGTTGGCTAACTGTCCCACTTAGTCACCCACCACATCACACTCACCAGATGGCACCCCGCCTTTGGCATGAGCAGCCGTTGGAGGGCACAGGAGGGGTAACGGACCTACACATACTGGACAGAGAGAGAGAGAGAGACGAATGGATCCACGGAGTCAGAGTCCACATCACCAGAGGAGTACAGGCAGGGGACAAACCCTAAACCTGACTGGGGTCTTTGGTTCATTTGAGAATGATCTGGTTCTGATGTGGCTAGTCGGCTTCTTTACATGTAATTCGGTGTAGTCTCTCCTTTCTCTCTTCCTTCCCTCACTCCCTCTCTCTCTGTGTGAGGAAGTCTCACCCAGGGCTCTGTTGTCCGTCTCTGCCTCACTTCCTTCCTGCCTCTGGCCAAGCTTCTTTCAGAGGGCCAGTCAGCAATGCTGTGCATGCTACTGAGAGGCATATGCCTTCTCCTCAGCTCTTTTTGTATGTCAAACACACTCACAAGACTTGTAAGGCATATAGTGCAGTCTGTGTTGTGCGTCTGATTGTCCAGTCACTAACAGAAAGGAGATAATGACTCAGACCATAACATTAAGCATTATGACCCGAAATGGGTAAATAAGGGAATGTTATGTAGTAGTGAGGGATGATGCCGTTTGGTGAGAGTATCCCTTCAGAATGTGAATGTTTTCATAGAGTTATTACAATATACACAGAGTGTACAAAACAATAAGAACACCTTCATAGTACTGAGTGGCACAACCCAATAAGGGATCATAGCTTTCACCGGGTTTAACCGGGTCAGTCTATGTCATGTTTTGTCCACTCAGTCTAAGTTATATACACAAAAAGCTCCAGTTGAAACTGAACAAAGGGATATCATTTTCATTTTATCGGCCACCTCATTACTTTTTAACGTAATACATAACTGTGGGATGGATAAAAAAACTGTGAACCAAAAATGGTGGATATTATGTTATGTTTAGAGAATACATTTTAGGCTACTGGCTATGAAGATTTTACTGTTTGTCTGCTCTCTGTATTTTTCTACAACTCCACCACAAATGTGCAGTCTGGGCTATGTGTAACATGGAGGAAAAAGTTATCTGGGCATTTATTTAAAATGCCAGACTGCTTTTACAGAAGGTCTTTAACCCACCAGAGATAAGATGTAACACTGTGAGATGTTCAGAAAGGGAGTTCACACACTTATCTCTCCCAGTGGAAATGCATTATTGGACTGCTAAGTGGGGTTTAGTTGAAAGAGGAGCACAGTTTGTGTTGGCATGGAGCGAGCTGCTGTGAGCGACAACAACTGCCCTCTCGTATTTCAGCTTCCCAAAAAGCAGACAGAAAAATGCTAAATATGCAGCAGTGTGACCTCAACCCTTAGAGGACACTATTTTAAGACAAAGGTGTCTAATTCCTTTCACCTAGGTACTTTTCTCCTTTATCTCCAATCAATCATGTCGGCACATGTACAATACTATCTAATATATGTAGTTTACAAACAGTACTATGTATAGGTGAGTTCAATTGCTAATGGATGACCTCGTTGTTGAGGAATGTGTTTTGCTTCTTAAATTTCTAGTAGTATGTTCTTATTACGTTGTATGTTTGAATGTTACACATTTTATCAATGTGTTCATGCAGGGATCCCTTGGAAAATAGGCCTTGGTCTCCATGCTAAAGGTAAAAAAAAAACTCCTTCAGCAGTAACTAACCCAGCGCAGCAGCACAGCTAAGCTATGAATGGGAATGAACACAGACTGAATAGATAGGAATGTCAACCAGAGTTATTGCACTGGAGCTCTGCGTCCATCGCAACAGATGCAGCAGTATATTTCCTTAAACAGAGATCCATAAACATGAGGACCGAATAAAATGTACATAACTCCAGGAGATACGGCAGCTTCCAAAGCATGTTGCAAGAGAGCTGAAATAAGCACTGACCGTATTCACATAATCACAGCATGTTATGTGAATACAGTGGGTTCTTAGGTTCTGTTTGGTATGATTATAAAATATCTCAAACCGAACAGAACCTAATCAACCCAAAGAGAACCTACACTGTAAGCACCCACTGCCTTCACATAATTCATCCGGTGTGGTATGAATGGTAAAGATGCTATTGGCTCCATACTGGCTGTTCAGTCAAGGTCCCTGTCTTGTTTGAACCCGGCTAGGATATCTCTGAGTGAGTCTTCTCCCATTCATCCATATGGCTGTATTACAATCACTATGAATCAGCCTGGCACCATCACTCAACCTGTGTCCATTTGGGTTATTTTCAAGCAGCTCTTATGGGAAGTGTGGAAACAACTGTGCACTTACATCATGACCATCACACATAGCCATATAGTGTTGTTGTGGGTTGGTATGCCTGTTTTGCTATTGAGAGATGAATAATGTTCACCTCTGAAGCGCTCTGGGGCTGGGTGACTCATCCAACGCCTTAGGGAGGTTTTCTGTGGGATCTGCATGGTAGCATCAACAACAAACTGTCCATAGCAGAGGAAGCTGGTGGGAGGAGCTATAGGAGGATGGGCTCTTTGTAATGGCTGGAATGGAATTAATGGAAAGGTATAAAACGTATGGAAACCACATGTTTGACTGTTCCATTAATTCCATCCAACCATTACAGTGGAACCATCCTCCTATAGCTCCTCCCACCAGCCTCCACTAACACAGCCTATAGGTTAAGAAGAATATACACTATACAGTCTATGATTAGGCTGAGACATTTTTATTTTTGTTTATTTCCATCCTGTAGCCTAGATGCTGTGAAAAAGAAACATTTAGTTGGAAAATAGGGATCAAAGAAAGGTGTTTAGACACAGCAAGTACAACCCAAACATTTTTAATAACAGAACAGGCTACAACCGTTTAATTTCGTATGCATTCGTGAGTTTTCGTATGGGTTCGGAGAAGCCCAGGAGAGGGGGCTGAGTCCGAGCCGCACTGATCTCTAGGTTGCATGTGACTAATCGAGTTTGCCAGTGAAGTAGGCTACAATTCATTCCTACGGAATGTTCACCTGAGAGAGCGAAAGCACTGCAAAATAACAGGTGAGTCTTCTTAGAAACGCATGTCACAATTGTTCACTAAATGAGTCATGTTATTTCCAATAAGTTACTTTAACATTTTTGGGGATAAAATAACTTCTAAGAATTATCGTGACTATCTACTGTAGCACAAACTTTGCTATGAGTTATTTATAGTTCAAACCCGTTTGTTTACGGGAAGGCTAGTTTGTGAAAACAACTTGATACACGTCCAATGTGATGAACTTTACACACGGATAGTAATTTTGAAGTGAGGTCGTTTCATTGAAGTTTAGACCAAATTTACACTAAACGTGATTCTCCATTACCTTTAGACCGAATCGTTTTGAGAAATGTGGTGCCATTAGAAGCGAAGGACGATTGCACGGTAACCTGACTTAAACACGGACATTACAAATTCCATGCTGAAGGAGCGTAGTTTACAAACGTAGTAAAGCCACTGGTGAAAACCGCACAAATACAAAACGAAAAAAAGGAACATGGCAACGGGTGGATTTAAACCAAATGCACAGACAGACTTTCTGGAGGAATGGAAGGCTAAACGGGAGAAAATGAGGGCAAAAATGCTCGGGGACATCGCTGCGGCCACCGGCGCGTGCAGTGGTGGTATTGCCCCTGCCACTGCGTCCCTGGGGAGCCACAGCAACAAAAGTGAGATGCGCAATGCTACCTCGAGCACCGAACTTAACACCAACGGCAACCCGGACCGCGGGACATCCTACCCCATGGCTCGCTCATCATCCTCCTCAGCCTTGAAGAGACCTGACGATGACCCACACCCGACACCAGCCGTCAGAGGAGCGGATACGCCGGGGGGTAACCTGAAGAAGACACCGCAGCCGGAAAAAGTGCCCTGCACCCCACAAGAGTCCAGCCCCACTGCATGCAATGACCATGGCAGTGACAAGGAGAGCCCCTCGCCCAGTAAAGGCAAAGAGAAGAAAAACAGTGGTCCAAGCGCCAGGAAGGGGAAAGGACAGATAGAGAAGAGAAAGCTGAGGGAGAAGCGCAGATCAACAGGTGTTGTCAGCATGCCGTCCACCGAGGTGAGTCCAAGCTGTCTGTAACTTTCATTTGTTTACAAATCATCGCCTAATTAATAAGCATGACGCAGGGTGTTGGATGAGACTGTTTACACTCTGTACTGGCAACCTGTAGGCCTATGCAACAACAACAAAAAAGTTATGAAAAGACGGCATAGGAGATGGACTTATCTGTCTCTTAGGTTGCGTCATTATCATTGTGAAACGAACATTTGAATGTATCAATTTGGTTGGATATTTATGAGAAAATAGTTTGAAACTGAGTAGCTTTAATGACTAATGAGAAGTAATCAAATGGGGTTCTAAAACATTCATTCTTCTGACCTTCAAAAGCCCCATAAACATATCTGTTCCGGTGGAGTGTTTATGAAGACCTTCTGTCTAGCACAGACGTGAAAAAAGTCTCCATGAGTATGCTGAAAATGTGCAGAGGGAGCAGTATCGTTGTTATTGCACTTAAATCATGTCACAGCCTGGCCACAGTGACGTTGCTGAAAGCATGACAACCACCAGTTCGCCACTCAATAATATGTCTGTCCTGTTATTCTAAGAACTTCCACCATCAGGGAAATGATGTTTATACAGTGCCTTCAGAAAGTATTCACATCCCTTGACTTTTAACCCACATTTTGTTGTGTTACAGCCTGAATTGAAAATGGATTAAATGGAGATTTTGCCACTGGCCTACAAACAATACCCCATAATGTTCGAGTGGATTTATGTTTTTAGAAATATTTACAAATTCATAAATGAAAAGCTGACTTGTCTTGAGTCAATAAGTATTCAATCCCTTTGTTATGGCAAGCCTAAATAAGGCAAAAAATGTGCTCAAGTCAGATTAAGTTGCATGGACTCACTCTGTGTGCATTAATAGTGGTTAACATGATTTTCGAAGGGGTACCTCATCTTTGTACCCCACACATACAATTACCTGTAAGGTCCCTCAATTCAGCTGTCAATTTCAAACACCGATTCAATCCAATGCCTCGCAATGAAGGGCACTTATTGGTAGATAGATTAAAAAAGCAGCCATTGAATATCCCCTTGAGCATGGTGAAGTTATTAATTACAGTTTGGATAGTGTATCAATACTAGAGGTCGACCGATTATGATTTTTCAACGCCGATACCGATTATTGGAGGACCAAAAAAAGCCAATACCCATTAATTGGCCGTTTTTTAAAATTTATTTATATATATTTGTAATAATGACAATTACAACAATACTGAATGAACACTTATTTTAACTTAATATAATACATCAAGAAAATCTATTTATTCTCAAATAAATAATGAAACATGTTCAATTTGGTTTAAATAATGCAAAAACAATGTGTTGGAGAAGAAAGTGCAAGTGAAAGTGCAATATGTGCCATGTAAAAAAGCTAACGTTTAAGTTCCTTTCTCAGAACATATGAAAGCATCATGTTATGAGTATGCTTGTCATCGGCAAGGACTCCAGAGATTTATTGGATAAAAATAAACGGAATAGAGCTAAGCACAGGCAAAATCCTAGAGGAAAACCTGGTTCTGTCTGCTTTCCAACAGACACTGGGAGACAAATTCACCTTTCAGCAGGACAATAACCTAAAACACAAGGCCAAATATACACTGGAGTTGCTTACCAAGATGACATTGAAAGTACCTGAGAGGCCTAGTTGCAGTTTTGACTTAACCTGTTGGGGATGGGGGCGCTGTTTAGACTATTTATGCTAATTTTGCTAATTTTTTAAACGGCTTCCCACAAAATCCTTGATCGTACAATATGCATATTATTATTATTATTGGATAGAAAACAGTCTATAGTTTCTATAGGAGTTGAAATTTTGTCTCTAAGTGGAACAGAGCCCATTCTACAGCAATTTCCCTGACATGGAGTCAGATTTGAGAAATGTTGGCCACTCTTCTGAAGTCAGTTAAAAGGGCACTGTCGTTGCTATGACTATACGGACACTTCTTACGTCTTCCCCTGGATGCCTTTACGTGATGACGATTCCAACGGGGTCGATTGCGCGTTCACAGGCCCTACAAATGAAAAAACCCTGAAGCTAGTCATTCTTTGGGAGCTGCGTCATGAGCCTAGAGGACACCGGCGCGCACCTGTTCCAAGCGTTAGTTTAGCCTGTTATATTTCTCCGGTCATCTTTTCACTCGTTATAGGAGTTAAAAACATCATAAGGTAGTTAATTTAAAGCGTTTTATAGCAATTTATATCCGTTTAGTGCGATTTTGGGACATTTATTTTTGCAACGATGTGAAAAGTTGGGCACGCTTTTCAGTTCATCCCGAACGCAGTTGACATTTCCACATGGCAAGAGGACAGCTTTCCACCAAAAGACGATTTCTCCCAAGAAAGGATCCTTTGCCCAAGATACTGATGGAAGAACAGCTCAAGGTAGGACATTTTTATTATGATAAATCGTGTTTCTGTCGAAACATTTTAGTGGCTTAGGACGCCATGTTTTTTGACGTAGCTTCGCTTGGCGCAAACTGTATTGAAAAGTAAGGATAAATTAAAAAATGTAATAACGCAATTGTATTAAGAATTAAATTGTCTATCAATCCCTGTCCACCCTATATTTTTTAGTCACGTTTATGAGTATTTATGTATAAGAGTAGATCACTGTCTAAGTGGCGCAAGGACTTTTTCTTTACCAGCTTGTCTACATTTCACATTGTCTAACCATGATTTTGGTGGCTAAATATAAACATTTTCGATCAAACTGTATATGCATGTTGTAATGTGATGTTACAGGAGTGTCATCGGAAGAATTCTGAGAAGGTTAGTGAAAAAATTAATATCTTTTGGCGATGTTGACTTTTATCGCTCACTTTGGCTAGAATCAATGCTGGGCTGCTAATTGCTATGTGCTAAGCTAATATAACGATTTATTGTGTTTTCGCTGTAAGACACTTAGAAAATCTGAAATATTGTCTGTATTCACAGGATCTGTGTCTTTCGATTCGTGTATGCTGTGTATTTTTACGAAATGTTTGATGATTAGTAGTTAGGTAAACACGTTGCTCATTGTAATTATTCTAGTCCATTTGTGATGGTGGGTGCAATTGTAAACTATGCCATCTACCTGAAATATGCACTTTTTTCTAACAAAACCTATCCCATACCATAAATATGTTATCAGACTGTCATCTAATGAGTTTTTTTGTTGGTTAGGGGCTATAAATATCTTAGTTTAGCCGAATTGGTGATGGCTACTGGTGTTGGTGGACAAATAAAAGATGGTGGATTATGCTAATGTGTTTTTAGGTAATAGATGTACATCTTTACATATTGTGTCTTCCCTGTAAAACATTTTAAAAATCGGAAATGTTGACTGGATTCACAAGATCTGTGTCTTTCATTAGCTGTATTGGACTTTAATGTGTGAAAGTTAAATATTTTAAAAAATATATTTTTTTTGAATTTCGCGGCACTGGTTTTTCAGTGGGGGGGGGGGGGGGGGTGTGTGCCGCTAGCGCCACGCTGATCCTAGACAGGTTAAATCGACTTGAAAATATATAGCGAGACTTGACAGAGCTTGAAGAATTAAAACAAATTATGTGCAAATATTGTACAATCCAGGTGTGCAAAGCTTACCCAGAAAAACTCACAGCTGTAATCGAAGGTGAAGGTGATTCTAACAGGTTGATTCAGGGGTGTGAATACTTAAGTCAATTAGATATTTCATTGTCAATAAATTAGCACATTTGAAACATGTTTTCACTTTGACATTATGGGTTATTGTGTGCAGATGGGTGAGCAAAAAATTAAATGTAATTCATTTTGCATTTAGGCTAAAACAACAAAATGTGGAAGAGGTCAAGGGATATGAATACTTTCTGAAGGCACTGTATAATGGGCGTGTTTTATGACATTGACACTGGCTCTGTGCCTTGAAGCCACAGAGTGTAGTCTACATATTAGCCTGGCTTTTCTGACAGCTGCCCAGACCCAGAGCATGCTGCCGACTGGAGTTTCACCTGGAGGTTGACCAGTGTCTGTTGGCTGGTGACAGCCTGTTATTAGGCGGTCGGCAGTGCCAGTCAAGGAGTTTGAGAGGCTGGTCAGAAGCCAAGCCGTAAAGCTAGGTTTCATCCCCACAGATCATGCCAAACTATGTGCGATCATGCCCCATGCAGCAACATTACCTGTGTTTATTGCATTGCATCTTTCCCATGGTAAATCTAAACTCTGACATCGCGATCGCTGTATGATTTGGACCCTCTTCATACAAGGCCTCTTGTGTTATGAATTTTATTGAATAGGTACGCTGGGGCATAATCAGCCTGCTTGTTCTGTGGGAAACAATAGCTGTTGAGGGAGTTTCAGAGCAATAGGGAACCCAATCGCGCCACTCTCCCTATGAATGGCTGATAATGGCTTCACGGTTAACCGAAGCAAACACTGGCTCTTCTGTGGATTGTCAATCAGGACCACCTCCTGCATTCCAGGAAGGTGTCTTGTTTCCGCCTCCCTGTCCGTCTCACTCTCTTTGACGGAGAATGGTATGTGTCTACTGGCTGTTGGGGACCTCTGACCCGCTTAACAAATGCTTACTGAACAATGGAATACTGCTTAAGTGATGTGTGCCTTTGAAGATAACGCTGTCTGAGTACTCACCTCGCCCGAGACACTTGCTCTCTCTCCTTTTCTCTCTCTCTCTTTAGGATGTGTGTGTTGTCTGATCCGTTTCCTGTTGGCCTCACCGTGGTTTAGGCCTAGTTGATGAGCCTCATTGTCTGGGGACATCCATGTTTTATTACCAGCAGTGTGTTTATAAGGCTCTGCTTGGAGACTGAGATGCTTTCACTCAGGAGCGTGAACTTTGTTTCATGTGTTGGGCTGGATCTCTCTGATAAAGGCTGCTGCTTTTGTGTCTGGAACACCCAGGGCTATTATTGCAGAATTATAGTGAAGACGTGATGTGAAGACATCAAAACTATGAAATAACACATATGGAATCATGTAGAACCCGAAAAAGTGTTAAACAAATCAAATATGTGTGTGGGGGTACAGGTTAGTTGAGATAATTGGTACATGTAGGTGGGGGTGAAGTGACTATGCATAGATAATAAACAGCGAGTAGCAGCAGTGTACAAAAAATAGGGAGCGGGGGGGGTGTCAATGTGAATTGTCCAGTGGCGATTTTATTAATTGTTCAGCAGTCTTATGGCTTGGGGGTAGAAGCTGTTGAGGAACCTTTTGGTTAAATCAAATCACACATCCTAGTGCTGCTACACACTCTGCCTGTCCTATGGGAGTTGTATATGTTTTTGTTCCACTACTTCCGTACCTTATGCTGGGGCTGTGGTACTTTCTCTCATCCATCTGTGTTCAGTTTCCACCTCTAAAGATACCTCTCTTCCTGCTGTAGTACGATCATAAATTATTCTGTTCTAAAGGCCTCCCACGGACTGCAGTTCTAAATGGAGTTGTCATTCACGTCTTCTAATAGGCCCGAAAGCAATGGCCAGGGAAAGTTTTGAGTATCAGTGCAATAGGGTGTTATTTAATTGTAAGGTAATTAGGTCAAATGTAAAGCTTTCTATACGTCTGTTCTAAAGGAATGTAAGTGTGCCATTGGGTGGAGCCTGTTTTACTCGCTCCTAAAACCTTTCCCAAACAAGGTCACATTATCACTGGAAATACCATAGGGATTGGATCATGGGCTTGGATAAGCAAGGAATTATTTTGGCAGGGTTTTGGGTTGTTTGTGGAACAAAAGGAATTTGAAGTTATATTCAACTCTCTAATCCAAAGAGTGTTTCTTTCATACCCAGGCTCCTTTGCCAGCTATGAGAGTTTACAAGAACATTTGACAAGTTGACTAATTAGCAGGAGTTGTTGATTGTTTACGAGGATATCTTTCGCAAAATAAGTTAAGGGGGGTGGGACTAATAGAAAGAAGTCCCAATAGAGCTGTGTGGTGAAAGTTAGGGGAATTCCACAGGAAGTTGTAGAGGAGGAAGAATGTGGAACTACTGTTCGCCTTGTTCCATGACATGGTTACCAGGTAGGCCCCTACTACAGGGGGCACCCAATGGTCTCGCAGCACCTCATAAAACACCCTGCTCCCACTAATGGGCTGTGGCACAGAATTTTGTGCATGTTTTTGGAACGTTGCGTAAACGACAGCTCTCATTAATGTGCCTTCTGACTAGGTGAGGCCCAGTGAATAGCCTTCCATTACCCTGTCAGTTTTAATCATATCACTTAATCAGACCAAGGGTATGTGAAAACTGGAGCCTTCATTTAGAATACAGTAGTCCTGGCTGCTCCTCTAATGGCCCTCTGACTGACCTGGTCTCTGCTTACTCCCCACATCCTCTTTGCTTGTCACAGGTTAATGAGCTCACTTTCTGGCAAGGAATCCAGTTTTAAACATTTTGTAACAAAACATGATCACAGGAGTATTTTTACAATGTATGCACTTCAGCAGGCCTGACAAGAAAATAGCCTGCCTAATTTGGAGTCCTGTTCCGAATGTGTAGGTTTGTAGAGTGTTCTGTTATAACCCAGGCCATAGATTTCTCTGCTGGAATTGGGTCAGTGCTCTTTAGTTATGAGGCTATAGGAGCTCCATGTGGTAGATAATTATTGTCCAAAAAAGAATGCTCCCCTGCGTTGCCTATCTCCAAGAATGCAAACCTGATTGCCCAGGGTCAATGGGCATTGATGTCTTGAGCACGTGTCTGCTGAATGAGTAACAACCCCCCCAGCCTTTAGCACAACAGAACCACACAGTCATGGTCCCAATTGACAGTAATACGCCAGACCCTATGAATCTACCTTTTACAGAGACTCCTGTTTGCACATTTTTTTTGGTGAGAAATGACATGCTCCTCTGTCACTGCTTGGATGACGCAGTGGCTGTCTGAGGGGCCAATCATTAACTCACAATCAAAACCAGGACGTTTCAGCGATATGGGAGACTTGTTGGTTACTTAATAAGGTGTTGTTGAGGTTAATGTCCTACTGTGTTGTGACTGAAGGATGGGTCAACTGTTCGAATAGTAAATCATAGCGTGACTGATCTTCCCTCTTGGTGTGTGGTTGACCCATACTTTAAACAATTTGTTAGTACCAAATTGTTTGTGTCCAATTCCCAGCGAGGCACTTCAGGATTTAGAATAAGACCTAGAGTAAAATGCCAATGCTTTGGAATTGTGTCACGGAACATGGAAGCCTTCTCCTTTGAACTAAATGGGGATTTCTAAGTCGTTGTCTCCCCTCATTGAGGTTAACACCTTCATAATCCACTAGCAGATGTGGAGACAGTGATTTCTTTTCATCTGTCATATGTTTAGGCTTAAGTTTTCCTTTATCCCTATCTGTTCCCTCCAATACCAGCCATCACGCTAACAGTATTAACATGAACTGTTGCGTGTTATTGTAACTGAAATGTCCTGCCCCTGATATCTACTAATAGCTTATGGTTTCACACGGATGCATGGGGTAGTGGTTTTCATGCCTCCCCTTTTGGAAACTGCCGCTTAGCCCCCCCCCCCCCCCCCCCCCCCCCCCCCCCCCCCCCCCCCCCACTGTGTTCTTGTGGAAGCTTGGGCTGCCACATTCAGCTGCTGCATGCGGAGATCCCATAGAGATTCAGTGGATTGGGGTTTGTCTGCTGATCAGCTTGCTGATTGACAGTAGCTGTGTGTGTTCCTGCATAACTGTAACTTGTTTGTTGGACATTCCTGTGTGCTTGGCAGCAGTGGGGGATTTGTGAGTCAGCTGTAATCAGGCCACTGCATGATTAGGCATTCAGGAGAACTGTATGTTTGGATTCATTACAGTAGAACAGAATAGTATGCAGCTGCTACTTCTGTTTCTTTCTCTCCTCTTTCTATGGGCACGGAAAGAGTTGTTTTGGAGTGTTATTCTTGGTAAAACCTTTCTTCATTTTTATGGATGAGCTCTTTATAGATGATATGTCAACATACAGTGGCTCTAAAAGTTCCAGAGTGTTATGTTGGTACCGCACTCACAGCTAGAGAGATCCAGCACCACCACAGGCCAATGGGTTCTCTCTCCTCCCATTATGGCACCATGGTTCCCTGTCAGACTTTGTCCCCTGATAAGCGTCAGCAGAAGTAGGTTACGGTATCAGACACAGCAGCATAACAATCTAGCTAACCAAGGTGATGAATAATAAACATGCAAATCATATGTCATAAAAGTCTTTGCTCTTTTCATTCTGCTTCACCGTGTGGATAAGGGGTAGAGAGTGTCTTCTGGGTGTCATAGCAGCACATGGCTGAGTGTAGGAATACAGTTGGTGATCTACAGGTGGAGGCTGTCAGGAGTGTTTGTCATTCCAGTGTGTGCTGCTGAGAGGACTGTTGGGTGGGGTGGGGGGGTCTTAAGCCTAGCTCTCCGTCTTTAAAAACACATTCACTTTACATGCATACCCGAGGAGGCTTAAGTTGATTTGTTGGAAGCTGGAGAAATGTGAGGGATTCATAATGCTTTGAAGAAATCGAATATTCTGACTGTTGACGTGTATGTTGTTTGTGTGGGTCATCTTTTTGATTTATGGAAAATACACCCGGGCAGGCTCACATCAAGAGGAACCAAATGAAAAAGTGGTTCAGGAAAACAGCTTGAGAATGTAGCTGATAAACACTGTAAATTAAATTAAAATGTGGGTTCAAAGTGCCTGTGGATATAAAGCCTTGATCTTTAAGTTGTTGAACCAAACAAAGACGAATGAATGTTTTAGAGGATTAAAGTAACTACATGCCATCCTACCCCTGGCTATAGAGCTGGAACCTCATTCTGTGTATCGGTGTGAGTGTGTGTGTGTGTCCTTCCTCTACCTATCCTGTTGTGGGTAGGAGGGTCAACTTAGCTGTGTTGAACTATGATGCATTGCTGGCACGCACCCCACAATGTACACAACAGACCAGCGATTGGCTGCTACTGGCAGCATACCTACCTTCCGCCCATCGCATCTGACCCACGTATGTGTTCCCAGGTGGCCGAGATGGGCTTCCAACCAACACCCCAACCTCTTACATCTTTCCTCGCTTCCAGCAGGCCTCTGGGGCACTGGAATGCTGTCCAAATCCCAATTTTTATTTTTGTGCTGGAAGCCTTAAAGACTCCGTTATGTGGATCATGCCAGCCATGTGCTAGGGTCTGGAGGAAGACTTGGTTTCCTCCCTGAGGCTGCTAGGAGGCACGAGGCGCACAAGGCCCAAAGACAACAGAGACACGGAGCAGAACAACTGGATTAGTAGTCGCCCCATTGTTCCAGACCCTTTGCTCCTGCTTACACCCCTCACTGCTTACACCCCTCAGTGCCATCCCGTCTTAGAGAACGGTTGTGCGTTCTGTAACGCCCACGGCGACGATTAACCCAGCCGAAGGTTCCATTCTTCTGCTATCAGAAGAGATTGCTTGGTATTGGACCCTGTGGCCTTAGGTGACACGTGGCCTGGCATGAAAAGTAAACACGGTGCTGTAGAATCACATGGGCAGATACATCAACAAACCCTGTGTCAGTGTCCCCAACCCGGAGCTGAGGAATCTTGACAATTTGGACACGCCCTGTCAATAGGCACACTTTCCTCATCACACGTCCTATCAAAACAGAGCAACCACGTAGCTACAGTATCTAGGGTCATTCTGTTTACTCAAGGCTGGTTTATTACACCCCATTGCATGTGTCTTGGCATTTTACAAGCTGTCAAGTGCATGAGTGGTGAACCTCCATTTATCACTGATAATCATAGCCATTATGAAGAGGTGTTGGCATGTATGGTATCTTTCCTCGAGGTGAAAGCTCGGAGAGAAGCCGTTGTCCAAGACCACAGTGACCTGCCCACCATCGCATTTTAAACTAAACAATGTAGCACTTCTTTGGCCTCCCCAAACATATTTGAAATGTATTTTCACTGTAGGAGAATTCCATCAAAGGGCCCATGAGCTCCAACATGTTAAGTTCATCGTAGCATATCAAATTGGGTGCCAAGTGAATGAAGGCACTACCATTTTCCAGCTTAAAAATTTGACGTAAGTGAAGGCTTTGATTGGGTAAACAGATGGAAAAGTGGTCTTAGAAACCAGAAAAAGTCTTAAACGGTATCAGAAATACATCAAAACGCAATGTTGACGTGAAGACTCCTGCCAAATAATATCAACACTTTATATTTAGACATTTTTAAAATGTTTGTTAAGCTTCTATAAATTAAGAAGTATTGCCTTGTAATTCCATTACCAAAAACATCTTTAAGATATTTTCAAATTTCTCTCCCTCGTGAGAAAGGGAGGATAATTAAAGTTCATAGAAGTAACAAGTAATGGTAGACCTACCAATTAGTTATAGTGATTTTACTTTTATCATTAAGTGATTAAAACTTGTAATTCCGTGAGCAAATTGTTAGTTTTCACTTGTTAGCATTACTAAATGAATTGCAAAGACTGGCAAATCCAGCTCATAAAGTTATACAAGCGTAGCTACCGAATGTCATTTTTGGTGAGTGTAGATATTTACAAGCGAGAGAAATTACGCACATGTACAATGTTGTGATGCATGTTTTTCTGAAGGAGGAGCAGCATGTGTACACGGAGAAGAACAGAGCAGGAAATAAGCACTAGTGGGAAGCACAGGGGGAAAAAACTCATTCGGACCTCTGTGAATTCTGGCAGACAGTCACATTTTGTAGTGAATTGCATACAAGTGTAACTTCTTCACCTCATGTGCACCGCACAACAGAGACCTGCCGATAGATCTAAAACGCTATGGACTCACCAGATCATCGCCTTCTCCCGTTGTGCTATTTACAAACATACACGTGACTGGCTCAACTGTTCTGGCGAACGATGCGAAGCTTCTTAATGTGACGGGTGAAATGAAGAAAGCAATCTGCTTTATATCCTAACGTATTGCAGTTGACTGCAAGTATTAACTTAAAGTAGCTACAAATATTCACATTTATTGAAAAACGTCAAATTGTATTGATGGTATAGAGAGAACATCCTGTGTCTTTTTCCAAATACCCCAGTATACGGTATACCACCCAAGCCTAGTACAGATCAGGGACCCATTATGTAATTCCGTTACCGGAATTCCTTTACCGGGTGTAAATCTACTTCACTTACTGTAGGTCAATAACCTAAACAATTGTTTTGAAACTCAAGGTGCTATGTCATAGCTGACACCGCATTGTTTCTGCAGACATCTTTGAATATTAATTCAGGGCAGATATTTAAGTTTTTGGAGAATGTGTTTGCTTAAAAACCCGAGGGAGATTTTACATGAATTCCATTGCAAAAATGTGCATCTGCACAGTTCTTCCACTAAATTCGTTTTTGTACAATTTGAGGAAATTGTTACAAGTTGTCCTTGTGTATAGTTTTATAGTTTGTTAAACTTTGAAATCAATGGTTTTTGGCATACATTTTAAAGTAAAAAAACTGAGTCAAAGCGTCATTCTGTCACTGTTGAATTTCCCAGTAGCAAGCAATTCCACAGTGACAAAGGGTTATATTAAACAGCAACACTCAGAACGGCAATGTAATTCCAAACAGACACAGCATGCACATGTCATTTCCTCCCTGTTTGTCTCTAGGAGTCTGTTCACACCTCCAATGTAGATCATCTGCTCGCTTACATTGTAGAACTGTCCAGTGGTCAGATCAGTGCAATGAAGTCTGTTACTGCTCTGTCCCCGCCAGCACTTGTCCCTTGTTAGACGTTCTCCTTCTGCATACTGATAAGTCTGTTTGGATTTTTTTTCCCCCTCTTCTCTTTCAAAAGTACACTGTTGCATAATTAATGCAGGCTTAATTGGTTTTGCCAGTTGGTATCACCCCCTCATCACCTGTCATCTAAACCCCTGCACAAAAGTTTAAGTTGAAGAGCAAGAGTCTCTGAGAGATGGCAAATGCCTCCCTTTAATCTCCTGGGTGATGACTGCACTTTCAGAGAGAATAAACCAAATGGTAATTTTCAGCAGGCTTGCCCTGCGCGATGTTGCCTCCACTCCTCTGTGGGTATGAACCTTTTGTCTGTGGAGCCCAGCAGCCTCTTAAAAGATGCACGGCCAATGAAACGCTCCACTCTGGTGTGACCGATGGGATTCTCATCCCCAAAACGCCCTCACTGATTGTGGATGCCTGGTCTGGGATTCCGCCCGTCCCCTTTTCTGCTCCCTTTTTCCATTTCTTATTCTTCCTCTTTTATGCTCGGCTAGCTGCTTGAGTCCTCACATGGTATTTAGCCTGTGGATACACATGATTTATTTATGTTAGGCCGGTTCCACATTTTTGCATTCTTTCCTTTCTTTCTCTGGACTGGGGACTAGAGGTCACTCCTCTCTGGCTTTTCTTGTGAAACTGCTCATTTGCATGGCAGTCATCTAGTCTAGTCTGCCCAAATCGTGTTTGTTTGTGTCGACTGTCCAGAGAGTCGGAGATGCACTGCTCCTCCTTTTGTGTGGTCCGGGCTCATGAGTAAACATGAGGTGTGGTTCTCTCTTGTTCTTTCTTTCGCTCTCTCGCTCCATCTCTCACTCTGTCCCTCTCCCCCCTCTTTTCCCATGTGAGCCAGCGGTGAAAGCTAGATGGCTGGATCCTTCTCCAGCAAGATGAAGGGGCTGGTGTTGCCTGCTCCGTCTGTCCACAGTGCTGGATTTATCTTTCCCAGCCTCAAAGGTCACACAATCAAGTGCAAATAGTCCACGGACCAGCATTATCTAGAGGGAGAAAGGGACAGAGACGACAGAGTGCCTCCAGTCAACTCTCCTTTTGATGTGAATGATACAAATGCAAACAGCATGCTTCTGGGTATATGGAATTTAACTTTCAAAGGAATGTACGGGAAGAAAGTCAACCAAATTCATGCAGCTCTAAGGCATTAGCCAATTTAACGTATTAATATCAGACAGATGTTTCATGACAACAGTCCCCCGTTGGTTATAATAATGATATTTATATTGAACACTTGTCTTTTAGTTATTTATCTACCTAACTTAGTTATATACTTGTCGTTTAATGTAACGTCAGGGCATTGTGCCAAAGCAGTATAACGTAGTAGTAAATCATGGCTTCCTGTTTCGGATTCTCTCTTAAAATGTGTTAACAACTTGACAGTCGGTTATAGTGGTCAGGAGGATATTCTCTCACAGAATAACTCACTTAGCCTTCATTCTGTGAACGTTCTCCCAGTATTCCCAGTAAGTATAATTCAGATACCACCAGGAGAACGATGATCTTCACAAGGGGCGCTCCCGAAAGAGCTGATTCCAAAATTTTACGAGGACATTTCCAGAAATTGAGTTTGACTGCAGCAGCACCTTTTTGATGTGGTTAGCACAGCATGTGAAATTGAAATTCCTGTTTCCTGAGCTTCGCCGTTAGCTTTTCCTACCAAGGCTGCTGTGTTAGCATGGGGGGCTATTTGCTCTGTGAACAACAGCCATTTAAAATCACTCTTTACAGTTCAGCTCTTGTACTGATGCCATGTCTCATGTTCTGAGTCATATCTGCACATCTATAGTTCTCAGGTGAAAAGGGTAATAGGGAAATGTTTTTTTTTCCTGATCAAACATGGACTTAACCTTTCCCACATTTCCCAGTGATCCCAATGTCTCCTCCTTGGAACCCAGACAGTGCTCTCTATGACTCATGGTCTACTCTAGTCTGCCAATGCCCTATCACAATGGCCACTGTACACAAAGCCCCCTTTCTCATAGGAATGCAAAAGATGCCTTAACCGTTTCCGACATAGAATATTGGGAGATTGTGTTACTCGTTAGGCATGCCATGCAAGGTGCGCTTTATTTTCCCTGAATGTTACTCCCAAAACCACATATTGTCCTGAGCACAATGGTAAAACCACATAGGGGTAGTTTCTTAATCATTAAAACATTTGGACTTTGAGGTCTTCTATCAGAGTAACTTAGCACTTTTCCCCAAATCCTCAAAATGGGGTTGTTACCACCATCAATCCACAGTAGGTGTTCTCTAACATAATACCTAATTATTAGTATTTTTGTTGGTGTAACGATAGTCATTTTCTTCCTCCTCCTTGGACGAGGAGAGGCGAAGGATCGGACCAATACGCAGAGTGGTTAGTTTCCATAGTGATTTAATATACAACAAAACTATGTGATACAAAATAACGAAAATACTACCGTGACAGTCCCGTGTGGGACAACTAGAGATACAGAAAACAAACACCCACAAAACACACGTGAAACCCCGGCTGCCTAAGTATGATTCTCAATCAGGGACAACGATTGACAGCTGCCTCTGATTGAGAATCATACCAGGCCGACACACAAAATCCCAACATAAAAATCACACATCGACAACCCACCCAACTCACACCCTGACCATACTAAATAAATACAAAAACAAGGGAGAACAGGTCAGGAACGTGACAGTTGGGCAAGTTTAAGTTTCCTGGAACAGGGAGTGTTGACAGAAGGTGAATGAGGGTTTTCTGAATTTTCTCTTCGCTGCTAAAAGTCAGGGGGAGGAACGTAAAGTATATGTCACATTAGACACTTCAGACAGATTGTGGAGGAGATGGTAGGCACAAAGCCTTGCAGCAGTCACATGCAGACTGTCAGGTTTTTCCTCATGTTCCCAACAGTCCCTCGCTCTCCTTTCTTCTTTGCTTCTCTCTCTTGCTATCTCTCTTGCTCTCTCTCAATTCAATTCAAATAACATTCTAGTTTGCTCAGTTTTTTTGTTAATTCTCTCCGATGTGTCAAGTAATTATTTTTTTTCTCTCATGATTTGGTTGGGTCTAATTGTGTCACTGTTCTGTGTCACTGTTCTCTCTGTTTGTTTGTGAATAGAGCCCCAGGAACAGCTTGCTTAGGGGACTCTTCTCTAGGTTCATCTCTCTATAGGTGATGGCTTTGTTATGGAAGGTTTGGGAATCGCTTCCTTTTAGGTGGTTGTAGAATCTTTTCTGGATTTTGAGCATTAGCGGGTATTGTCCTAATTCTGCTCTGCGTGCATTATTTGGTGTTTTACATTGTACATAGAGGATATTTTTGCATAATTCTCTATGCAGGGTCTGTTTGGTGTTTCTCATTTTGTGAATTCTTGGTTGGTGAGCAGACCCCCAGACCTCACAACCATAAAGGTCAATGGGTTCGATAACTGATTCAAGTATTTTTTAGCCATATCCTAATTGGTATGTCAAATTTTATGTTCCTTTCGGTGGGATAGAAGGCCCTCATTGCCTTGTCTCTCAGCTCATTCACAGCTTCGTGGAAGTTTTTTGTGTGCTCTAGGGCTACGGTGTCTAAATGGAATTTGGATTTGTGGTCCTGGCTTAAAGCTGCGCATCCCTGTCTCACCCAACGGACCTGGAGAAAGAATTTTTTTTTTTGCCCATTTTAACCGCACATTTGTTGTTTGTGTACATGGATTTTATAATGTCGTATGTTTTTTCCCCAACACCACTTTCCATCAATTTGTATAGCAGACCCTCATGCCAAATTGAGTCAAAGGTCAAATTTGTCTCCACTTTTATGGATTGGGGCGATCTTACTCACTCAGTCGCTCACTCTTAATCTATTTTGGAGAAGTTGAGGCAGTAGTTTTGCAGCAGAGGAAAAACTGTTGAGTTATAGGGACACTTTTTAAATCCCTGGAGGTGATGATGCTTCTTTGTTGTCACATGCCTGTAGTTTGGAGGCAGTTCCTGTCACTCTCTCTTTCTCCCTCTCTGAGGAGGGTTAATATCTCTGGAATAATTACTGAGAAAGTATAGACCTCAGTGTTCTGAACCTTTATCTTTCACTTTGCTTCCTTTCTCCATTGGATGGATTATTGCAGTGAGATCCAGCATGTAGAGAGAGGGAGAGATGGAGGGCGAGGTTCTGCAATGACGTGTAAGGATAGAACTCCCCCTTTGCACAGTGTCTGCCACCAGCCTACTTAAACAAAAACTGAGTTCCAGTAGAAACATCAGTGCTTAAGGGTAAAATGATTATTGTTTGAAGATCAATTGGTCACAGAGGCTTGTTATGTAATGAATTTGTGAACAGTGTTTTATATAACCCTATCACAGTGTTGATATCAGAAATGGTATAGCCATTACAATAAGGCCCGTTAGATCAATCATCCAAATACGTTGTACTGCTACGCCGATCATTAACATTGTTTTATATCAGGGTGAATTCACACCGTCACCATCATCATCATCGGCGTAGATATAAAAGGATACAATAGGAAAAGCAGGGGTAGTTGCCTAAATCGGTGCTTGCATGACCATCACTAACACAAAGGCACCCGCTTTAAACCTGTTGGCTTCTGCTGTCCTTATCAGGTAATTAAATCTATATTGTGGAGACACACGGTTGCCAGAGTCCCATTTAATCAGATGAACATGTTTCCAGTTGGCTTCCCTGATAACATGTGAAACACTGCCTCCTCCCTCTCTGTTTTTTCCCCTCCCTCTCACCCCCGAGTGGCGCTTTGAAGCAGGCAAACGGATCGCTTTGGTTCTAAAATATTCAAGGAACTGCTATCAGCAAGCTGTGATAAATGATGTGGTGCCGTGACTTGATATCTCCCTGTAATCTCGCTCTGGAGGCCTTTCGTGTTTTGCCATTTCTTTTTTTAGATGTAGTCAAAATCGTGCATGTCTTAGATGTATGCCTCCAAATGGTGTTTGAGATTTAGCTCAACTTGAGTTTTTTTCCCTCGTCTGGTTTATGCAGGCATGCATACACTTTCTGCCTTATGATTGTTTTGTGAACTCCTCATTGGTAGAATGTGGCTGCTTGCATGTTTGCAAGGCTCTGAAATTCTCACTCTATCTCACTTCCTCTGCCTGTCTCCTTCTCCACACATTTCCCCTGATTAATTTCTACTTGCACACAATCCCGGATCCGGGACCCCCCCCCATCAGTAAAAAAGCTGACTAGCATAGCCTAGCATAGCGTCACAAGTAAATACTAGCATCTAAATATCATTAAATCACAAGTCCAAGACACCAGATGAAAGATACACATCTTGTGAATCCAGCCATCATTTCTGATTTTTAACCTGTCTAGGATCAGCGTGGCGCTAGCGGCACACCCCCCCCCCCCCCCACTGAAAAACCAGTGCCGCGAAATTCAAAAAAAATATTTTTTTAACCTGTTTGGGGTGCAAGCCCGACCTCGGACCGAAAATGAAAAATCTATTTTTTTAAAAATATTTAACTTTTACACATTAACAAGTCCAATACAGCATTTGAAAGATAAACATCTTGTCAATCCAGCCAACATGTCCGATTTTTTAAATGTTTTACAGAGAAAACATCACATATATTTATGTTAGCTCACCACCAAATACAAAAGTGGACAGACACGTATGAATTATGATTATGAAGTATGAATTATGATTGAAGTAGCATGCACAACCAACCGAAATAAACTAAAACCAACCTAAAGAGCCCAGAAAAAACGACCTCAGATGACAGTCATATAACATGTTACACAATAAATCTATGTTTTGTTCATAAAAAGTGCATATTTTAGCTATAAATCAGTTTTACATTGATGCTACCCAAAAATGCTAATACATAGCTTGAGTCTGAATCCAGCCGGGAGTAGCCAGAGAAAATACATACACCAACGTCGGCTACTAATTACACCTCATAAAACATTTCAGAAAAACATATGGTGGATAACTAATGAAAGACAGATATCGTGTGAATAAAGCCAACATTTCCGATTTTTGAAGTGTTTTACAGCGAAAACACAATATATCGTTATATTAGCTAACAACAGAAGCTAGCATAAGGCAGCATTGATTCTAGTCAAGCGCTAGCCTAGCACAGTTAGCAGAGTTAGCATTCAACAGTTCGACATATATATGAAAAAGCATCCCAAATTGGGTCTTATCTTTCTTGATACTCCATCAGAATGTTGTAACGGGGTCCAATGTCCAGTAGAGTCTTTAGTTGGGTTCCAGAACGAATTATTTCCCTCTTTGGTTAGCTAGCACGATAGCATTGCTGCGCCAGAAAGCGTTTCTTCAAAAAATTCTTCCGTCGTTTCACATCTAAAGTCCAGAATAAATTGCAATAATATAATTAAAGTATATTGAAAAAACATACTTTAGGATGATTTTGTGACATGTATCAAATAATATCGTAGTCAGGCATCATATTCAACGTTATCTACCTTGTTCCAGAAGCTGAGACCAAATTATCCTTCGCGCCCGGATTTTTTTTTTAACTGCGCAGGTCTCACAAGAAGTTGTGTTATTCAGTCCAGGGACGAGATATTCGACTCCTTTCAATTCTCACTTCCGCATTACAGTCTGACGAACGCCTGTGACGTGTCTCTATCGTCCCAAGTCAAATGGCCTTTTATAGAGAAGGTCTTAAAGAGACACATCGCATTTTGGAAAACTCAATTCGGCTGGGAAAATGGCTGTAAAAATATTTCTGTTCGACTTAGAGAAACAATTCAAACCTTTTTAGAAACTACAGACTGTTATCTATCCAACAGTAGTAAATATATGCATATTGGAAAATAAAAAGTTTCTTAGGAGGCCGTTTGAAAATGTGCACACATTTTCCAGTTTTTTCAATATTCAGCGTGCAGCCATAACAGGTTAAAATATTTAACTTTCACACATTAAAGTCCAATACAGCTAATGAAAGACACAGATCTTGTGAATCCAGTCAACATGTCCGATTTTTAAAATGTTTTACAGGGAAGACACAATATGTAAAGATGTACATCTATTACCTAAAAATACATTAGCATAATCCACCATCTTTTATTTGTCCACCAACACCAGTAGCCATCACCAATTCGGCTAAACTAAGATATTTATAGCCCCTAACCAACAAAAAAACTCATTAGATGACAGTCTGATAACATATTTATGGTATGGGATAGGTTTTGTTAGAAAAAAGTGCATATTTCAGGTAGATGGCATAGGTTACAATTCCACCCACCGTCACAAATGGAATAGAAAAACTACTTAGAGCAACGTGTTTACCTACTTACTAATCATCAAACATTTCGTAAAAATACACAGCATACACGAATCGAAAGACACAGATCCTGTGAATACAGACAATATTTCAGATTTTCTAAGTGTCTTACAGCGAAAACACAATAAATCGTTATATTAGCATAGCACATACCACATAGCAGCCCAGCATTGATTCTAGCCAAAGTGAGCGATAAAAGTCAACATCGCCAAAAGATATTAATTTTTTCACTAACCTTCTCAGAATTCTTCCGATGACACTCCTGTAACATCACATTACAACATGCATATACAGTTTGATCGCAAATGTTTATATTTAGCCACCAAAATCATGGTTAGACAATGTGAAATGTAGCTCAGCTGGTCAGAAAATGTCCTTGCGCCACTTAGACAGTGATCTACTCTTATACATAAATACTCATAAACGTGACTAAAAAATATAGGGTGGACAGGGATTGATAGACAATTTAATTCTTAATACAATTGCGTTATTACATTTTTTAAATTATCCTTACTTTTCAATACAGTTTGCGCCAAGCGAAGCTACGTCAAAAAACATGGCGTCCTAAGCCACTAAAATGTTTCGACAGAAACACGATTTATCATAATAAAAATGTCCTACCTTGAGCTGTTCTTCCATCAGTATCTTGGGCAAAGGATCCTTTCTTGGGAGAAATCGTCTTTTGGTGGAAAGCTGTCCTCTTGCCATGTGGAAATGCCAACTGCGTTCGGGATGAACTGAAAAGCGTGCCCAACTATTCACATCGTTGCAAAAATAAATGTCCCAAAATCGCACTAAACGGATATAAATTGCTATAAAACGCTTTAAATTAACTACCTTATGATGTTTTTAACTCCCATAACGAGTAGAAACATGACCCGAGTAATATTACCCCCTTCACTAATGCTTGGAAAAGGTGCGGGCCGGTGTCCTCTAGGCGCATGACGCAGCTCCAAAAGAATGACTAGCTTCAGGGTTTTTTCATTTGTAGGGCCTGTGAACGCGCAATCGACCCCATTGGAATCGTCATCACGTAAAGGCATCCAGGGGAAGACGTAAGAAGTGTCCGTATAGTCATAGCAAAATCAGTGCCCTTTTAACTGACTTCAGAACAGTGGCCAACATTTCTGAAATCTGAATCCATGTCAGGGAAATTGCTGTAGAATGGGCTCTGTTCCACTTAGAGACAAAATTTCAACTCCTATAGAAACTATAGACTGTTTTCTATCCAATAATAATAATAATATGCATATTGTACGATCAAGGATTTTGTGGGAAGCCGTTTCAAAAATTACCCAATTAGCATAAATAGTCTAAACAGCGCCCCCATCCCCAACAGGTTAAAATGTTTTACAGGGAAGGCACTATGTATTTCTATTAGCTAACCACGATAGCAAAAGACACAACTTTTTTTTCCACCATTTTTTTCCTGCATAGGTAGCTATCACAATTTCGACCAAATAAAGATATAAATAGTCACTAACCAAGAAACAACTTTACCAGATGACAGTCTGATAACATATTTATTGTATAGCATATGTTTTGTTAGAAAAATGTGCATATTTCAGGTATAAATCATAGTTTTACATTGCAGCCACCATCACAACTCTCACCAAAGCAACTAGAATAACTACAGAGACCAACGTGAATGACAGAAATACTCATCATAAAACATTTATGAAAAATACACATCGTACAGCAAATGAAAGACTAAGATCTTGTGAATCCAGCCAATATTTCAGATTTTTTAAGTGTTTTACAGCGAAAACACAATATAGCATTATATTAGCTTACTACAATAGCCAACCACACAACAGCATTGATTCAAGCCAACAATAGCGATAACGAATAAACCAGCAAAAGATATACATTTTTTTCACTAACCTTCTCAAACTTCTTCAGATGACAGTCCTATAACATCATATTACACAATACATATAGAGTTTGTTCGAAAGTGTGCATATTTAGCAGCACAAATCGTGGTTATACAATGAGAATAGTAGCCAAGCCGCCAACAAAATGTTGGGAGAAATCTTGGGAGAGGCACCTAATCTAATCAGTAACTAATCATAAACTTGACTAAAAAATACAGGTTGGACAGCAAATGAAAGATACAATAGTTCTCAATGCAACCGCTGTGTTAGATTTTTAAAATTAACGTTACTACGACATACAGCGTGCCTTAAAGCGAGACCGCACCGAAATTAATGGCGGAATATGAGTTTTACATTTTTCAACAGAACAACGAATTAACATCATAAATAGTTCTTACTTTTTGATGAGCTCCCATCAGAATCTTGGGCAAGTTGTCCTTTGTCCAAAAGAATCGTTGCTCGGTTGTAGATTGTCGCCTTCAACTTTGGAATTAGCAGTAAACATTAGCCATGTGGCCCAGACGTGCCCAACTCACTAGAACGCAGGACAAAGAAATATCAGAAAATCACAATATACTGATATAAACTGATATAACTCGGTTTAAAATAACAACATTATGATGTCTTTAACATCTATATCGAATAAAATCAGAGCCGGATATATCTAAGGGCTATAACGGGAGCTTTCTAGAACGCCATCCTGAGGTCTGTCTTGCGTCATGGCGAATGTTGAAAAGAGTGGACCCCACGTTCCCAAACCCTTTATATGGCCTCAGATCTGCCTAGCAACTCAATTCCAATTCTCACTATTTGCTGACATCTAGGGGAAGGCGTATGCAGTGCATCTCAACCAATAGAAGACTTGCAAATTGATAAACTGACCTCAGAACAGCCTGACTGATTTCAGATTTCTCACTTCCTCATAGGAAAATTGCTCCAACTTGAGTTCTGTTTTACTCACAGATATAATTCAAACGGTTTAAGAAACTAGAGAGTGTTTTCTATCCAATAGTAATAATAATATGCATATTGTACGAGCAAGAATTGAGTACGAGGCAGTTTAATTTGGGAACGAAATTTTTACAAAGTGAAAACAGCACCCCCTATTGAGAAAAGGTTAATCCTTGGAGACTGTTACCCAATGCATGCTTGAACTGTTGGTCTACTTCCAGGGAAATCCATCATCTGCACCCCGAACTCTCTCTTTCGCTCTCTCTCACTTCCTCTCTACATGCTGAACTCTCCTCTGCCACCCCTCCCTCCGTGCCAGATGATAAGTGATGGGGTTTGAGGTCATAGACACGGTAATGGCGGTGGCCATCTTGGTCTGTCTTCAGATCCAGGGAGCAAGGGAGAGAGGAGGTTAATTTGCCCAGACAGTAACATTCCCAGATCCTCGTGGGGGGGAGCAGGGAGCCATTTCTTTCTCATGAATGACAAACGTCATGCTGGGCTGCGCTCTTGGCCATTCACACTGACTGTTTGTCTCTATCTTTCCACGTTGGACCCTCCGGCTCCCTTGAAAGCCACACCGGGTCCATTGCACATTTCTGGGGTGATCCTCTCTGAAAGGCGAGACCTAAGCAGAGGGAGGAGATGTAAAATATGAATGCGACGGTAGACAGACTAATACCCAACACAACAGAGATGGTGCTTTACCCTCTGGGTGTTGTTTAGATAAACGAGGGAGGAAGTTGCCATGCGGCTGTCCTGTGCTGATGGTAACCAATGGAATGTGAAGACCTTTAGACGCCTCTCATCTCGCTGCCAACTGTCCCGGAACCACACCTGGTGTGTCAACTGTCAACCACCCACATGGCCCTCTAATTATGGAAACTGTTGGTGTGTGTGTATGTTTCTGGCATGATGTGATGCCTCTGGTCACTATCTCTGGGGTGACCTCCATCTTTGTCATTTCTTCTCTCTTTGTGTTCCCGCTTCCTGCGCCGCCAGGTTGAGGGGAGCGGTAGGAGGATTTCAGTAATGGTTCTCAGGTAACACAGTGGCCATTTTTTATCTACTGTCTCATGTCTCGGAGTGATGGAATGGACTGGTGGGTTTATGAGCAAATTACCACCAGAGAATCGTTCTGACAGAGAGTGTGTGTGTCAGGCCTGTCATTGTTGCTCTAAGCCCGCCCGCTGTCTCTGTGCTAACTGTTTTGCCAAGTGCAGGAATGCACTAATCACGCAACTCTGCTGCCCTGCCCTGCCTAGCCCAGTCTGCCAGACTGCTTTCCTTTGTCAGCTCTTCAAAACAAAAGTCCTCAGACCAGACCTGGGCCATCTGGCTACGTTTGCCCTCTCTGGCCCAAACAATGCTGATGCAGAGGAAGTTTCACTGTTGTCGGGAAAGTTTTTTTTGTCTTGTTCTGCCGGGGGGGGGGGGGGTGTAATATAGGGTAAATGCAGATGGGCAACCCTGTTTTTGTGGTCCGGCGTCCCCCGGATAACTTTTATGTAAGAAGGACTAAGTATCTCAGTTCTTGTGACTTTCGAAAAGGACATTCTATTCCAAAATGAATTAAAATAAATTTGCTATAATTTCCACCTCCAGAAATAAGCCCAATAACATATTGGTAAAGTGATTTGGTAAAATGATTTTAACATATTGGACCATGCTTATAGCCTATTCATGGTCCATATTATCAGGTATGCTATTAGCAGTAAGCATTATCACCTGTAGACCAAGTGATGCAGCATAGTGGCTAGAAATAAATAGGCTGAAGCATGGAGTTGCCAATCTGCATTTACCCTATCTTTTAACAAGTTATCAGCATATTTGAAAAATGTTATATCCCCAAAAACTTGCATAAATACAGTGACTACCTGTTAGGGTAACTTGGGGTAAAAACACCACCTGGGGTAATACGCACAATTGGTCACTCCCAAATAAGATTGAGGTAGGGTCTCGTTTTACCCCAGGTCACCCTACAATTGACCCATGTTCTATTCAGCCCCACTCTCCCCTATATACTTATGGTGGATTGCAGAGTGGTAAGGTTCTTCACCATGCAGCTGCTAAAAAGTCTGGGTTTAAAATGGTGCCATTTGCAAAATATTTAGGAGTTGAGAAATAAAGTAACAACAACAAGCTGACTAGGTAAATGGACCAACTATTCTACCTTTTGGTTTGTCTGACTTTTCTATTCATTACTCATTTTGTTGCAGAGCAAAAGTAAATGTGGACTGTTCTTGCATCTTCAAAGTGCGCCTCGGCAGAAATATTTTCCTGCCCCATATTTTGTTGCCGTGGCGGCAATCATTTTGCCATAGCGCAGCTCCACAGTGAATTAACTGCCACGGAAACACTGGGCTGAATGGTATCCCCCGCTCTGTACCACTGAAACAATGGGTCTCATTCACAATGAATAGTGTCTCACCAGGATGGGAGTTTCTCTCCACTTTTTACAGCAGCTATTGCAGCACCACACCTGTCTTGCGGTGTTTGACTAACATTTCCAGGCTTGTCTTTCAAATGCACACAGACAAAGGAAGGAGCGCCAACTTCATAGCATTGCGGCATTCTTGCTTGATATGGCAATTGAATAGCTTGAAGCTGGCTTATGTGTGCCAAAGTGAAAGTTCAGCTTTCTCTTGCCTCAAATAAACAACTGTTTCACTCATGAAGCTTCACTTAAACTGTTTTATGTGACCGTAAACTGAGCTATGTGCTTCCCAACAATATTTCATCAAAGGGAGCCGAACATTCCATATGGTAGTGGGATGGTTTCGGGCTCAGAAGAGAGAGTAGAGCTGTTTCCATGTTTCTATTTTAGTCATTTAGTAGACACTTTTATCTGTACTGGTCCCCTGTGGGAATTGAACCCACAACCCTGGTGTTGCAAGCACCATGCTCTACCAAGTGAGTTACAGGTGCAGCAGAACTCTCTTTTATACCAGACAAGACATGCCCAACACCAGCCTCATTATTACAGTGCCAAAGAGGTGTTTTACTGCCTCTCTATGCCAAATATATTTCAAGCTGAGAGTTTAAATGTTTGTTTTCTCCCCATCTGTTCTTGAGCAAAACAGCTGTTTGGCCTCAGAATTCAGGCATTTTCGTTTGAATACTAAGTTTCTTGTGTTTTCTGTACTCTCCCTTGGAATGTTGTTATTGTATTAGAAATGTTTTCTATTTTAAAGTCAATGACAATGATAATCAAGATGGTGCCGATAGACATGGCCTCCCTGTTTCTGGCTCCTAAGCAACTTTGCACAAGCATTTCGCTACACTCGCAATAGTATCTGCAAAATTTGTGTTTGTGACCAATAAAAGTTGACATTAAGAATTCTACAAACACAACTTGGTTCAGAACCGTGTGCCTGCCTCACTGGTGAATAACTCTTCCTTCAAAGGCCCTTTCTTTATTCATATTCGCTCTTCATGCAGATAGATGTAACTGACATTTGATACGTGTAGACCTAAAGGCTTTATGCAAATACGCGTCATTCATTCACTTCCTCCTTCCTTATTGAAGCCAAATAAGTAGCATTACTCATGTATGTCATCATTGTCACATTTGACAGGAAACTATGACGCACACCCCAGAGTATTTTTTTAAGATGGCAAGTTTTCAAACTATTCAGTTACTGTGTGTGAGGATATGTATTGACTATTTTAGAGAGAGTGTTTCATGGTAAGACTGGTCCAGACTCTTACCTTTAAAAAAAAAAAAAACATGACAGAATGAGAATCTGATAAACGCTTGCTGAAAACCAGCCTGTTTTTGTTCTCCACACTCTGATATCAGCTCTGCTCGACACTGTCTGTCTGGTTGTTAGTTTACTTTGGGAGGAAAACAACCTAGTCATTCGACAAGTATTTCCGGTTTATGGAGTTATTTGTTGTACTCCATTTTAGATAATGTTCGCTAGATGCTAAATATGGCTAAGTTAGATCTATGTTTTTGTTCTGTGTCTTCCATCGAAGCTGAGCAACACAGGCACATTTCTGAAACAGAAGAAAATGGGTATGGAGACAACGGGGCCTGCAGAATTACGTTGGGGGAAAATGATGGGCTTAAAAATGTACATTCAAACTAATGCAATACATTCTCCTTGAAGCCCTGGAGAAACATGAGGAAGGTTTCATTTTCTCCTTTTTCAAATAAAAATAACCTTTTAACATTCTTGTGTATCTGTAGCATTTGCCTTATGAAAAATCCTCTTCTCTTCCGACCTGTAGTGGGTATCGACACACTGACCAAACCAGCAATGTTAACCCAATCATTGAAGGTCTTTTAACATACAGTGAAGATACCCTTGTTTACCATCTTTCATTTATTGTAATGTGTTAGTAATGAACAGATTAGCATTTTATGTATCTTCACTGGAGTCATAAACTCAGGAACTCTGCAACAACAGGTGTAGTTCACACGAGCTGGCGATTTCCACTGCCTTGGCGTGACACCCTCTCACTTCAACAGAAATCCAGATCTCTCTGAGGTGTCTCCAGAAGAACAATGCCCTGGAAGCCATCCACCCATCCTGGATAAAAGCCTTGCCAAACTTGAAATAGTCTTATGTGACACTGTCGTAAAAATCAGCCATTGAACCAGTTTCTCCCCACGTTTTCTCTCCCACTTAGTCTCTCTCTTTCAAACTCCACCTCCCTCTCTCTTTCTTTCTCGCTCGCTCTGTCTCTCCCTCTCTCTATCCCCCTCTCAAACTCCCCCCTCTCTTTCTCTCTCACTCGCTCTTTCCCTCTCTCCATCATCGTCTTTTCAGTTCTCTCTCTTTCCCCCTCTGTCTTCATCTCCTCAGTTCACCCCCTCATTGTTTTTACAGCCCCTTTCGCCCCCTCTGTCAGTGTGTTCTGTCTGTATGATAAGGAGATGTCACAAGTCGGAGTATGCCAGTCAAAACAGAGTGTCTAGGGATTTCCTTGACTTGCTCTGAGCCACTCACACACTGATCAAAGCACAATGTCTCAAACATTGTGCCCAGTCACCCTCCTGGGCTCCTTCTTAGGTTCTTTACATTGCTATATAGTATCATAGCCCTGCCATGTTGGCCTTATACGTGTTAGGTAATGCTAGTCTCCTTTGTGTTGAGTAGTTTAGTGCATTGCCTTGTGAAGCTGCAGGTGTGAAAGGGCGTTGGCTTAACATGTTCTGACTGGATTGTGTATTGGAAGGTTAGGACTGGGAGAGACTGCTCTGGGGGACATGCGAGAGAGAATGATTGTGGGTGTGTGGAAGAGAAGTGTTATTGAAGCCATGTGCTGTTAACCTAGTGCTTATGGGGATCTTCTACAAAGGGCAAATAGTTTAAATGGATCAAATAACTTCTGATATCAGAGAGGTGATGGAATTTAATTATGCTCCCTCTTCTATGCTTCAGAGGATTTGAGTTTCTTAGACTTTGGTTTCAATTTCAAATTGCTTATCGGCCCTGAACAACAGCCACATTTTTTGCTCAACATCAAAGCACACATTTTAATTCCAGGTTAATTTAAGCTAAGCAGTGGTGGTCGAAGTTGCTAAATGGTAAAATAGCCTTTTTTGATATTATGATGATCAACTAATCGTCTGAGTGGGTGGTCTTGCCCTCTCAGGGCCTGGAGTTGATGAGTTGATTTGAACCTGTAGTCTGTAATTCACGCTGATGATTCTCACTCTCATTACCTCACTCAGTGTGGCCACGGCTCTGTTCTCACTCAAAGCCTTAGAGGTGGCAGTGCGTCCCTTAGCCAGACTTGGTTTAACACGGTGGCCTGCCAGAGCTGGTAGCGGGGGTGGTGGTGTTAGGCCAGCCAGCTCGTCCCGGAAAGGAGGGTAAACTGGCATTAGAGCTCTGGTTCATACTTTATATCTCAGTAGTGCTGTGAAGTGCTTTATCAGCCTCTGTCATTGGTTGGGGATTTGGCACAGCGGCCATGTTTTTTTTTTTTATGCCGAGTGTAGCAAATCCCTGTCTGTCTGTCTCCATGTGCAGTGGACGTCATTGTGTCTTTGAACAGATGCCAAGGAATCTCTACCCTTTTGCATGACTCTCCTCTCTTCCCGTAGTGCTTGTGGATTTGCAGTGCATGCTTGGACTTGTGCTAAGCTTCATTGGTCACTGGGGTATTTTGATATTACTCCAATCAAAGTTTACCTGTGGTCTGTGGATTGTATTTTAACACTGTTTTTATGGGCTGAACTGAAGATGAGGTTTAGTAGCTCTAGAGATGTATAGTAGGATTGAGGAAATCAGATGGCTGTTTATATCTTTCCAGTGTACAATACCCTTTAGGGGTCTGGCAGGAATGGGCTGGATAGTTTCCCTGCAGGGAAAATAGTTCCTCTAAAAAAGTAATGCAGAGCATAATCAAAACTTAATCAGTATGGAGCACAAACTGGTATTGAACACGATGGTAAACCTACTGCGAGAGCCTACGTGCTTTGATTTATTACAGCATTTTGTTAGACCCAATTGAGATTACGTAAGAGATTCACACAGCCAAAACACAGGCAGAGGCTTCTCCCTCTAGCTCCTATCCACCTACATGTGATTCCACCCACAGTAGGCTACGTGGAAGAGATGGCCTCTAGTGCTGCTATAGCACACTGTTCAGTCCAAAGTACTCAACCTAGAAACAAATAGTATGTTTATTAGAGACACTGTGTTAACAACCCTCCAGGCGAGCTTCAATGCCATACAACTCTCCTTCCGTGGCCTCCAATTGCTCTTAAATACAAGTAAAACTAAATGCATGCTCTTCAACCGATCGCTGCCTGCACCTGCCCGCCTGTCCAGCATCACTACTCTGGACGGCTCTGACTTAGAATATGTGGACAACTACAAATACCTAGGTGTCTGGTTAGACTGTAAACTCTCCTTCCAGACTCACATCAAGCATCTCCAATCCAAAGTTAAATCTAGAATCGGCTTCCTATTCCGCAACAAAGCATCCTTCACTCATGCTGCCAAACATACCCTTGTAAAACTGACCATCCTACCAATCCTCGACTTCGGCGATGTCATTTACAAAATAGCCTCCAACACTCTACTCAGCAAATTGTATGCAGTCTATCACAGTGCCATCTGTTTTGTCACCAAAGCCCCATATACTACCCACCACTGCGACCTGTACGCTCTCGTTGGCTGGCCCTCGCTTCGCACTCGTCGCCAAACCCACTGGCTCCAGGTCATCTACAAGACCCTGCTAGGTAAAGTCCCCCCTTATTTCAGCTCGCTGGTCACCATAGCAATGCCCACCCATAGCACGCGCTCCAGCAGGTATATCTCTCTGGTCACCCCCAAAACCAATTCTTCCTTTGGCCGCCTCTCCTTCCAGTTCTCTGCTGCCAATGACTGGAACGAACTACAAAAATCTCTGAAACTGGAAACACTTATCTCCCTCACTAGCTTTAAGCACCAGCTGTCAGAGCAGCTCATAGATTACTGCACCTGTACATAGCCCATCTATAATTTAGCCCAAACAACTACCTCTTTACCTACTGTATTTATTTATTTTGCTCCTTTGCACCCCATTATTTCTATCTCTACTTTGCACCTTCTTCCACTGCAAACCAACCATTCCAGTGTTATTTTTTTTACTTGCTATATTGTATTTACTTCGCCACCATGGCCTTTTTATATTTTATTTATTTATTTATATATATATTTTGTTTGCCTTCACCTCCCTTATCTCACCTCACTTGCTCATATTGTATATAGACTTATTTTCACTGTATTATTGACTGTATGTTTGTTTTACTCCATGTGTAACTATGTGTTGTTGTATGTGTCGAACTGCTTTGCTTTATCTTGGCCAGGTCGCAATTGTAAATGAGAACGTGTTCTCAATTTGCCTACCTGGTTAAATAAAGGTGAAATAAATAAATAAATAAAAGAGAAAGAGTTCACAGACAGAAGCCTCTCATCAGCTGTGATCCAGCCTCAGGAGAGTTGCATTATCCCAGCTTGTCCTGATTCAGGAAGCATGAAATACACAAAGAGAGAGCGATATCAAGAAAATGTTCTTGTGCTTGAATGCCACTCTTGGCAAAAAAAAGACAAGTGAATGCTCGTCCCCGGCCGGGAGGCACAGACAGTGAGAGAGGAGAGGAAGTCCAATGCCTGAGAAAGCTCACTCTTTTTTTTTTTCTTTTTTTTTCCTTGCAAACATAGGAAGAAAGAATAAACCTGGCCCTGAAATAAGTGGGATGTCTGTGGGTGTTTTGTGTGGGGTCTCTCTCTATAAAGCACTCTGGGCATTTTCCTTGCTTATAGGACACTGTTCTGTTCAGGTCAGGTTTTGTCTGTCATTCTCACCAATCTCATACATCCTAGTCCGTAAAATGAGAAGTATAAAACATTTTATTACATAGTTGGTTTGGATCTCCTTTCCTGTGGTTCTAACCAATAACAGGCCTAGAACCCAAATGTGTCTTCAGCTCCTGTCTCCCCGTTGTCACCACAGCGTCAACCATAGCCCCATAGTTCTCGCACGGCGGTCGAAGCCCCACAAATTTAATCACTCAACCAGACTATTTTCATGTTTGGGAGCTGTTAGATATCTGGTTTATTTGCTTAAAAGTCTGCTACTCATCCCTCACTATGGCTGGGAGTGCAGAGAGCTCAAAGTAAAACCCTCAGAAACCCGATGAGCTTCCCACTGGCCACCACTACTCAGAGGATCCGCACTCAGTTCATTTACATTCCTCTGATATTGGAACTCACTCTGGGGACTCACTTCAGAGACTCATTACATTTTCCCCAGAACACAAGTCATCTGCAGACACACACACTGGGCCTCAGTTTGGGATTCATTAAAGTCCATCTTTTACCTTCTGTGTGTTTATACAATGGGCTTAAAGTTAACGCCGTTATTACAGTATATACGTCACAAAGGATTCTTTGTTATACATCTCTGATATAACCCAAAGCCATACTACTTTGATTATCCCATTAACATTTGTTATACCTTAGTTTTAATGCAGAGAGAGAATTTTAGACTTGTACATGGGCCCCGAGAGACTAGTCTCTGGGCCTTCTGCCCTCATTGGACCAACCCCAGCTTGAACCAATCAGAATGGGAATGTGGCGGCTGTCCTCAGCACTTGTCCACACGTCACCCACTGCGCTGCCTGGTGATTATGACCTGGCTTGGACACTGTGATTCTTGGACTTTGAGATATGTGTGGGTTATTTGATCCACAAGAAACATATGTCCAAGTGTACACAGTGCATTCTCTCGGTTTTGCGTTGTTAAATGGTACCAAATGGGTGCGGAATGTGTTGACGTTGTTAGGTTGTGCTGTCACAAGGCCTGTGATGAACCCGGGAGCCAGTGTTGCTGCGTTGCAGTGTGATTTATCCAGCCTTTACATGGGAGCCCCGCTTGGCTCGTTAGTTCCTCATTAGTTAATGCCCAGGAATTCAGGGATCTTCTCTGTCTTGCTGAATAATAAACTCTTCAGCTGAGTTCTCTTTTTTTTGTAGAAAACGTCTGTTTTTCCGAGCCTCCTGTTCCCAGCTTCCCTTTCAGTCCCCCTCTCAAGAACCATTGAAGGAAATGAAAGTAGGAATGAGCTTTGGGCTTTGAAGGGACTTGGCTGGGGGAGTAAGAGGCCCGAGGTACGTCTTCAGTGTTCTCCTGTTTTTTATTTTTCTTCCAGAGGGCTGTCAATCAAAGATACAGTAGTCCCCCGGAGTTCCCACAGCCGTACGGTAGATAGTTAGGTTAATGTAGGTGTTCAGTCAGCCCTGTGTGTGTTTGGAGGGGCTGTTCTTATGAGCTTAACACTGGACTTAACCTCAATCGGGAATTCTTCATGTGGGGCTACCCATGCAGGGACCAGGGTCATGCACATTTTTTGTTTGGGCCATTGGGCTTTTATACACATTACTTTTCAAATGCTTTGTTTGGGAGAAGTGCATTAACATAGTTCTCTAAATAGAAATGACTAATACACTATAATGTAAATTGTGTCAACCGCAGAATTGTAAGTCAATCCAGGAGGAGGATGTCCGTCAATTTGATGCCAAACCTCAACTTTGCACCAAGCTCCTCAGTTCATAAATTGCCATTGTCGTTAAATCCCTTCAAACGCCCCCCCAAGGAAATGCCATATTTTGTGAGTGATCGCCTTTATGTAAACTGTGTACCGTGCATCTGTACAAATGAGGATTTCTGTAAATAAATGGTGGTTGATGGAACATGGATTGATGCAGATGGATTGATATTTTGCCAGAGTAGAAACCGTTCATGGATCTGAGGGTGGCTGGCATTTTTCCTTCCATGCACTGAGCGGCTTATAGCACTGCCTCATGTGTTTGACGAACAGATGATCCGGTGTACAAATGGGAGACGACGCGTTATACTCTGTGTGGCATTTCATTTTAGAACCTAGCCTAATTAAAAATTCGCTCCATCTTTTGATTCCTTCAAATTAAAGCGGGATGATACAAAAGCTAAGAAGAAAATGAGCATGAATGACAAAGCTAATAAGAAAAGAGGAGGACAGTTTGTTTCCCAAGGCTCGGTAATCCCATTACTACATTTGATTCTTGGAGTCAGTCTTAGTGTGCTCTTTTTTTCTCTCATTGTGAGAACAAGGAGCTCCATCTGAAATAATTGAATTGTGACCTACTCTGGATCAGTGCCCTGCGCTGGTTGCCAGAGGTATTTGTTTTGTTGCTATAAGACATTATCTCCTTAATTAGCTTGTTGTTGTAATGCCAAAATTGCTTTTAAACAGGCCAGTCCCCTTAATGAGATGGAGGGAAAATATCCTGAGGAGGAAATCAAGTCTTCAGTGCCATACTTTTCTAATGGCCCAAACTAAAAAAAAGAGTCCAGCCTTGGTGCTGGAACTAGGCTACACAGCAATACTCTAGCGTTCCTGAGAGTGAAACCACATTGGAGGAAGTTTGTGTGGTATTTGATTGAATGATGAATACTCCTTCAAACTCAACCTCCAATGTGAAGTGAAGGATGACGTGGAAAATAGAAAGGGACATGTTCTCCCACTACTCAATGTTCTCAGTTCCCCCTCAATAAGTGTGGTTTGTGCTATCACACTACTTTGAAATTGCCCTGGGTACCAGACTATTTTTGTGTTCAATAACGCCACATCATTACAAGACCAAAAAAAGTTAGCTAAAGCAGAAAATGAAACAGGTAAACTTGGCAAAGAGTATGAGAGAGGTAGAAACTATGCATTTAACATCAGATTGTTCTGATTGATACATATACTTCTGCACTCTGTCCAGCTCAATGCTCCCTACATGTATTTGAGGTCAGTGTGTTTCTAGGAGACCCGTTGGAGATGTGTTTTTATTTATTTTATTTAACCAGGTAGGCTAGTTGAGAGCAAGTTCTCATTTACATCTGCAACCTGGCCAAGATAAAGCAAAGCAGTTCGACACATACAACAACAGAGTTACACATGGAATAAACAAACATACAGTCAATAAATACAGTAGAAAAAAATCTATATACAGTGTGTGCAATGAGGTAAGATAAGGGAGGTAAGGAAATAAATAGGCCATGGTGGCGAAGTAATTACAATATACCAATTAAACACGGGAGTGTTTTGATGTGCAGAAGATGAATGTGCAAGTAGAGATACTGGGGTGCAAAGGAGCAAGATAGATAGATAAATAAATACAGTATAAGTATGAGGTAGTTGAATGAGCTATATTACAGATGGGGCTATGTACAGGTGCAGTGATCTGTGAGCTGCTCTGACAGCTGGTGAGGGAGATATGAGTCTCCAGCTTCAGTGATATTTGCAGTTTGTTCCAGTCATTGGCAGCAGAGAACTGGAAGGAAAGGCGGCCAAAGGAGGAATTGGCTTTGGGAGTGACTAGTGAGAGGTACCTGCTGGAGCGCGTGCTATGGGTGGGTGCTGCTATGGTGACCAGTGAGCTGAGATAAGGCGGGGCTTTTCCTAGCAGAGAATTGTAGATGACCTGGAGCCAGTGGGTTTGGCTACGGGTATGAAGCGAGGGCCAGCCAACGAGAACGTACAGGTCGCAGTGGTGGGTAATATATGGGGCTTTGGTGACAAAACAGATGGCACTGTGATAGACTGCATACAATTTGCTGAGTAGAGTGTTGGAGGCTATTTTGTAAATGACATCGCCGAAGTCGAGGATTGGTAGGATGGTCAGTTTTATGAGTGTATGTTTGGCAGCATGAGTGAAGAATGCTTTGTGAAATAGGAAGCCAATTCTAGATTTAAATTTGGATTGGAGATGCTTGATGTGAGTCTGGAAGGAGAGTTTACAGTCTAACCAGACATCCAGGTATTTGTAGCTGTCCACATATTCTAAGTCAGAACCGTCCAGAGTAGTGATGCTGGACAGGCGGGCAGGTGCGGGCAGCAATCGGTTGAAGAGCATGCATTTAGTTTTACTTGCATTTAAGAGCAGTTGGAAGCAACAGAAGGAGAGTTGTATGGCATTCAAGCTCGTCTGGAGGTTTGTTACCACAGTGTCCAAAGAGGGGCCAGAAGTATACAGAATGGTGTCGTCTGCGTAGAGGTGGATCAGAGAATCACCAGCAGCAAGAGCGACATCATTGATGTATACAGAGAAGAGAGTCGGCCCAAGAATTGAACCCCGTGGCACCCCCATAGAGACTGCCAGAAGTCCAGACAACAGGCCCTCCGATTTGACACACTGAACTCTCTGAGAAGTAGTTGGTGAACCAGTCGAGGCAGTCATCTGAGAAACCAAGGCTGTTTAGTCTGCCGATAAGAATGTGGTGATTGACAGAGTCGCAAGCCTTGGCCAGGTCGACGAATACAGCTACACGGTAATGTCTCTTATCGATGGTGGTTATGATATCGTTTAGGACCTTGAGCGTGGCTGAGGTGCACCTATGACCAGCTCTGAAACCAGATTGCATAGCGGAGAAGGTACGGTGGGATTCGACATGTTCGGTAATCTCTTTAACTTGGCTTTCGAGGACCTGAGAAAGGTAGGGTAGGATAGATAGATATAGGTCTGTAGCAGTTTGGATCTAGAGTGTCACCCCCTTTTGAAGAGGGGGATGATTGAAAAGTTGCGGCAATCTTTGGGAATCTCAGACGATACGAAAGAGAGGTTGAACAGGCTAGTAATAAGGGTTGCAATACTTTTAGAAAGAGAAGGTCCAGATTGTCTTGCCCAGCTGATTTGTAGGGGTCAAGGTTTTGCAATTCTTTAAGAACATCCGGTATCTGGATTTGGGTGAAGGAGAAATGGGGGAGGCTTGGGTGAGTTGCTGTGGGGGGTGCCGGGCAGTTGACCGGGATAAGGGTAGCCAGGTGGAAAGCATGGCCAGCCGTAGAAAGATGCTTATTGAAATTCTCAATTATAGTGGATTTATTGGTGGTGACGGTGTTTCCTAGCCTCAGTGCAGTGGGCAGATTAGAGGAGGTGTTCTTATTCTCCATGGACTTTACAGTGTCCCAGAACTTTTTTGAGTTTGTGCTACAGGATGCAATTTCTGTTTGAAAAAGCTAGCTTTATCTTTCCTAACTGACTGTGTATATTGGTTCCTAACTTCCCTGAAAAGTTGCACGTCACGGGGGCTATTCGATACTAATGCAGTACGACACAGGATGTTTTTGTGCTTGTCAAGGGCAGTCCGGTCTGGAGTGTACCAACGGGTATATCTTTTCCTCATTCTTAATTTTTTGAATAGAGCATGCTTATTTAAGATGGTGAGGAAGGCACTTTTAAAGAATTACCTGGCATCCTGTACTGACGGGATGAGGTCAGTATCATTCCAGGATACCCCGGCCAGGTTGATTAGAAAGGCCTGCTTGTTGAAGTGTTTTAGGGAGCGTTCGACAGTGATGATTTGTTGGTTGACTGCAGACCCATTACGGATGCAGGCAATGAGGCAGTATGATTGCTGAGATCTTGGTTGAAAACAGCAGAGGTGTAATTGGAGAGCAGGTTAGTTAGGATGATCTCTATGAGGGTGCCCGTGTTCATGGATTTGGTGTTGTACCTGGTAGGTTCATTGATAAATTGTGTGAGATTGAGGGCATCAAGCTTAGCTTGTAGGATGGCTGGGATGTTAAGTACGTCCCAGTTTAGGTCACCTAGCAGCACGAGCTCTGAAGATGATTGGGGGGTACATATGGTGTCCAGGGCACAGCTGGGGGCATTGGGTGGTCTAGCAAGCTGCAACAGTGAGTTACTTGTTTCTGGAAAAGTGGATTTTTAAAAGTAGAAGCTCAAATTGTTTGGGTAAAGACCTGGATAGTAAGACAGAACTCTGCAGGCTATCTCTACAGTAGATTTGAACTCTGCCCCCTTTGGCAGTTCTATCTTGGTGGAAAATGTTATAGTTGGATGGAAATTTCAGAGGTTTTGGTGGTCTTCCTAAGGTTGGCAGAGTGTGCTAAAGCAGTGAATAAAACAAACTTAGGGAGGAGGCTTCTAATGTTAACATGCATGAAACCCAAGGCTTTTACAGTTACATGAAGTCAACAAATGAGAGCACCTGGGGAATAGGAGTGGAGCTAGGCACTGCAGGTCCTGGATTAACCTCTACATCACCAGAGGAAAGTAGGATAAGGGTACGGCTAAAGGCTATAAGAACTGGCCGTCTAGTACGTTCGGAACAGAGGGTAAAAGGAGCAGGTTTCTGGGCACGATATAATGGATTCAAGGCATAGTGTACAGACAAAGGTAAGGTAGGATGTGAGTACATTGGAGGTAAACCTAGGCATTGAGTGATGATGAGAGAGATATTGTCTCTAGAAACATTTAAACCAGGTGATGTCATTGCATAAGTGGGAGGTGGAACTAAATGGTTGGTTAAGGCATATTGAGCAGGCCTGGTGGCTCTACAGTGAAATAAAACAATCACTAACCAAAACAGTAATGGACAAGGCATATTGACATTAGGGAGAGGCATGCGTAGCCGAGTGATCATAAGGGTCCAGTGAGTGGTTGGGCTGGCTGGAGACACTGCGATTCAGACAGCTAACAGGCCGGAGCTAGCTAGCAAGCTAGCAGAAGGGCCTTAGAGGGATGTTGCGACAGAGGATAGTCTGTTTTAGCCTCCTCGTGCGGTTCCGTCGATAGACCAGTCTTGATGGATTAGTAGGATTCCGTGTAGCAGAGGGGTTCAGTCCAATTGGCAAATGGATCTATTCGGCTAACAGTCCAATATGCTCTAGACAGCTAGCGGGCCGCGGCAAGCAGCTGGGCATTCAGGGGACGTCGCGCCTAAGGGGCCTGTTGGGGACAACTCGGCCAGATTACGTCGGTAGTCCAGTTGTGATGGATAAGCAGGGCTTCGTGTGGTAAAAGGGGCCCAGGCCGATTTGGCACAATAGGAATAGTGGCACGAGAAATTAGCCGATGGACCTATTTGCGAACAGTCCGATATGCTCTAGACAGCTACCGGGCTGCGGCTAGCAGATGGGCATTCAGGGGACGTCGCGACGTAGGAGCCAGTTGAGTAAACCCCTCAAGCATATTACGTCGGTAGTCCAGTTGTGAAAGGTAGCTGACTACTAGCTAGCAGCTAGTTTGCTGGCTAGCTTCAGTTGAGGGATTCTGATTCAGAGGTAAAGAAAAATACTTTAGAACAAAGCAGATCCACACCACATTAGGTGAGGCGGGTTGCAGGAGAGTATTTTGAAGTTTAGGTTTATAAAAAAGATGTGAGAATTATATAAAAAGATATATATGGGACAAGACGTCTGACTGCTACGCCATCTTGGATAACATTGTTTGTCTGTGGTGTGTTGTTGGTCTGTGTTCGTGTATCTGTGGTAGACCTGTAAAGGTATAGTAGAGGAAGGTGGCTGCCTGGCAGGGGATGGATGGTTCAGCGCTGCCATCAGGCGCCTTCAGGCTACTACTGCTCTGCTCTCTCCTATTGGCCCATCAGTCACCATAGAGACACAACACACACTGGTCTGACTCACCGCTACTTTTCTTTTTATCTCCGCTTCTCCTTTCTTACTTGATGAGCAGGCACCCTGATGTGTTACGAATAAGATGGCTGTGCAGCTCTTCTGTATCTCCCTCTTGGATGACAGATTGTTTTGACTTGTATTTGTTGAACCTGAATCTAAAGAACCTTGGTTCCAAGCAAAGGTTGAGACTGTTATTGAGACCTCTCTTCGAAATTGACTCCACAACCCTGCGGTCACAGAGGACTTGATCCATTCTCATGCGTTGTGTTGGTCCTGGCTCTGTTTTTTACTGGGTCATAGTTGTGATTGAATGCACTGGTTTTACACACATCCTTTCTCATGTTCTAGACAGAATATATTATTCTACCCCGTGAAAGGACAAAGGAAGCTGGTGTTGTACACAGCCCTTTAGGTTGTTCGGGTTTCATCCTGGCCATGAGAAGTGATGATATCTTCCAGTCTGACAACGTGATAGACATTTGTTGCTGCTACTGCTCTAGCTGGCTGCTGTGGACCGGCTTTACTGCCGCCCAGTGTCTTTTTGGCTCTTTTGATAGCTCTATGAAACCCCAATAGTCCCAGAGTTGAGACTGTATGAGAGTGAAGAAGCTGCTGCCAAGAAACCGAGCCATTGCGGCCAAAAACCGTGAGGGCTCACACAAAAGGAGCGAGGGACTGAATGGCGCTTGGCTCTGACTGTCGTTGGCTAGTTTTTTTTTTTAGATTAACCCAATCAAAGGGAAGAAGAATCGATGGCTTTCTCTTCTTTAAGCGTCCCGAGGGGTGTTATTGGCTCATACTGGCCCAGCCAAGACATCTCTTCATCTCTCTATTGGCTCCTTTTGGTGGGGCGAACCACTACTGACACAACTAACCTAGTGTTAAGTGCTGCTGTTGCGGATTCCCCTGCCGCTTGAATGAGCCCTCTGCTCTCCGCGCTAGGTAGCCTTAGATCAAAGCATTGACACAACATTGACACAGAATATTATGGGTTGTCAGCTACTGTGTAATGCCCCGTTTTGTACTGGTATTCTAAAAACAGGTCAGACAGAGGTTGATGGGTTGTTCATATGTACAGATACTAAGCATTCCAAAGATGAAGGGTGTGTGGAGAATGTGGGTCTGTCTGCCTCCTACAGGGCGTATGAGGCTAGAGGTCAGGTTGTAATGGGCTGACACACAGTAGGACTGGCTCGGGAGATGAGCAGCCCATTAAATACTGGGTTAGCCTCTTATAGTGCATTCGGAAAGTAATGTGACTTTTTCCAGACCCCTTATTTTAAATTGATTAAATAAATAATTTTCCTCATCAATCTATACACAATACCCTATAATGACCAAGTGAAAACATGTTTTTAGAAATGTTAGCACATTTAGTACAAATACAAAACATATACCTTATTTACATAAGTATTCAGACCCTTTGCTATGAGAAATTGAGCTCAGGTGCATCCTGTTTCCATTAATCATCCTTGAGATGTTTCTACAACTTCATTGGAGTCCACCTGTGGTAAATTCAATTGATTGTACATGATTTGGAAAGGCACACACCTGTCTATATAAGGTCCCACAGTTGATAGTGCATGTCAGAGCATAAACTCATCGATGAGTTCGAAAGAATTGTCTGTAGAGCTCTGAGATAGGATTGTGTCAAGTCACAGATCTGGGAAAGGGTACCAAAAAAATTTGGCAGCGTTGAAGGTCCCCAAGAACAGTGGCCTCCATCATTCTTAAATGGAAGTAGTTTGGAACCACCAAGACTATTCCAAGAGCTGGCCGTTCTTTCAAACTGAGCAATCAAGGGAGAAGGGCCATGGCCTGGGAGGTGACCAAGATCCTGATGGTCACTCTGACAGAGCGCCACAGTTCCTCTGTGGAGATGGGAGAACCTTCCAGAAGGACAATCATCTCTGCAGCACTCCACCAATGTGGGATTTATGGTAGAGGAGCCAGACGGAAGCCACTCCTCAGTAAAAGGCACCTGACAGCCCGCTTGGAGTTTGTCAAAAGGCACCTAAAGACCCTCAGACCATGAGAAACAGATTCTCTGGTCTGATGAAACCAAGATTGAACTCCTTTGGCCTCAATGTCAAGCCTCACGTCTGGAAGAAACATATCACCATCCCTAAGGTGAAGCATGGTGGTGGCAGCATCATCCTGTGGGGATGTTTTTCAGCGGCAGGGACTGGGAGACTAGTCAGGATCGAGGGTAAGAAGAACGGAGCAATGTACAGAGAGATCCTTGATGAAAACGAGCTCCAGAGCACTCAGGACAGACTGAGGAGAAGGTTCACCTTCCAACAGGACAACGACCCTAAGCACACAGCAACGACATGCAGGAGTGCCTTCAGAACAAGTCTCTGAATGTCCTTGAGTGCCCAGATTTGAACCCAATCGAACATCTCTTGAGAGACCTGAAAATAGCTGTGCACCAACTGACAGAGCTTGAGAGGATCTGCAGAGAAGAACGGGAGGAACTCCTGAAATACAGGTGTGCCAAGCTTGTAGCGTCATACCCAAAAATACTCGGATGTATTCGCTGCCAAAGGAGCATCAACAAATTCCTGAGTGTAAAGGCTGTTAATACTGGACATTGTAGTTTTATATTTTTTATAAATGTGGAGAAAAAAATTTACCTGTTTTTGCTTTGGTATTATAGGGTATTGTGTGTAGATTGATGAGGAAAAAACAAACATAAGTCAAGGGGTCTGAATACTTAACGAATACACTGTTTCTGTCCCACCGGTCCCTCCCACCACCGTGGTGACTCCCGAACAGCACCAACCACCCCCCCTGACGCCCATACCTCTCCCTAAGCGTGAGTCAGCAGGCAACGGAACAAACATGCATGGTTGTCCATTGAAGATGGAAGGAAGGAAGGGAGGAAGGAAGGAAGGGAGGGGGCGCATTAGAGGCTGCCCTGCTTTCCCTTTTGTCTCCTGGCTACCTGCACTGCTTCCCCCTGCATGCTTCTGTAGGACTGTGTGGATGGTGCGGTGAATGTCCGAACAATGGAGGGAGCTCGGCGGCCTGGCGCTGGATGAGAAACAGCCTCACACCATGGGGTTGTTCTACGTGTACCGGAGCGCCAAGTCTAGGTCCAAAAGGCTCCTTGACAGCTTCTAACCCCAAGCCGTAAGACTGCTGAACAATTAATCCAATGGCCACCCTGACTATTTAAATTGACCCCCCCCCCCTTTGTTTTTACACTGCTGCTACTCACTGTTTATTATCTGTGCATAGACACTTTACCCCTACCTAACACTAAAAGCGGGGGGAAAGTAATTATTTGTGCCAGTGCTGAGGCCGAAAACATTAGGAGGATTACGCCTCAATCAGACAGACGGCGCCATTGCATCAGTGCGGCATAATATATTATTTTTCATTATGTTATCTGTGAGCAAGACAAAGTAGCTGATCGTGGACTACAGGAAAAGGCGGCCCAAACAGGCTCCCATTAACATCGACAAGACTGTAGTGGAGTGGGTCGAGAGTTTCAAGTTCCTTGGTGTCCACATCACCAACTAACTAACATGGTCCAAACACACCAAGACAGTCGTGAAGAGGGCACGACAAAACCTTTCCCCCTCAGGAGACTGACAAGATTTGGCATAGGTCTCCAGATCCTCAACAGGTTCTGCAGCTGCACCATCGAGCGCATCCTGACCGGTTGCATCACCGCCTGGTATGGCAACTGCTTGGCATCTGACCATAAGGCGCTACAGAGTGTCGTGTCTTTGGCATCATTAAATTGAAGACTGTTATTTTATCATCAATTCTCTAATTATTATTACATGATTAAACTAATCATGTAAATGTAATTAACTAGGAAGTCAGGGCACCAAGGAAAATCTTCAGATTACAAAGTTATTTTCCTAATATAACTCTTCAGATATCTGATCAATTCGTTTTCTAAACAATGAATTGTTCTTTACCTCATGTTAGTCTCATTCCAAACGTCGTAAATTGTTGGATATCTGCACGAACCCAGCCTTTACTATGAATCATCCATACATCAATTGTCTTAATCATTTATTTACTAACTAACTCAATAATCACAGAAATGCATAAACAAACAGTAGATATTGTTACAAGGAAATGATAGGGGAGGTTCCCTAGTGGGCTAAGCCAATTTGGCAGACAAAGGGAAGTGGGTGTGGACTGAGAAGGGTGCGAAAGACAAAAGAGACACTACACAGTTGATAATTATATTAATTGAAATGCTAATCCTTTGCACATGAACGCTCACTCATTCGGGAATAATTGCAATAAATATAAATTTACGCTCAGTGTGTCGTCGTGGTCTCTGTTGGAATCGTCTGTCTTTCTGTTGGAAAGTTCATCCAAGCATCTCTCTGCTTCCCTGGAGTCTTTCGTGGTTAGAATGGATACTTCAAAGTACCATTCAGATATGTTCGTATAGAATAGATGTTTCGGCGGTTGTAGGTCTTAGCCAATGCTCCATGTGGTTTGGTTAGGAATTCAACAACCATTACAACCTTAGCTTATACTGAGGTTTTTGTGGTCTCTACTCAAACCTTCGCCCCCTCGGTGATCGAGGTACGCATGGCCTTGGATTTCTTCAGGTGGGGTTTTTATTCAGAACAGTAGAAAAGGGCTATCCCATGAGCCAGATCATGTCTGTGTTCATGGGGGCGGGCCAATGACTTAAAGGGAATACAATTCTCTCACATAAACGGTTTAAAATCACATTACATAATTTCACAAATAGTTTAATCTCTACTCATTCATTTTATACAATAATTAGATGCAAACCTCATAACAGATGCTCCTGTATAAACAGAGTTATGGTAATGTGGCTGTATTGTCTTTCATGAGGTCACAAACATGAAACAAAACGGACCGGGTCGTAGCTGGTTTCTCCACCGACCGTTTACACATTCTCCAAAACATGGATATTGTTCAGTTCTCAAGTTCTGTGATATAGAGAAGTTCCTTTTTTCTCTCTGTCTCTTTCTGCATGGCCAGGAGGAGAGTCTCCTCCAGGAATTTACAACCTGAGATAACAGAACCTGGGTGTAGGAGGGAGAGAGAGGGGGATACCACGCTCTCTACCCAGAAAGGGCCACATCCTGACAAGAGGGTAGTGCGAGCGGCTGGGGCCAAGCTTCCTGCCATCCAGGACCTATATAATAGGAGGTGTCAGAGGAAAGCCCAGAAAATTGTCTGACTCCAGTCACCCAAGTTATAGACTGTTTTCTCTGCTACCGCTCGGCAAGCGGTACCAGAGCGCCAAGTCTAGGACCAAAAGGCTCCTCAACAGCTTCTACCCCCAAGCCATTAGACTGCGGAACAATTCATAAAAATCTGCGCCGGACAATTATTCTTATTGTGTTACTTTTTATTTTAGCCTACTTGGTAAATATTTTCTTCTTCTTGAACTGCACTGTTGGTTAAGGGCTTGTAAGTAAGCATTTCACGAGTAAAGTCTACACTTGTTGTATTCGGCGCATGTGGCAAATAAAGTTTGATTTGAACATTTTGTTCTGGATATGTGTACAACCAACAGTTCAACATTCACCTTTTTTCTACTATTTCTGTCAAGTCTACGCATACAATTTGATTAACACTATCCATTGGATGTGAATCTACTTCTAGTGTATCCAAACGCAATGATGCTGTCAGTCTGAGACTTTACACATAACACAGGACCAGCTTCCCCCACTGACTCCGTATACCACCACCACAAACCCTGTTATTACTGCTGGTTTACAGGGATTCATTATGATGGTCCTGGATCCAGAGCTGTGGGTCTAAGTACTCTAGCAGGTCCCAGCTACCATCAGCCTGGTCTCACTGTTATACACTGGTTTGAGTTACGGTACAGTACAGGCCCCTTAGCTTGTGGATAGAAAAGCCAGATGTTAAATATATCCCATCTACACTTGCCTTCAGACAGTTTCAAGACCCTCACGCCAACTCTGGAGACGAGATGGTATTGTTGTTGTCATGCCAACAGGAATAGTAAACAGTGTCATACTAGAAGAGTTGGACGTAACTGTTGGTATCATTTGAAAACCACACTGCCATTGAATAGGGGCAGCGTTGGGCCAGTAACTGAAGGGCTTGGTTCAAATCCCGGAGCTGGCAAGTTGGAAAAATCTGCCCTTCTGCCCTTGAGCAAGGCAGTTAACCCCCAACAACTGCTCCCCGGGTGCCGATGATGTGAACGTCGATTTAAGGCAGCCCCCTGCACCTCTCTGATTCAGAGGGTTAAATGCAGAAGACACATTTCGGTTGAATGCATTTAGTTGGCGTGAGGGCCTTGAAACTGTCTGCAGGCAATCTGAAGATACATTTAACATCTGGCAAATGACTAGTTACCCTTTCCCTTCCCTTCTCTTTCCCTATACCTGTGGACAGGCATGTCTGAACCTCGAGTCATGCAGAGGTTTCCTGTCATCATGATGGCACAATGAGTCTACCTGCACCAACCAGCTGCTCTAGGGTAGCCAGAGCAGTGGACCGGACCGAGTGTGTTTGCAGTTGAGTGTGTTTGCAGTTGAGTGTGTTTGCAGTTGAGTGTGTTTGCAGTTGAGTGTGTTTGCAGTTGAGTGTGCGTGAGGCACTCCTCCCTGGTCAAACACTAGAGAAAACAAACAGTAGACTTGCTAATGGGGCCTTAACTACAAGCTGCATACCCTTCTATCAGACCCAGGCAAGCAATGTTTATGCAGTGGGCTAGAGTCAACACAGAGATAAAGACCCCCTGGCCAACAGGTTAGTTTGGTCTGCACAGTATACAGTCCTGCTGGGATGCTTCTATAAGAGGATCTGATAGGTTTAGAATGTTTAGACCGATGTATTAAACACTGCTCTCATTGGACGCTGATGAGCCCAAATGTGCTGAATGGACTCCAACATAGAACTATTGTGCTGAAATCTATTGTCTTGAATATTCATGTTTTATTTCATGAATGGATGCCATGTCCTGGTATGAAAGATGTACGTTATGGTCCAAAATCATAACAGCTGGAACGGGCTATACATGTGCCTTCACGTCAAGCTGCCTTTTTACAGTGAAAAATCACTTTGTTCTGGAGGGATGACAACGGGGGGAGAGTGGATCTGTTGGCCGTCAGTTTCTAATCTGTCTGAGTCTGTAATCGTTTAAAATGCTTGGCCGTCTTTTTAAAAATTTTACCTTTAATTAACTAGGCAAGTCAGTTAAGTTAAATTCTTATTTTCAATGACGGCCTAGGAACAGTGTGTTAACTGCCTTGTTCAGGGGCAGAACGACAGATTTTTTTACCTTGTCAGCTCGGGGATTCAATCTTGCAATCCTTCGGTTACTAGTCCAATGCTCTAACCACTAGGCTACCTGCCGCCCCGTCTAAAGACAAGACAGCACTGGCTGTCTTTTCTCGAGGACGGTCTGTGTACAGTAGCCTATTTCATCTGTTGTATAAATTTAACCAAACATCCAGCTGCTAATTATTCATTAGGAATGAAGAGGCAACCATGTAATTAAGCAATTCTCCATATGACTGAAAAATTGCTACATCGTAACATATGATCAGCGAATGACATGCATTCATAATACTTCACACTATTTCCAGAGCTTGTTATGCGATGTCATCTTCTTACCAAGGTTGTTTTCTCCGTTTGAGTCATTTTAAATATTGCTCACCTGAACCCATCATCTGTCTGTCTCTGACTGTCTGTCTCACTGTCTCTGACTATGTCTGTCTGTCTGTCACTGTCTCTGTCTGTCTGTCACTGTCTCTGTCTGTCTGTCACTGTCTCTGACTGAATGTCTGTCTGTCACTGTCTCTGACTGAATGTCTGTCTGTCACTGTCTGAATGTCTGTCACTGTCTCTGACTGAATGTCTGACTGTCTCTGTCTGACTGTCTCTGACTGTCTCTGTCTCTGACTGTCTCTGTCTCTGACTGTCTCTGTCTCTGACTGTCTCTGTCTCTGACTGTCTGTCTGTCTGTCACTGTCTCGGACTGTCTGTCTGTCTGTCACTGTCTCGGACTGTCTGTCACTGTCTCGGACTGTCTGTCACTGTCTCGGACTGTCTGTCACTGTCTCGGACTGTCTGTCACTGTCTCGGACTGTCTGTCACTGTCTCGGACTGTCTGTCACTGTCTCGGACTGTCTGTCACTGTCTCGGACTGTCTGTCACTGTCTCGGACTGTCTGTCACTGTCTCGGACTGTCTGTCACTGTCTCGGACTGTCTGTCACTGTCTCGGACTGTCTGTCACTGTCTCGGACTGTCTGTCACTGTCTCGGACTGTCTGTCACTGTCTCGGACTGTCTGTCACTGTCTCGGACTGTCTGTCACTGTCTCGGACTGTCTCGGACTGAATGTCTGTCTGTTTGTAACTGTCTGTCACTGTCTGACTGTGTTGGTAACTGTCTGTCACTGTCTCTGACTGAATGTCTGTCTGTCTGACTGCACGCCACATTTAAGGCTGGGAATAAAACAGGAGGCAGAGAACTCTCCTAGTAGCAGGATGACTATGAAAATCAATGATAATTTTGCACCAGAAATGCGTAATGCAGTACATGTAATTAAGTATGTTGTCACGTATTTGTAACCATTAAAAAGCCTTTGATATTTTCATGGCGGTTGAGCAACTCACTAAACTATCATTCGTTGTTCTTATGACCATTCTGTCATCTTGCGGATGAAACCGGGGAGAGGTCATGACCACACATCCTCTGAGGTCTCGCTGAGGTCAGAGGCACTGCTTTAGGCAGGATGAGCCCTGTCAGGAGACTGACTGGTGGTCCTTTGTATCTCAGTTGGTAGAGCATGGCGCTTGTAACGCCAGGGTCGTGGGTTCAATTCCCACATGTAAAATGTTATCCACGCATGACTAAGTTGCATTGGATAAAAGCGTCTGCCAAATGGCACATATATATTTATTCAAAGTTTAATAAGGTCTGCCTCAGGCCTCTCCTGGGGGCTACATAGACTGATGGACAACCAAACAGCGTAGTACATTGTTATCCATTAGCTACACATGGCAATAATTGCTCAATTTCATTGATTTTCTGTCACAGTTGATACAAAACCGTAATGCTCTCAGAAAACAAGACGACCCCATTCTGTGATACAACATTAGGAAATGGGGTTAGTACAGAGAGCTGGGTGGTATTGCAGTGTAAGCTACCATTTTAGGACTTTAGGCCCTGAGTCTGTTTTGATACCTTCTCTGCCCCCTCTCAAACTCTTCCCCCAAAGCCTCATAACATGCAGTTCAATTCCTGGGTCTTCGTCCAAACCACAGAGGTTATAGAGCATAGAATGAGGCTGGCAAAGCAAGAGCAGTGGAACACACAGTGCGATGTTGTTGCATGGTCTATTCCCACAGATGGATTAAAGCTGGGGCCAGAGGTCAGACAGTAGAACTCTGCTTGGCCTCCTGGCTGCCCAGGTCTAACTACAACGGAGAGGGAAGCTGATGCTGGTACTGTCTCATGATTGGTGACCACGGAGGAAATATAGTGCGTTTCCTAGTAGTTGTAGTCTATGTTTTGTAATGGCATACTGTCAACCCACGTGGAGATTCCGTCCCTGTGAGGTCTGGTGGAGTACTAAACGTGCTTGGTAAAACGTTATTGCTGAAAAGTTTGATTAAAAAAGGGAAATGTGGACTTCTGCTTTAGACCCAGTTTAATGGTCCTTTCCCGTTCCAGGCTTGTGCTTGATAAACATTGATAAAAAAAAAATATATATAAACTCAGCAAAAAAAGAAATGTCCCTATTTCAGGACCCTGTCTTTCAAAGATAATTCGTAAAAATCCAGATAACTTCACAGATCTTCATTGTAAAGGGTTTAAACACTGTTCCCCATGCTTGTTCAATGACCCATAAACAATTAATGAACATGCACCTGTGGAACCGTTAAGACACTATCAGCTTACTGACGGTAGGCAATTAAGGTCACAGTTATGAAAACTTGGGACACTAAAGAGGCCTTTCTTCTGACTGAAAAATACCAAAATAAAGATGACCAGGGTCCCTGCTCATCTGCGTGAATGTGCTTTAGGCATACTGTAAGGAGGCATGAGGACTGCAGATGTGGCCAGGGAAATACATTGCAATGTCCGTACTGTGAGACGCCTAAGACGGCACTACAGGGAGACATGATGGACAGCAGATCGTCCTCGCAGTGGCAGACCACGTGTAACAACACCTGCACAGGATCGGTACATATGGACATCACACCTGCGGGACAGGTACAGGATGGCAACAACAACTGCCCGAGTTATACCAGGAACGCACAATCCCTCCATCAGTGCTCAGACTATCCGCAATAGGCCGAGAGAGGCTGGACTGAGGGCTTGTAGGCCTGTTGTAAGGCAGGTCCTCACCCCAGACATCACCTGCAACACCGTCACCTATGGGCACAAACCTACCGTCGCTGGGCGAGACACGACTGGCAAAAAGTGCTCTTCACTGAGTCACGGTTTTCTCTCACCAGGGGTGATGGTCGGATTCGCGTTTATCGTCGAAGGAATGAGCGTTACACTGAGGCCTGTACTCTGGAGCGGGATCGATTTGGAGGTGGAGGATCCGTCATGGTCTGGAGCGGTGTCTTTTTTTGCTCAGTTTACATAAAGAAGTTGTACTCTCAGCCAAGACAAGCTGCATTTTATGAGAATGTCTTGTACACAGTTTGACTTCAAGGCCCAAACCAACCCCTGCAAGGAGAAACAAGTTTATTTGGAATTTCAACTCAGAAGTTAAATGAAAAAACGACATATTTTGGGAACAAAACCAGTCTGGGATTAACAGGGCCGATAAATCACGCTTTCTGGGTTTGGGGGGAGAGAGTTGGCACTGATTTTAGAGGCTCAGAGATGGTTCAAGGTTGGCCCCACAGCTGACCAGCACCTCCATCTGTCTGACAGCCCACTGAGCAGTTTGTAGCCTCTTCATCACTCTGTGTGTGTGTGTGTGTGTGTGTGTGTTTGTGTGGCACTGAACACCACTCCCTTGGACTCTTGCTACAGCCAAGAGGCATTGTGGGTATTGCACTTGTATCCTCACGTTGTTCCCTTTACTCAGCGAATCAACCATTGTTTAATTCAGAATTCACCTAATCTGCCTTCATGCTATTATTATTTCACGTTGGACCATAACAGGTTGTTACGATAACCAGACAGTAATATTTTACACAAACTCTTATGACCTTGTCAGATGATATTGTTCAGGCCTCATAGCTGGCAAACCTCTACTTTAACTCACATTGGCAACAACGTCCTCAAGTGTCACATTTATCCCCCCGACTCTCACCGTGGATGTTTGTTCTCCCTTTGATCTCTGACAGACCTGAGTTTCTCCCTCCAGAGATCTCTGTGTTGTATTTGTGAGCCAGGTCCTAGCTGAGGCTGAATGAACAACGCTAATGATTAATGGACAGTGGGCAGTGTGTGAATCATCTCAGTGCCGTTGCTCCTCTCCGTTCCTCACTGCTCCTCTCCGCTCCATCTCTAACACATCATCCAAATGAACTCAGTCAGTGCCAGGGCATGCAGTAGGTAATTAAGGAACATAAGTCATTAAACACGGTCGCGCAATACCACCGTAGCAGCAGCCTCCAATGGGAAGAAAAGACTAGCGAACGGAGGTGCCCGTTGTCAGTTTACTCCTCAAATGTGTTAACAAGCAGAGCGCTGGGACGTTAACATGTCGGCGCTGGCGGTCAGCTTAAATGTTTCAAACGAGTCCTCTGAGGAGAGAGACTTTATGTAGTGTTGTGTTGTCTCTCTTGTTGTGATGTGTGTGTTTTGTCATTTATTTATTTTAATCTCAGGCCCCTGTCCCCGCAGGAGGCCTTTTGGTAGGCCGTCATTGTAAATAAGAATTTGTTCTTAACTGACTTGCCTAGTTAAAGGGGGGGAGAGAGAAAATATTATGAATGTTAGTGTTTAGGAAGGGGATATTAGGTATAGGACCACACTGAGGAGAGAGAGAAAGAGAAGATATTGTGAGTGTTAGTGTTTAGGAAGGGGATATTAGGTAGAGGACCACATTGAGGAGAGAGAGAAGATGGTATGAGTGTTAGTGTTTAGGAAGGGGATATTAGGTAGAGGACCACATTGAGGAGAGAGAGAAGATGGTATGAGTGTTAGTGTTTAGGAAGGGGATATTAGGTCGAGGACCACATTGAGGCGAGAGAGAAGATGGTGTTAGTGTTTAGGAAGGGGATATTAGGTGGAGGACCACACTGAGGAGAGAGAGAAGATGGTATGAGTGTTAGTGTTTAGGAAGGGGATATTAGGTAGAGGACCACACTGAGGAGAGAGAGAAGATGGTGTTAGTGTTTAGGAAGGGGATATTAGGTGGAGGACCACATTGAGGAGAGAGAGAAGATGGTATGAGTGTTAGTGTTTAGGAAGGGGATATTAGGTAGAGGACCACACTGAGGAGAGAGAGAAGATGGTGTTAGTGTTTAGGAAGGGGATATTAGGTCGAGGACCACACTGAGGAGAGAGAGAAGATGGTATGAGTGCTCTGCCTGTATGAGCTGTCTGCAGCTATAGTTCTGTCAAGGGGCAGCTGTTGGAAATTGTTCTTGAGGATTTCTTTCCCATCTTGTAACAAATTGAGGATGCTATAAACTGTTCAGATTCTTCACCTCCATTACATAAGCAGTGTTATTTGAGACACTGAAATATCCATTCAGGGAGGTATAGACACCAAAAGTCAGACATTTTGCAAGTTCCTCCTGACATGGATTCAGCATTAGAATGATAGATTGCAGATCACTTTCCCCCAAAAGGACCACATTTCCACCCAGCACACACATTCCTAATGGACCGCCACAGTCGGGTCCAGATGTAGCTTCTTAACTGGACTTGTCTTCCCATGATGAACACTGGCGTTTGGAGACCTCAATAATATGTTGAGTAAACGCTCTTCAGAGGCCTCGCGCTTTACGCCTGCCAAGGTCCCACACATTATAAACAGGAAGAGGAAGGAATGTTGGGACTCGGCTGCTTCTTTTCAGAACTCACTCCCCCACTTCCCCTCTCCCCTCTGGTGTGTCATCATCACCACTTTATCTGAGCTCCTCGACGGGAGGAAATGTACTCAGCGTTTCCCAGGGCAGCCAGTAGTGCCCTCTTCCTGCTTTCTATAGGTGATACTGTCCCTAGTTTAGCTGTGTGTCTAATGGATATGTGTCTGTGTTTGCTAAGTGTGTTTATCTGTATTTTAAATACAGCTGTCTGATAAGTTGTGTGGTTACACCATGATACTGTATTCCCATTCTTAATAGTTATTGTACATTAGTCATACAGTATGCTATTATTTGTATGTCTCTGCCTCCAGTATGAAGGAAGTTAGAGGTAGTTTCGCGAGCCAATGCTAGCTAGCATTAGCACAATGACTGGAAGTCTATTAGCATGCTAAGGAAAGTATCCTATAATACTTCACTATCGGACTTGGTAATGTGAAAGTGAATGCTGGACCAAGGTTATATATCCATGGTTCTGTTGACATAAACCTGTTTGACCCTGTGGACTCAGACGTGGCCACCATGACTGATCGAGTACAGAGATCTCCTCACTGGCTGGGTCGGAAAAACACACATTCTTTCTGCTGAAATCAGAAACAGAAACATCCCTTAAAAGGATGAGCCTAGATCTCCCATTGTTTTATCTGGAATAAGACAAATGCATGGAAATGATTTGAAGTAATAGTGGGTAAAACAGCCAGCACCGTGATCCAAAATAAATTTTCCTAACCCAGTTCCAGATTTAAAGTCCCTCTGTTTGGGCAACTGTGCATAGCAACATTTTTAGTCTTAAAACACTGTGTTGATGTAGACGGACTTCTGTTAGACTGTGTAATATCCCTCATTATTCCATATGTGACTGTTATTAGTTCTATGTTTCTGACCCCTGCTTCTCCGGAGTCTACAGCTGTGTATTGCTGTAGGCAGTTGGGAGGGAGCAGGGGAATGTTTTGGCAAATCAAACGGCACAGAGCATCCCTGTGCCCTTTGCAGGGGTCAGATGGCTAAAGGCAGGCAGTGTGTTTACTGGGCTTGTCTGCACAGACACAGGCAGCATGCTCCTAAAAGTAATGTCTGTGTCAATATGTCAAAGGCCAGACGAGAACAACTAGCGTTAACCTCTGCCTGAGTTAGAGCAGAGAAGAAAGGAGTTGGCATTTCCCCAGGCGTGCTGATAAACATTTTGGCAGGAAGGTCTTTGCAAATGACTACATTCCTTTTTCGCCTTTTAAGGCTATTTTTACCATTCAAGGGCCTGTTCGTTCGGTAAGCACCTTTTTGTTTGTTGCACAGCGTGAAAACAGGAAAGACTGGTTTGTGTTCTGCACGAGTGGGAGGTTGGCTCCTGTTTCTGTCAATACAGATGATACAACCGTCAAGTTCAAAGTCAAACTTCATTTTCTCGATGCATATTCATTTGTTTTGATGCACTACTTAACTAAATCGCATATATCATGAATTTCACAATTTCTCGCTGTGCCCCGACTGCCCCCTACATCACAGGGTGTTGTTGACTCCCAGTGTTTTCGGGAACATTCCACTGGTCAAAAAGCACTCTGTCTACACGTCCACAGCAGTGTAAGGACCCCTTGCCGGCCGTCTTCCTGTTGCCTGTGTGTCCCAGTGAATGTGGCCTAGGTTGCATCAGAGCTGTCCAGGGGCTGTGAAAGAAATCATGTCTTAAGAGGATTAAGGGGACCGGGCCACATCTCTCCGGAGGCTACCACGGTTACAGTGAGAATGACCCCGGCTGTCACCGCTCGCCAACATCAGTGGTGGTGTCTCACTACCCGTGCCTCTCTCTCTTTATTGCTCTGTACCTCTCTCTCTTTCAATAGCTGTACATCCTGTTGATATGTTACTTTGTGTATAGCATAGTTAATTTTTTATTTGCACCTAAAGAACATTCAATAAGTTGACCTCTCTATTCACACCTTAATTATTCAATAAAGGTGTGTTCAACTCTCTCTTTCTCTCGCTGTATTGCAGAGCCTGGATGAGCTGGATGATGACGACGGAGGGGATAAGGCGAAGGAGGAGGAGCAGCAGCTGACCCAGCTCAACACGGAACAGAACGAAGCCATGACCTCTGACCCAGGGGCCGCCACCCACTTACTACAGGTGAGGACCATGTCACATGTCACCGAACCTCACTGACCTTTTACCCCTTAGTGTAATATCTAGGGCCTGGCGTTTTGCCTGACCATGTAACCGGACCCGGAAACACTCTGGGCTTAAGTCATATCAATCAATAAGGCATTTGGCTCCCCAAGTTATTGTTCACATTTAGGGAAAAAAAGGGTTCTATCGCTTGCTTCATATATGAAACACCTAGAAGTTCTATATAGAACCCTTTTTATATGGTTCTTTAATCAGAACCCTAAAGGTTCTTCACTGAACCAAAATGTTTCCATATACTGTTGAACACTGCATGGTGCCATTTATGAATTATGGCTACTACTATTTTGAGCTAAGAATATACTTTAATAAACAATTAAATAATGGATCAAAGAACACCAGCTAGAATTATTTGCCATTCTATGCGAACATAGTTTGGAAATATGCACTGGTGGCCAGGGAGACATCTCTTTGTTTGAATGATGGCCCATGTCAACTCTGGCTGACTTCTTTACAATACTTTGTCCATTAGTTAGTGATCGACAAAAAGGTGTCTTCTGCTCTGTTCTCAACCACCACCAAACAGCAGACCTCACACATACAGTCGAGACAACCACAGGTTCAAGCTGCATGCAGCGCCCCTGGATGGAGAGCATGTTGTGGGGTTAAAGGCCTTGCTCAAGGGCCTAATGTTAGGGGAATGTTTTGAAGATGTGAACCCAGCAGCCAATGTTTTGAAGACGTGAACCCAGCAGCCCTCCAGTTGTCAGATCAATTCTGTCATTTTTTTTCTCTCCAGTGCCGAGCCCGGGATTAGAACCAGCCACCTTTCGGCCACACGCCGCTGGTTTACCTGCTTGACTGGAGACATGAGTTCAACTCCAGAAATAAGCATGAGTTAACCTGCCAAAATACTATGCAGACATGCAAGTTGTTCTTCTACATCAGAATAATTGTATGTAGTTGTCCGCAGCAGCCGAAAGAGAGAGCCTTTGATAGTTCTGGGTTACTGCAAAACATAGATTGTGTGTTAAAAGTCATGTAATAATTAACTAGGCTATTGAATCACCAATACGTATTATACATAATTTATTATAAATAATGGAGACATACCTCTACATACCTACATTCAGAAACAGTCTTATACTGGTTTTAATGAAACAGTCCCCTCAATTGACTCTGAAATACTGACATAAAACAAAGAATTAGCTAATTGCCAATGTCAGACTGGGTCTGTAGCTCTATTTGGCATGTCCCATAATAATAAATGGTTTATTAGAAAGAGAAAGCTAGCTTGTGAAGTGGTGAATTAAACTAGGCTAGCTTTTTCTGTTTAGCTAGCTAGCTTACAATCATGCTAATTCTAATAACGTTTCAACTTTATTTATCTAGTATATAGTTTATCATAAGACTTTTGCTTCATATATTTTAATTAAATCAACTTTGCTCACCTTTAATACATTGAAAAAATTACGTGCTTATTGGCAGGCAAGTTGGTTCAACCACCATCCTCTTGCTTTGTCATGCTGGAATGGATTGGCAGTTGGTTTTTGAATAGGCATGGCAGTTACCCAAAAGTTTCTAGAAGCCCTTTTTATATGAGTGTGTGTGCTTTTATTTAACACATGATTTCCTCTTGCACAAGTTTGTGCCTGGCTGTTTGCCACTCAGACCGTTGAAGTCACACAGCAGCATCATTAATATGGATATAAATGTCAATGGAAAACAGCTAAAACAAATTAAGAGGGAATGTTAGCTGTCATTTCAGAGTTTGATGTGACTGGGTTAGCTTTTTTAGCCGTTTAATTTCTAAAATCCCCATTACACTCTGGGGCGGGATAGAACCCTCAATGTTCTTTGTCTTTACTGGGTATGTATGTGTGTTTGTATAACTTTTTTTAGTAAAGGGTTCTTTAAATAGGAATTGAAGTACCAGAAGGTTCTATATAGAACCCCAAAGTACCCTTTTTTTCTAAGAGTGTACAGTACAAAACAGGATAGATCTCTTGATTCCCATGGTGATCTACAGCTGAGTCCAGCCCCAACTTACACACTCCCCTCCCCTGAGCAGAATGTGATGATGGATGGATAGATACATACCACAGTGCCACCAAACAGAGGCACTGTTGGTCAGAGAGAAATCCCTCTATAGGCTGCTTGAGAAGGAGAGCGCTGCAAACAATGCATTGCTCTATTTGCACGACAATACTCTACAAAATACAAACGTATTCTCATTCCATATAACCATTTTCTCATTCCATATAACCATTTTCTGAGTGTGGTGACATTAGCAGTACTAAAAACACAGCTTGGAGCAAGTCTCTCTACAAACACACTTCAGAGCCGTATCTGGAACTACATTTACATTTACATTTAAGTCATTTAGCAGACGCTCTTATCCAGAGCGACTTACAAATTGGTGCATTCACCTTATGGCATCCGGTGGAACAGCCACTTTACAATAGTGCATCAGATCTTTTAAGGGGGGGGGGGGGGGGGGGGGGCAGAAGGATTGCTTTATCCTAGGTATTCCTTGAAGAGGTGGGGTTTCAGGTGTCTCCGGAAGGTGGTGATTGACTCCGCTGTCCTGGCGTCGTGAGGGAGTTTGTTCCACCATTGGGGGGCCAGAGCAGCGAACAGTTTTGACTGGGCTGAGCGGGAACTGTACTTCCTCAGTGGTAGGGAGGCGAGCAGGCCAGAGGTGGATGAACGCAGTGCCCTTGTTTGGGTGTAGGGCCTGATCAGAGCCTGAAGGTACTGAGGTGCCGTTCCCCTCACAGCTCCGTAGGCAAGCACCATGGTCTTGTAGCGGATGCGAGCTTCAACTGGAAGCCAGTGGAGAGAGCGGAGGAGCGGGGTGACGTGAGAGAACTTGGGAAGGTTGAACACCAGACGGGCTGCGGCGTTCTGGATGAGTTGTAGGGGTTTAATGGCACAGGCAGGGAGCCCAGCCAGCAGCGAGTTGCAGTAATCCAGACGGGAGATGACGAGTGCCTGGATTAGGACTGCATGTATGACAGGCTATTGATATGGAGCATGCAGTTTGGGAACAGAGGAGTCCCTGCCTATTCAGTCCAATGCGTTAATAGATTTCATAGGAAGGCCAAACCGATTTTATATACACATGGTTTTGCAAACAATTATGTTTTGGTTGTGGTACTAGGTGCGTAATTGATTTGAAGCAAACCGTTCCAGAGCATAACATATGTGAATAAGACAGAGTACCTACTATCAGGTTAATTATTATTGATATGATTGTTTCTATAAGCAGTGATGTTGCAAATATTGTTTTCTGTTACTTTTCCCTTGAAGAGATCATTACTGTGCAGTCAACAAGTGTGCAATTGAAGTGCTGTCAAACTCTCTATGCGGAGACATGAAAGGACTTGAGAATATGTCGGTAACGAAGGCAACAGCGGAAGCACTCGTCTATGAGCTGGAATATAATACGATTTAGATTTCCTCCCTGTGTTATATTAACAGATATGTTTCCTGTCTGTACTATACAGTATATCAGATGATATATTCATATAAAGCTTTCCAAATGTAGTTAGTAATTTAATGTATCAAGTCAGTAGGTCCACAAACAAATTCACTAGAAATACGAGTCACCCACTCGTTTAACTGATGTGTCATGTGTGTAGAAAGTGAAGAGGCTTCTACTCCATTGACATACCATATAGTGAATCCAGAAGATTCACTATATAACACATCCTTCCCACTGAGACATAAACAGATTACGCTTCAGCGTTCAAATGAGACCTAGGAGTGCCTGCTGAGCCCACCTTACCATTACCACAACATATTCCCCTTAAGTCAGAGCAGATGTGGGTACTGCCGCGACTAACCACTGGGGATCTCCCACACTGCATCTCACCCATTGCTCTACCACTCCCTGTCTTTGGTCTAGGGATTTTTGATGGTCATATTTGGTTGTGTGTCATCCTTTGTGACCGTAGTGACGAGCTAACGGAGGAGGGGAGAGAGGATCTACAGGGAGCTGTCAAGCCGACATCTGTAAAGACGGAGCATTCCAAAAATGTGCCGTTTCATTCTGACCCCATTTATCACACAGACTTGGTTGCCATGTTGTCTGTGTAATATACAGCTACCTCGAGAGCAAACTGTCTGGCTTTTTAGCTTCGGCACTGGTATCAAGATGTCTGGACTGAGACAGGACTGGCAACTTCAAATACTAAGAAAATGTAGACTTTTCTGCAGAACAAAATAATCGCCTATTGTTTTGAGCCCACACGGTGTTGCGTCAATAATAAGTGAACTTGGTTAATGAGCTTTCTGACTTTCATTTGATAGTTGATTCGTATTTCTCTCTTTTCATCCTTTCTTGGGTCTGTCTATCTGGTACCAAGTAAAACACACTATCCTCCCCTTCTTCCTCTGTGGAGCGCTGTGTGGTGGTTAATGAGCTCTATGAACAACCCGTTCATGGAGATGAGACTAGGTAATAGCAGTGAAGCACTGTCCAGTAGGGTTGTGACAATACCAGTATTGCAATATGTTTTCCATGGCAAAAATGAAAACACGAAGCAGACCAAACTCTTTGGTCATTTAAAAACCTGCTGTATGTACAATATTGTGTGCTATAACTTGGAAAATAAATAAATGTGACTCTGGATGACAGCATAATGATTTTTGTTTCCAACATCAGGGCTGTTTTCCTAAAGACGTGAAATCCACTTTGTGTTTTTTTTTCCTTGGCACGATACTAACGAGTATCGCGATACTGGTATCCTTCCGGCACTACTGACCAGCCCGTCTCAGTGAGAGGGAGTCCTGTAATGGCTGCAGCATTATCTCCTCCACTGTCATCCTCTCTCTGTTCCTACTCACCTATTTCATATCCCCATCTCCTGCTGCCAACCCATCCACCCCCACACACTAGCACCTTGTGATACACATGGAATCACACACACACCCGTACGCACGCACATACACAAATACTCACGCACACACACACTGGTGTTTTTCTTTCCTATGGTTGCGTTCCTCTGTGAGGTAGTGTAATCAAGTGTAGTTTCAGTGACGTCCGTGTCACAGAGAGGCCCTCTCTCTGGGGACCCCATGTGGTCCTAGTTATCAGGCCTTACCCCTCTGTGGTATGTGAGCCGTACAAGGAAAACACTTTCCCTAAACCTGGAGCCTTGTCAGATTAACAAAACCATAGGCAATATTCAACCGGATCATCTGCTACTAATGTTGCGCCTGGTCCAAAGGGGGGAGTGGTTTAGGTTCTGAGTTCTGAAACGGTGTGCGCTGTATACACTGAGTATACGAAACATTAGCAACACTAATATTATGCCCCCCTCCCCCCCTTTGCACTCAGAACAGCCTCAGTTTGTCAGGGCATAGACTGTACAAGGTGTCGAAAGCAACCGGTGTGCCTGGCACCTACTACGTACCATACCCTGTTCAAAAGGGACTTAAATATTTTGTCTTGCCCATTCACCCTCTGAATGGCACACATACACAATCCATGTCTCAATTGTCTCCAGGCTTAAACATATTTTTGGGGGCCTCCCGAGTGGGGCAGCAGTCTAAGGCATTGCAGTGCTTGAGGCGTCACTACAGATCATAGCTTTCACCTGGTCAGTCTATGTCATGGAAAGAGCAGGTGTTGTATACTAAGTTTAAATGTATACACATGTAGCTACAGTATATGGTTTTGCAAAACAATGATGTTTTGATTGTGGTACTGTATGTGCAAATTATTTTAGAGCATAACATATGTGAATAAGACACACACACCCACACCCCATTGTGGTATCCAACACCTTAACAGCCCTCATTTGCATTTTTTATTTGCACCTGTCCGTCCAGCAAAGCTTGAGAATCTTTTCTTTAAGGCAGGCACTTTCTCCTCCCTGCCTAGACAGTTTTCAAATGCATTAACTGAAGCTTCCCTGCTTAGATGTGATGTTCTCTATGCTGTTCAGAAGTTCGGTTGTTTCGCCTGAGACAATATTTTCAGAGGGTATCGCCATTGTTGACCAACGATTACAAGTCTGTAAATCAGGTTAACCAGATTAATATTTATCCTTTACAAGATTGCTGCCAGCTAAAATAGGTCATTGGCTGTAGTCCTCTCATTTTGCCAGTTTAATTCTTTGGCCTCACCTTTTTGAAATGTCAATCGTGGACTCCTAAAATGACAGAGCCTCCAGAGGAACAGATGAGGATATTTATCAGCTTTGCAAGGAGACATAGATGGAGAATTCAGGGCATTGGCAGCATGCTGGAATGCAAAAGTAGACCTATTGTTGAACTTTTATTAGGCATGCCTTCTGGGATTTCAGACATTTTAATGGGCTGTCAAGCGCACAAAGGCTGTCCGATTGCAAACCCATAAATTCATTTTTTTTTCTTTAAAAAAAATGTGCATGTGATTTATGAGCGGGAGAACATTGTCATGAATGATATATTTGGCCATGGATAGACGGGCAGACCGACACAGACTGACTGACACGAAAATCTGCCAACTTTACCATGCAAGGTATTGCCAGTAACAAAGCTTGTACTTTTATTTCCTCCAACCGAGGTAGTCTTTAATGCAGTAATATGTTTTAAAGTCCCACCAACGCCTCAGTATAAAACGTTACCTTTTATCTTACCGGCTTTGGCACACAATAAATCATGAACAGTCTATTCTTGTCCGACATCAAACCTGTCAATTACAAAGCTTCACTGAATTCCTTTTAATGTATTTATCTCCATTTACATGTATGTAGTTCTGTCCTTGAGCTGGACTTGTCTATTGTCACAGAAATGCTTTAGCATTTAGCCTCAGAGAACACACACAGGAATCTGCCATTTCATATTTTTATATTGACTTTTAACAGGTACATTTTAAAAGGTCCTTATATCTACCTAAGAAATGATGGGTAAATATACATACGTGTCAAACTTAAACTACAACTTGGCTTTTAATGTCAACTTTTATTTAGCTGGAATTTCAGAAATTTTACTGGGCTGTCAAGCTGACAAAGGCTTTCAGATCGCAAACACCCATAAATTCCTGTTTAAACAATGTGCATGTGATTTATGAGAGGGAGAGCATTGCCACGGCACTATTCCTCTTTTCCTGAAGTGGCACAAGTCTATAGGCTACAATATCATGTTGATATTTATGTTGCGCATGTTTTGCTACTCTAGTGGAAGTAATATTTGACGTGTATATATTATAAATACCTCAAGTGTGACTCGTAATAAGACTAAGTATTTAGCCTATTCAAATATTTATCTGACTCCATAAAGGTAAGTAGCAATATGCAAGAACACTGTAATTGAGATACAGTAATAGGCCATCAAGAAATGTCTGAGAATGGAATTCGAAATACAAGTGTATTTAATTACCTTGGAAAATGAATGGATTCACATACAAGGCATAAATCTGAAGTTACAAGGCAATACTGACATTAACAAATCATTATACTATGCATGATCAGAGAAAGAGAGAAATCATAGCCTGAAAGATCATGCCCCAGAAATCCATGGGGTAGAGAAAGAAAGGTCAGGAAGAAAAAAGAGAAAGAACCGTAAATCTTAGGCTCTTTTATAAGCATCTGAGTTGTTTGGATTCAAAATCTGAGTTGTTGACCAATAGTATTACTGTAAAGTTAACCTCCAATCAGATATCAGATCTACATAATGTGACCTCTGCTTATCAGAGGTGAGACAATGGGGGTTGGAGAAATAAAACTGAGAATGCTGAATTCCTAAGACAACACAGAGGAGTTTCTCGCATACGGTTGATAAGTCACTTCAGGGGCTGCCCTACCCTACAGTACGATTAGTCCTGTTTAGATGTCTGCTGCCTACAATTAAAAAGGCAGTTGGCGAGGACATTTGTTAGCAAGATATCAATGTGCATGATGTCTAACAAAGCAGGGTGAGGGTAGGAAAAAATATGAAGCGTGGATAAAACAGTGACTTTTACAAATCATCCTACGGAGGTTCATCCAGGTCAGCTCTTACATTTCTTTACAATATTGGAAAGAACAGATTCTAAGGTTTCTAACATACAATCACTTACAAACTCTGAAAAATGAGGGCAATGGGCTCTGTTTCAAAATATCACTTTTTTTGTTACATGACAGCGGCGCACAATTGGCCCAGCATCGTCCGGGTTTGGCCGGTGTAGGCCGTCATTGTAAATAAGAATTTGTTCTTAACTGACTTGCTTAGTTAATTGAAGGTTAAATTTTAAAATATATATATATATAACATTTTTAAAAAAAGGGGGTATGTAGATGTGGGTAAGCGTCTATTTTTATAAATCCATTGAATATATACCATCACAAAGAAATCCATTATTAATTTGTTTAGGCAGGTACTAAGAACCATTATAAGACTAATAAAATGCATTTTCAAAATAATTAAATAGCATTTTTGGGATTAATTACGTTACTTTTCCCACACAACTTGGAAACACTCTATGGGACTCACAATCATGGCTGGTTATGATACAGCCTGATTTCGAACCAGGGTGTCTGTAGTGACGCTTTTAGCACTGAGATGCAGTGCCTTAGACCGCTAAGCCACTCAGGAACCCCTGCTCCCACTGTCACCGGTGCAGGCATGTGCACAAGATGCACAAATGGGACTGTTTGAAAGGGTGTTAGCACCCCAAAAGGTTTTACAGGTAACAATACTCTAAATCCTGTGTGATTTGTGTATCTTAGACAGACAAACATGCACACACATACACACACACACTGCCTCCTGTCGATGCAACATAGAGGTATTTTTCAGATTTCATTGTTTTTTATTGTTAAGATCCCATTGTAAATCTCTTTATTCCATCATATGTAAATAAAAGAACGCCAACTGTCCCTACCCCGGCTTCATGAAAGACACAACTCTGCACTGACTTCGCTGTCAGCCTCCTAAAATCTAAATTCAGAGACTGGCTACCCCGTGACCGGAGGCAGGAACACCCGCAGCCAAAACAAACGGACTATACCAAAGTCTAGAACAGAAAGGTACATGACGTCACCAATCCCATGTTTCTGCTCATTGATTGAGTCACTTTAAGACCACAGGACATTATAGATTTTATTTTTTATTTTTTTCTGGTGTTTGTTTATTTTGTTACTGTTATCCATGAATATGTTGTATGCGCATGGATTTCTGTTTGTATTGACTTCTACATGAGTGTTGAAACCAAAAAAACTTAACATAAGAGCTGGAAATGTAACATGAATCCAGCTCATTCATAGTGTTGTTTCCGAGGCTTTCCTGAGGCCTGTCTGTTCTCTGTAATAGTGGCTCTTAGGGCTGCAGCAGAAGCTGTTAATTAAGGATCCGCCCCTTTCTTTCAATTTTCGGCTCAAATTACATACCCAAATCTAACTGCCTGTAGCTCAGGACCTGAAGCAAGGATATGCATATCCTTGATACCATTTGAAAGGAAACACTGAAGTTTGTGGAAATTTGAAATTAACGTAGGAGAATATAACGCATTAGATCTGGTAAAAGATAATACAAAGATTTTTTTTTCCCCCTTGTGTTGTCTTTGAAATGCAAGAGAAAGGCTATAATGAATTATACTAGCCCAGGTGCAATTTAGACTTTGGCTACTAGATGGCATCAAAGTTTTTTTAGAGCGATCCAATGAACTATTGCAAATCTATTCAAAATGTTGTATCAAGACTGCCCAAATGTGCCTAATTGGTTTATTCATACATTTTCAATTTCAAATTTGTGTACTCTCCTCAAACAATAGCATGGTATTCTTTCACTGCAATAGCTACTGTATTGGACAGTGCAGTTAGAATAACAAGAATGTAAGCTTTCTGCCCATATCAGATATGTCTATGTCCTGGGAATAGTTCTTGTTACTTAAAACATCATGCTAATCATATCAGCGCACATTAGCTCAACCATCCCGAGGGTGGGACACCGATCTGTAGAGATCCTTAAGAGGTTTTAAGCATGACAAATAGAGCTGTGCAGCCCCATAATGCAGCACTGTGAAGTATCCTCACTTAAATTGCATTAACCTTGTCTCAGCATCTCCCGGCCCGGGATGCAAGACAACACACTGGGAAACAACTGCCACACGGTGGACTGTTAATGTGATGAATGCAAACTGGGGGAGTATCTGAAAACAAGTAATTCTTTTCAACGTGGCACGCAGCATCAGTGTCGTGTTTCTCTCTCACACAACTCTCTACTGAACACCCAGGCAGGCCTTAGAGTCCTTGACACCCTTGGTATTCATGGGAGTTGTTCAGAGCAGCACACAGCTCCATGAAAGGGCTGACAGACACTCACATTTATGGTTGTGTAACCCTTGTGTGTTTTATACACGCCAGATTAAGACACTTTCAGGTATACATGCATGTTGGGTTGTGAACATGAAGACTTTTCTGCTCTCTGCAAGTTAATGGACAATAAAGTACATCTTGTCTTGTTTTATCTAGTCAAATATCTATTTGATCAATACATTGTGCACCACAACATGCGAGAGCTGCTGTAATCTACTACTCTCTTGATCGTGTGTTTATAAATCCCAGTGTTTATAGGAAAACATTTGCTCTGTTAACTAACCTTTGGATCTGATTTGAACTTATCCCTATGGAAATATACAAACTGCCAAAATAAAGGAAACACTTGAGTAAATGAGTACAAAGTACTGTATATTGAAAGCAGGTGCTTCCACACAGGTGTGGTTCCTAAATTAATTAAGCAATTAACCTCCCCGGGTGCACAACTGAGCAAGAGGTCAAGTACATTAGTGTCTAGTTTGAGAAACAGATGCCCTCAACTGGCAGCTTCATTAAATAGTACCCGCACAACACAACTCAAAGTCAGTGAAGAGGCAACTCTGGGATGCTGGCCTTCTAGGCAGAGTTCCTCTGTCCAGAGTCTGTGTTCTTTTGCCCATCTTAATCTTTTATTTTTATTGGCTAGTCTGAGATATGGCTTTTTCTTTGCAACTCTGCCTAGAAGGCCAGCATCCCTAAGTCGCCTCTCCGCTATTGACGTTGAGACTGGTGTTTGGCGGGTACTATTTAATGAAGCTGCCAGTTGAGGACTTGTGAGGCGTCTGTTTCTCAAACTAGACACTCTAATGTACTTGTACTTTTGCTCAGTTGTGCACCGGGGCCTCCCACTCCTCTTTCTATTCTGGTTAGAGAAAGTTTGCGCTGTTCTGTGAAGGGAGTAGTACACATCGTTGTACGAGATCTTCAGTTTCCTGGCATTTTCTCGCATGGAATAGCCTTCATTTCTCAGAACAAGAATAGACTGACGAGTTTCAGAAGAAAGTCTTTGTTTCTGGCCATTTCGAGTCTGTAATCGAACATGACTCCAGCTATGCATTTGGTTTCTGGCCATTTTGAGTCTGTAATTGAACCCATAAATGCTGATGCTCCAGATACTCAACTAGTCTAAATAGTCCAGTTTTATTGCTTATTTAATCAAAATAACAGTTTTCAGCTGTGCTAATTTAATTGTAAAAGGGTTTTCTAATGATCAATTAGCCTTTTAAAATGATCAACTTGGACTAGCTAACACAACGTGCCATTGGAACACAGGAGTATTTGTTGCTGATAATGTGCCTCTGTATGCCTATGTAGCTATTCCATGAAGAAATCTGCTGTTTACAGCTACAATAGTCATTAACAATGTCTACATTGTATTTCTGATCAATTTGATGTTATTTTAATGGACAAAAAATTTGCTTTTCTTTCAAAAACAAGGACATTTCTAAGTGACCCCACACTTTTGAACGTGTGTGTGTGTGGTATAAACAGTTGAAGTTGGAAGTTTACACACGCCTTAGACAAATGCATTTAAACTCAGTTTTTCACAATTCATGACATTTAATCCAAGTAAAAATGCCCTGCCTTAGGTCAGTTAGGATCACCACTATTTTAAGAATGTGAAATGTCAGAGTAATAGTAGAGAGAATTATTTATTTCAGCTTTTATTTCTTTCATCACATTCCCAGTGGGTCAGAAGTTTACATGCACTCAGTTAGTATTTGGCAGCATTGACTTTAAATTGTTTAACTTGGGTCAAACGTTTCGGGTAGCTTTCCACAAGCTTCTCACAATAAGTTGGGTGAATTTCTGGCCCATTCCTCCTGAAAGAGCTGGTCTAACTGAGTCCGGTGTGTAGGTCTCATTGCTCGAAACACTCTCTTTTCAGTTCTGCCCACAAATGTTCAATAGGATTGAGGTCAGGGCTTTGTGATGGCCACTCCAATACCTTGACTTTGTTGTCCTTAAGCCATTTTGCCACAACTTTGGAAGTATGCTTGGGGTCATTGTCCATTTGGAAGACCCATTTGCGACCAAGCTTTAACTTCCTGACTGATGTCTTGAGATGTTGCTTCAATATATCCTCATAATTGTCTTTCCTCATGATGCCATCTATTTTGTGAAGTGCACCAGCCCCTCCTGCAGCAAAGCACCCCCACAACATGATGCTGCCACCCCCATGCTTCACGGTTGGGATGGTGTTCTTCGGCTGGCAAGCCTCCCCCTTTTCCCTCCAAACATAACGATGTTCATTATGGCCAAACAGTTCTATTTTTGTTTCATCAGACCAGAGGACATTTCTCCAAAAAGTACGATCTTTGTCCCCATGTGCAGTTGCAAACTGTAATCTGGCTTTTTTATGGCGGTTTTGGAGCAGTGGTTTCTTCCTTGCTGAGCGGCCTTTCAGGTTACGTCGATATAGAACTCGTTTTACTGTGGCTATAGATACTTTTGTACTTGTTTCCTCCAGCATCTTAACAAGGTCCTTTGCTGTTGTTCTGGGATTGATATGCACTTTTCACACCAAAGTACGTTCATCTCTAGGAGACAGAATGCGTCTCTTTCCTGAGCGGTATGACGGCTGTGTGATCACATGGTGTTTATACTTGCGTACTATTGTTTGTACAGATGAATGTGGTACCTCCAGGCGTTTGGAAATTGCTCCCAAGGATGAACCAGACTTGTGGAGGTCTACAATTATTTTCCTGACGTTTTGGTTGATTTCTTTTGATTTTTCTATGATGTCAAACAAAGGGGCACTGAGGTAGGCCTTGAAATGCATCCACAGGTACACCTCCAATTTGACTCAAATGATGTCAATTAGCCTATCAGAAGCTTCTAAGGCCATGACATTATTTTCTGGAATTTTCCAAGCTGTTTAAAGGCACATTCAACTTAGTGTATGTAAACTTCTGACCCACTGGAATTGTGATACAGACAGATTATTTCACTGTAAACAATTGTTGGAAAAATTACTTGTAAACTGTCAAAATAAAGAAAGTTGCACACTCCATGTATAATCTCCCAGCAATTGAATTGTTATATACCAACTTTTCGGCATCGCTGTGCCTTCCTCAGGAAAAATGATTTGTGTCATGCACAAAGTAGATGTCCTAACCGACTTGCCAAAACCATAGTTTGCTAACAAGAAATTTGTGGAGTGGTTGAAAAACGAGTTTTAATGACTCCAACCTAAGTGTATGTAAACTTCCGACTTCAACTGTATGTATAGAAAGCCAGAGCATCTAGGAACCACTGTACCAATTCATAAACCATAGTACTTTACACACTACACTTACAGATCTGCATTTAGACACGCATTTGAAGTGCTCTATGGAAGTTCTGTACCAAACAAAATTATTCTGAATTCTCTATAGCGAGAATGCTACGTCTTATGTCTTTGAAGTCCTAAAGCCTCTAAGTAAGTGTGATTCCTTGGAACTTCTTCCAGAGTTTATTAAGAGGCCTCTCTGGTTCTGCTGTCAGGGAGACAGCTACAGTAGAGACTAAGATCCGGCACCAACTAAACCACACTCTCTGATCGAGTGGAGGAGAGACAGGGACCCTCAAAAGCACCAGAGGAGTTGCACTGTTCAGGGCCTGAGGGGATGAGATATCTATTCATAGATATCCATCCGTAGTGTGTATGCATCTCTGGTCCTGACTTTCTGAAATTGCGTTTTTTTTTTTGTACCATCGGGGATCAGTGGGGGCATCGCCGATGTATGGACCTTTAACTCTAAGATTATACTGGATTGGGAAAAATGATTAACGTGTGCACCTCGCGTTACACAACAGATTGTATGCATGGTACAACTGGAGGCTGTGTGGTGATAGTTAAGCCATTAGATCCAGGGGAGCTCTCTGTCAGTTCAGCAGCAGAGGTTCAAGAAAGTTTATACACAACCTACAGGCTCTCTGTAGTAGCTACTCCTGATGACTTTCTGCTGATGTTGACGCAATGCTATTTTGTTGTCGTGTGTGTGTGTGTGTGTGTGTGTGTGTGTGTGCGTGCGTGCTCACCCAAGGCAGATTAATCAGGAAAGGTGGGCTTTGTGTCAGGCAGTGACAAGCTTTTCAAGCTGATTATTTTGAGTCTCCTCGGTGCATTTCACAATCTGGACACAGGTGTTGAATACAAAAATGCCGACTAAACCATTTCATAACTCATGCTACAGATCATCATTTTCCTCAGGCACATAGAGTATTCATCCTAACAAACATATCCGCCTCTGATGTGTATGATAGACTTCCCTTGCCTTTGTTCATGTATTTCTTAGCCATTAGAAATGGCCCTCCCCCTGACATAGGCCACCAGTATGTAATATACTGTACAAAAGAACCCTGGCCCTTTTGTTGTCTATATTGTTGAGTATTCCCTTCCTCTGACATGGCTCTCCTTTGTTTTCCTAGGATACTCCAAGATCCGGGAGTGGCCACCACCAGAGGTGAGAAACCTTCTCTATTACTTCTGCTGAGAATATTATTGTGTCTGGTATGGTGGGAGTGAAGGTGGTGATAAGTGAAGAAACAAAGAACCTGGAAGACCAGGAAGAGAAGGCAGCAGTTTAGGTCATTAACGTCTCTAGTGTAGGTGGGACGTTAGCGTCCCACCTACACATCAACAGCCAGTGATACTGCAGGGCGCCATATTCAAAACAACAGAAATCCCATAATTTAAATTCCTCAAACATACAAGTATTTTACACCATTTTAAAGCTAGCCAAAGTGTCCGATTTTCAAAAAGGTTTTACGACGAAAGCACACCAAACGATTATGTAAGGTATGAGCCAAGTCACAGAAAAAGACAGCCATGTTTCCAGCTAAAGAGAGCATTAACAAAAAGCAGAAATAGATACAATTAATCACTAACCTTTGATAATCTTCATCAGATGACACTCATAGGACTTCATGTTACACAATACATGTATTTTATGTTCGGTAAAGTTCATATTTATATCCAAAAATCAGAGTTTTGGCAAGACGCTACTGTATCACTTGGCAAAAAGCCTGAGAAAATGCATAGCGCCACATTAAAATGAATGACTATGAAAATTACTATAAAATCAAACATTCATTAAATCACACATGAAAGATATCAAATTAAAACTACACTGGTTGTGAATCCAGCCAACATGTCAGAATTCAAATAGGCTTTTCAGCGAAAGTATACAATGCTATTATCTGAGCATAGCACCATTGTAAACGAAAGAGAGAACATTTCAACCCTGCAGGAGCGACACAACGCAGAACAAAAATATAATTCATGCCTTACCTTTGACGCGCTTCTGTTGTTGGCACTCCAATATGTCCCATAAACATCACAAATGGTCCTTTTGTTCGATTAATTCTGTCGATATATGTCCAAAATGTCCATTTATTTGGCGCGTTTGATCCATAAAAACATTGGTTCCAACTTGCTCAAACATGACGACAAAATATATCAAAGGTTACCTTTAAACTTTGCTTAAAAATGTCAAACTACTTATGTAATACAACTTTAGGTATTTTTTTACGTTAATAATCGATAAAATTGAAGACTGGATGATATGTGTTCAATAAAGGATTAAAACGATATGTAGCATGCCTTCTGTTTGATTGAAACGCATGTCTAGGACACCAGGAGTGCCTCGACTTCAAGATGGCCGTATTTCTTCATTACACAAAGGAATAACCTCAACCTATTTCTCACGACTGTTGACATCCAGTGGAAGCCGTAGGAACTGCAAGCAAGTTGCTTAGAAATCTGGTGTCCCAATGAAAACTGATTAAAAAGACAGTGACCTAAAAAAAAAAAAATCTGAATGGTTTGTCCTCGGGGTTTCGCCTGCTAAATAAGTTCTGTTATACTCACAGACATGATTCAAACGGTTTTAGAAACTTCAGAGTGTTTTCTATCCAAATCTATTAATAATATGCATATCTTATCTCCTGGCGATGAGTAACTGGCAGTTGAATTTGGGTATGTTTTTCATCCAAACGTGAAAATGCTGCCCTCAATCCTAGAGAAGTTAATTACCATAGCAGATGACCTTGCATGTACTAGATTTTGAAGTTTCACAATTGAAAATGCACTCTGTTTACGGTGCCTGTCAAAACATCTAGTTCCAGTTTGATTTCAATGCATCAGAAATGACAGCACAGATTAACTCGCCGGGTGTCTTCTCGTACAGGGTTTCCCAACCTCGGTCCTGGGGCCCACCCTAATTCAAGTAAGCTTTGATTATTTGAATCAGCTGTGTACCCAGGGGGGGCCCCAGGACCGAGTTTGGGAAAACCTGCTCTAGTAGTTGACTGTACGCCAACAACAGGCGTGTACATTTTGTTCAGACTATCGTTCGACAAGTTTGCAGGCAATGCAACATTGAGTGACATGAGGACATATCAAGACGATCCAATGTCTCGAAAAGGAATTGAAGTTCAATCAAGGTCAGCTTACACCCTATTTATACCACACACTTACAATGATTGACTTATTGGAGCATACAAGAGTCAATTAATCCACAACAATTCAGTATATTTCTTGCATATGTTGTGGCCATTGACACCTCAATGTATCTTCTTCCTGGACATCACACTGTTAAATGTCCATAGCCATTGACACCTCAGTTTTTCTGGACACCACACTGCTAAATTCCCAACCACCATTTGGACATTCTTTTCCACTATTTGCATAAAGACAATCACCATCAAATTGTTAAGTTCTGTGTGATCCCTGCCCAGTTCACCGGCTGACGCTCCCAATCTGGCCCAATAATGATGTCCTACTGTGATTGGCTTGGCCTCCACTGTCGGCTGGTCCAGTGTTGTGGAGCAGAGTGGCTGACAGGTGGGCAGAAGATGGTGGAAATATTGGACAACCCTGTCTCTGTGAACTCCAACAAAACTATACAACAGGCTGCTAATGCATTCACACCATCCTCTCTCACTACACTATCATTATGGGCTATTATGGTGATCAGCCTGTCGCTGGTTGTCAGTCTTATGACTTTAAGATGGATGGGCCTTCTCTGTTCCCCTGGGCTCTGCTAGCAGACCACACCAGGCATCTCAGTGCTTGTTGTGTGTGGCCATTGGGTTACCACTCTGTTATTGGTTCTGTCTCCCCTCTCCAACCCCCACCTGCTGAGACCTCCAAGAGTGGATCATTGCCTCTGCCTGTCTCCCGTGCGCTCTCTGCGGGGCGCTAATGGACCAGAGTGGGGTGATTAGCACTGAGGGCATGGCCATTTAGACTGGGTGCCTGGCAGATTCTGCAAGCCCTAGAGACAGAGGGATGTAGAGAGTGTGTGTGTGTTTGCATCTACAAGGGCGGAGTGGCCTCGGAGACATTCAGCCAAAAACATTTAATTCACTTGGCATAGGCAAGTGCCATGGAGAGCATTTCAAGGACTTTCTCTCTAGCATCAAAAGCAATGGGCACAAAATGATTTCTGTGGGCTCAGCCTCTGAGTTACTGAGGAAGTAAATGTCAAATAGCCCCAAAAAACTGCATTACTACCTGAGTGTTTGTATTATGAGTGGTGGAGCTTCCTGGCGAAATAAAAGAGATGGAAGGGGAGAGAGGTCAGATTTTTGCTATTTCTGCTTCTTAGAGAGCTTGTGATCGTGTAGTCTCAGAAAAGTATATTTATTTACTGCTCAGCATAAGTAGGTATTCAACCCCGTTTTAAGAAATATTGAAGTTTTCTTTCCTGTAATGCAGACATACTGTACTCCTACAAGAGTCTGGTATCACTCTTAGCTTAACTGTTCTATTGAATTCCCAGTAGGTAGCAGCATGAACACACGTCTACAGGTGGTACACAATGGAATATTATGCTTTTCTGTAGCAATTCCAGAAGCTTCCCTTTTTTTTCTTTTTTTGTGGTCCTTTTTGAGAAATATGCAGACAACCCTCTTAACCATTGAGGCGAAGCCCAGAGGCTGCCCAATAATTTGATTCCAGGAGAGAGTTATTGGACCGGGCACAATCCGCATGGGTAAAAATATGAGGAGCGCAGCTCATTCCAAGTCTTCCACTTTGGTAATTATTGAAATAAGGCCGCTAGGAAATAAGTTCCAATATTCTCCTCGCTGCCCCCGAGAGTCTTCTCTCAGAGAAGAGCGAGAACGAGAGAGAGAAAGGGGGAGAGAGCTGTTTATGTCCCTCACTAGCAGACCAAGGACCGTGGAGCACCTCTTTTCACTAGCTGATGAATAGGGACGCTTTGTTGCTAATGACATGAAGTGGATTTATACAGGGCGCTCTTTACACATCTCAGCATTCAAGATGGTCATACTGAAATTGCCTCATATTCAGAATCCATTCTTCGCCCTTCGAGATATAACGCTGACAGCTTTTATGTTCTAATGGGATAAAAGGTATAAATACTTGTTCTCCTCACACTTAAGTCTGACCATTAGAGCTGTATTGTGTGTTCAACAGGCTCTGAGTCATACGATGCAACAGCTATTCAGTTTTTATGTGATGCTTTTGAATGTCAGGGAACTTTCAAAAGGTTTATTCGTTCCTTATTGGATTTACTTCACAAACTACAGGTTTTTGTGCACGTGCGTTGTGAACGTGTACCGTACCCAGTTCTATTATGGACATGAGTCAGTGTTGAAAGCATGGACATTGGTGTTGGTCAGAAGTATTGATGTGTGTGTTGTGGCAGCAGCAGCTCTGGCGGTCCTGGTTCTGAGGAGGTGGCGGGGGGGAACAGTCGACACCGCCACGGCAACGCCGCCGTACCCGGAGGACTGGAGAGGAGGATGGAGGAACTGGAAAAGGTACTCAAAATTAGGCTTGCTCTACCATTCCCCCAGAAGTGTGCACTCGGTCACTCCCCCTCATGCATTGAACGCATTGGATTAGTGCAAGCAAGCATAGCTGGGTGGAAGGTTCCGCATTAGGCTTATCGTTCACTAGTTGACAACTGTATTTCAACAGGCCTATCCATCATCACTATCCAATGTTTATAATGTGACTGTGATGTTTGAAATATTAAAATACGACATGTTTTAGTTGATTATTTCAGAATGACTGTTATGCTTCTTGGCACATTTGACATTTTGTTGGTATTTGTTATCCTTCCTGTCTATATCCATCTCACGTTTCCTGAAAGCCCTGTGTTTGTCTGTCCATCTGTCACAGGGGCAGAGAGACTTTGATACGTCTCCTCTCCCAAGGCCCTGCTGCTATAACTGTTTTTAAAGCATCTATCAGCATCCTGATAAATCTTAAGGATTTGTTTTTAAAAGATGAATTCCTCACCGAGTCGTTTGAGCGGCTGCCCAGTCTGGCGTCGCTGTTCGTCTTCAGTCAGATGTAGCCCTTCCTATAATCCTGGCGGCAATAACTCCTCTGTGTTCAGTCAGAGAATGTATTTTACCGGAGTTAGGAAGAGTGGGAGTTCTCTCTTCCCCATCACCCTGTTCTTATGAAACACTCTGTACTCCCTCTCAATCACTTTTTAGATTCTCAAATGTCATCCTGCTCCAGGACATTTATAAAAGAAAATCTACTGCTTTCACTTGCCACGACGCCTGTAAATTAAGAGTTTGCACATCACTGGCGAGTTCGAGAGAGCAGTCGGTGCACTTTAGTTTTGTATTGATTTCAGCAAGTTCTGTCACTGGTCTCTGGCTTGTTTAAATGCAGTAGATTTCATAGCTTTACACAACATTGACAAATGTGCAGCGTCCTTGATTGCTTTGAGTATCGCATTGTAGTGTCATTCATCATGATAATGAAAGTATTACTTTGAAGCTTCAGTTACCCATGTAACTCGGGTAAGCCTCCATAAAATAACATTTATCTTCCGCGGCCTGAAGATTTATGGTCGCCACGGTATGGACATCATGCTACATTGTTTTGATGTTTTCTCGTTGCTATATGGGTTTCCATGGAAACCAGTTCACGCTTATCTGTAGTAAAAACAAAGTTAAGTTGGAGAGGCGGATTCCTGGCGAGCCTTCATTTCGCAGCGTAAATGTCATCTTGAAACGTGACCATATGTCCACATTGCTGAGGCTTCTATATTTGCTCTGTCTCTGTCTCTCTGTCTGTGTGTGTGGACCATACCAAAGTGCTGCAGTATGTGTCCTAACGTTAACAGAGTTCTTTGCCCCTTCCTCAGGAGCTGGCCAGACAGAGGCAGGAGAACGGGCAGCTGCTGAAAGCCCACCAGGATAAAGACGACCTGATTGGAAAGCTCAAGGAGGAGATTGACTTGCTGAATAGAGTGAGTGATGGAGAGGGTTTGCCCAGGGTTGAGAGGGTAGAGTTGGGCTAGGCTGGGGAGTGTTGGAGAGGGTCAACCAGGGTTGAGAGGGTAGAGTTGGGCTAGGCTGGGGAGTGTTGGAGAGGGTCAACCAGGGTTGAGAGGGTAGAGTTGGGCTAGGCTGGGGAGTGTTGGAGAGGGTCAACCAGGGTTGAGAGGGTAGAGTTGGGCTAGGCTGGGGAGTGATGGAGAGGGTTTGCCCAGGGTTGAGAGGGTAGAGTTGAGCTAGGCTGGGGAGTGTTGGAGAGGGTCAACCAGGGCTGAGAGGGTAGAGTTGGGCTAGGCTGGGGAGTGTTGGAGAGGGTCAACCAGGGTTGAGAGGGTAGAGTTGGGCTAGGCTGGGGAGTGTTGGAGAGGGTCAACCAGGGTTGAGAGGGTAGAGTTGGGCTAGGCTGGGGAGTGTTGGAGAGGGTCAACCAGGGTTGACAGGGTAGAGGTGGGGTAGATTGTTGGAGAGGGTCAACCAGGGTTGAGAGGGTATAGTTGGGCTAGGCGGTGGAGTGTTGTAGAGGGTCAACCAGGGTTGAGAGGGTAGAGTTGGGCTAGGCTGGGGAGTGTTGGAGAGGGTCAACCAGGGTTGACAGGGTAGAGGTGGGGTAGATTGTTGGAGAGGGTCACCCAGGGTTGAGAGGGTAGAGTTGGGCTAGATTCTCGGGGAGGGTCAACCAGGGTTGACAGGGTAGAGATGGGCTAGAGTGGGCAGCCTCTAAGGCACTGAGAGTTTAAGGTATTTTGAAGAGGTTACTATACAGATGTTAGAGCAACAGGGCTAGATCTACTTTCACAAATATTCAAATCAAATTCTATTGGTCACATACACATGGTTTGCAGATGTTATTGCGAGTGTAGTGATATGCTTGTGCTTCTAGTTCCGACAGTGCAGCAATATCTAACATGTAATTTAACAATTCCGCAACAACTACCTAATACACACAAATCTAAGTAAGGAATGGAATAAGAATATAAAGATATGGATGAGTGATGACCGAGCGGCATAGGCAAGATGCAATAGATGGTATAAAATACAGTATATACATAAGAGATGAGTAATGCAAGATATGTAAACATTATTAAAGTGGCATTATAAAAGTCACTAGTGATCCATTTATTAAAGTGGCCAATGATTTCAGGTCTGTATGTAGGCAGCAGCCTCCCTGTGTTAGTGATGGCTGTTTAACAATCTGATGGCCTTAAGATAGAAGCTGTTTTTCAGTGTCTCGGTCCCAGCTTTGATGCACCTGTACTGACCTCGCCTCATGGGTGGTTGCGGGGTGAACAGTCAGTGGCTCGGGTGTTTGTTGTCCTTGATGATCTTTTTGGCCTTCCTGTGACATCGGGTGCTGTAGGTGTCCAGGAGGGCAAGTAGTTTGCCCCCAGTGATGCGTTGTGCAGACTGCACCACCCTCTGGAGAGCCTTGCGGTTGTGGGCAGTGCAGTTGCTGTACCAGACAGGATGCTCTCAATTGTGCCCTCAATTGTATTATAAATGAATAGTATGCTACTTACATGATAATGTATTCTATGTATGGTGCCCTTTTAGTCTAGAACACAGGTATAGTAATGTATACCTGTGTTTTGTGTGCCAGTAATCCTTTGATGGACAACTCTGTCTTGCCACGTCTAACTGCCACAGTTAAAGATGCACTATGCAGAAATAGCTCCGCCATTTACTGGTTGCAAAAATTCTAATAGTTCGCTTAATTTCAGTTTGTGGCAACTGGCAAGTATAGTGTAGAGAATCAATGTACCATTTAAACAGCTGGGAAATATATTTTCCATAACACAAAATATTGTATTTTTAGTTGTTTAAAAATGGTTTACAAAACTGAAAGAAAAAAATGCAAAAATGCAACTTAAGGGAAGCATATAAATAGCACACGTAGAACAGATCTACCACTTCTTTGACTTGCTTTCAATGAGAATTACTGATCTATAACACACATTTCTATGTGAATTTGGTCAGGTCACCCAAAAAGTTACATATTGCAACTTTAATCTTATTATAGTTTCTCTTAATTGTCAGTTGAAAGCTTGTCATTTTTAGTAACTCTGCACTGCAGAGAAAACTTGGAGCTATTCAGTATCTCACAGCTGTGTTGAGTGAAGCAGAGTACTAAATTACCACGTCACTATCTGCAGGCAATCAGCTTGATATTGTAAAGCTGCTTCTTGGATAAGCAGAAGATTACAATTATCCAGCGCTTGCAAGGATTAACACTCACACAGGCACCCCCCAAAAAAAGTCATTTTCTCATGTTCTTTCTCACTCTCTTTATCTCCCGTACCCCAACCTCTGAACTGGATCTGATTGGTGTTTTATCAACATTTTAAACTCATTGTCAACCGCACGGGTAACCCCATCCGATTTTGGTCTACAGAGCCTGAAGTAAACGATATGCAGACCCGTTCGAGGTGCAGAGCTCTTCAGTTTCACTCCCCTGCACCCCATGGCAGTTTGGAGAAACAACTTTTTGAGTTTCGCTGTGTGCCTCCTGACTTAGAACAGATGCCCTTTTCAAAACATGACATGTTCCCTTCCCTGACAGAGAGTTTATCGGATCTAGTCTGAAGAAAACTGCTATAAGTCAAGAGTCCTTATGCCAATCAACATCCTACACGCAGTGGTAGGAGTCTGATTTCAATCATCCCCTGATATGTAACGTGACTTATAACCACTAGGGTTATCCGCCTGTAATTAATTCATCATTAGGCAAGAGTTACTACATTTCCACTCCACATTTCCACAATGTTATGTAACCATTTAGTAGTCCATGCATTATGCTAAATCCACAGACTCAATGTAAAGAGACAGCTGTGTCTCATGTGCCTCTTTCTCTAGGCACCAGGGAGTCAGATCTGTGACAGCCTACAGGCAAATACCCCACCCCCTGTCTCCATACCTACTGTAGACCCAAACTGTATACAGAGAGGCAAATACCCCACCCCCTGTCTCCATACCTACTGTAGATCCACACTGTATACAGAGAGGCAAATACCCCACCCCCTGTCTCCATACCTACTGTAGATCCACACTGTATACAGAGAGGCAAATACCCCACCCCCTGTCTCCATACCTACTGTAGACCCACACTGTATACAGAGGCAAATACCCCACCCCCTGTCTCCATACCTACTGTAGATCCACACTGTATACAGAGAGGCAAATACCCCACCCCCTGTCTCCATACCTACTGTAGATCCACACTGTATACAGAGAGGCAAATACACCACCCCCTGTCTCCATACCTACTGTAGATCCACACTGTATACAGTGAAACACATTCCTTAGCATTTCTCCCGATGTTATTTTGTATTTTTCTAAAATAGATGGCATTCACTCACTTTGAAGGTTTCAAATATCATTGTCTACCTCCTGGCATTGAACATTGAAAAGAAACCTCAACAGCGGATCTCTTTGCTGTTGGTTTAATCCGAGGTCAGAGTTTCTGTTTCCTGAGTCTAAAGTCTTGGTCCAGTGTTCCCAGCACTCCGAGACCATCAATAAACTCTCCCCATCGCATGACCCTTGCTCACGTTATCTGGGTCACAGGTTTTGGCATTGGGAAACCCAGCAGGAGGCCTCCCAAAGCCTTTCATCTCTGAAATATTCCAAAAGAGAGTTTGCAGCCTTCCTCGATGAGGCATTCCAATGCAAACAATCCCTGAGTCTCCCCTGCCAACAAATACAGTTGCTGGTCAGTGTTGATTTTGCACATTTCAGGAACTTGCAAGTGTCCTCTATGCCTGGCTGTCTTTATTATCTTCACATTTCTTCATTAAGATAGGCTGTAGATGGGGCAGTGGCTATGAGCCATCTGGCCATGTGGAGGAGGCCATATAACTGTTGGATCAGAGAGCCCTGATAGCATCACATGAACAGGACCTCATAAGAGGCAGCCTCCCTGTGGGAACACTCGCCGGGGCGATAGTGATCAGAAATGTCCCTCGGAGAGGTTACTGCAAGGCCTGATGGGAAGGCAGGAGATAAGGAACAGATCCAGTGTGGCGTCTCTTTCTCGCGGCGCTTGAAGATTGAACTGTGACTCACTAGCAAAGTTTGTTTTGTAGGGAAGGCTTGGATAAGGCTGAGGTGCTGGCAGACAATATGACCCTGGAAAACATCTGACTCTGGGTATTGGCTACATAGAATACAGGCTCATGCAGGTGCATGCAAGTTGAAGTACATGTGGATATAATCTATTTTGGGAGATTAAATGAAATGTGAATAAAGTTATTAGTCGGTTGTAACTTAAAAAGGTTAAAATGGTGTCCCGGAGGCCAGAAAAAGTGTCATGGCTGCTAGATTCACTCAATAGCCGTCAGATGCGAAAAGAGACTGCTTTTCTCCCCTTGTGTCAGCTTAGACAGTGAGCTGTTCTGTAGCCACACCATGTCTGTGGCTCTGTGACCTCCAGTGTTTGATTCGCAGACAATCTCGCTTTTTAAGTTTCCGACAAGTGCGGCTTAGCTAATCCTGACCGTCGCCTGTCGCTGCCGCCGGTGATGGAGGAAGCCGAAAATGAGAAGTGTCACTTTTAGATCAGCGCTTTGATGAGAGGGAGTCATGGCAATGGGGCTCCTCATTTGTGTCTAATTGGAGCTGTTCAAGTTTCATTCGTTATTATCAAGGCAATTCTCCTGAAGGGAGACCCGGGAGGTGAAACTCTTTCGTTCCACCTCTCACTCTCTCATCTTTCTCTAAACTGACAAGCTAACTCTTCTGAGGTAAAAAATAAGGCAGATCTTGCATAATGATGGTATATGACTTCCTTTAGGTCAAGCTGAAGTGGAGCTGTCGTTTTTGTTTTGCAGGACATTGACGACATTGAGGATGAGAACGAGCAGCTGAAGCAGGAGAACAAAACTCTCCTGAAGGTGGTGGGCCAGCTGACGAGGTAGAACCCAACGAGCCACGGATCCCCACTTCCAAAAAGAACAAACCACCCCTCCCGCCAACGGAGTGCCCCTCCCAAGGCCTTACACCCCCTGCTCTCACCCACCCTTCCCTTTCCACCCTCGTTCCAAGTCCAGCAGCAGCATGTCCTTTCTCTGTGTCAGTGGTGTCTCTGTTGTTGTTGCTGGGTGGAAGAGGACATTTAAAAGTAGCTTTTAGAGCCTTTGTGTCATATACGCACCTTTAGCTACCTCCCTGAGGATGTTTTTATTCAGTTCTGAGGGGAAACTGAAGCCACTGAGAGCTCTAGTCCTGTTTAGATCCAACGGGGTGTCTAAATGAGGTTCTGTGATGGTATATTTAATGTAAATCTCTTGTACATAGGCCATTTAGATGTGTTGTTCTTTTTGATGAATCTTAAAAAGGAAAAGGAAATTGAATGTACGTGGTGCATCACCGAGCACATGAGGGATGTTTTGTTTGTTTTAGGAACTAAAAGAGGTCTTGGACATTTTGTCTCTAATGATCTGTCGACCAAGGTATATATGCTTGCCTAGGTTATGTGCAACCGGCTCTCTGTGCTTCTGTTCATCTGCATCATTACAGCCCAGTGACCATGTTATCCATCTCAGCACTAAAACCTGGTCTTCATCTGCACGTGAAACAACTGGCTCTGTGATGGAGTCTATGTCCTTTAGACCAAATTCAGGACAGAATCCCTGTTACCATCAGCCAAAGTGGGCATAATGCCTTGCACGTTTACGGAAGTCTTTTTTGGAAATCCATTAGTTCCATTTCCCCAAGGGGATAAAAAAAAGCCTGGTGCTTTTTCTGTTCATTGTCGATGCCGCTTTTACTCTCTTGTTCCGATTTATACTTGGTACATTTTAATCACTGGGGTTGTTTCAGCTAAACTTAGGGTATGCCAGTGACATGGGTGGGGGGATAAAGTTGAAACTTTATTTACTGCATTTCTACACAATTTAAAAACTCTAAAATGGTATTCGGAGAACAAAAACAAGCTACATTGACTCCAGCCGTAATACGCTAAACTGCCTTTGCCTTTTAATGGGGATTGGAAGGATTTTAGTAGCCTATTTTATATTGTTGGTGTTGAGCTAGGATATGACGAATGCCATACTCTGCTATACCCAATTCACGCCTTGATTTTTTTTCCCCAGGTGGTATATTTTCAACCTGAAGTCATTCAAATATATATATCCCCGTTATAAATCATGAAAAGCAAGCAATTTGTTTTCATTAATTCTATGCTTTATAGCCATTTCAATGTTGAAAATGAAATATTCTAGTATTGTTGATGGGGAGAGGTCTTGGGGTTACACCCCAGTAGAAACACATGTGGAATCTTTTGAAATGCGTTTTGCATCTGTAACTCAAGCGTTTACAGCTTGTTCTGTTTGCAATATTGATAGGTGTAGCTGCTCTTGGTATATAGTGAGCAAGATTTATAGAGTGCGCTACTGCAGTGCATTTTGTTGTATGATAACCAAATCAACTGAAGGAACATACTTTTTGGAATGCATATATTTTTGATTTCTCAAGACAGTGATGTGGCTGTGAGAAGATCTATTACTTTACCCAGCTGTATTTAGATCATTGCATTACATACAGGGGCCCATTTTGTGCTGAAACAAATGTGGGACTCTTGCATCATGTACTCTGTAAAGCCCACTGGGTGGTAAAGATTTAGGTTTTTAGACTTTACTGGGGTACATCTCGATATAGAAACCTCTCTTACTGGTAGGTAGACTTACACACATACACACACACACACAACCCTTACAGAAGAAACATGTGAAACCATGTGTTTTTGGAACACTTCGTGTGATATTTCACGTGAAGTTTCACATTAACCTTTCACATTTTGATTCAAATGTGAATCTTTTTTGGGGGATATTTTTCACTTGAGATTTCACAGGTGATGCCCTGCAAATAAAACAGATTTGTTAGAATGCACACACAGTGCTGTTTGTTAATGTTAATATTTTCAACTCCCATATTTGGCACACTTTGACATACATGATTACGTTGTGTATGTTTGTTTATACAGTAATTATTATTCCACATGTCCTCACCGAGGATTTCAACTCACAACCTCTTTGTTCATGGCATTCCGATATATTCCTACTCTTTGGACTTCAAAGTAATCTCAGCTTTGTTAAATATATATATTCATCGGAGTGATTCAGGAGTTACGTTAAAACAGAATAATATGCCTCTCCAATATTAGACAACTGTACAGAAAACCCTCAAATTGCTGCAATAAGTAAATGAATTAAACGGTGAGAGAATAGTCAGATTAACTGATAAGTAAAATGGCAGTGTAAATGGCACTCTTTTGGTAAGTGCAGAGGTGTGGAGGAATGCTACAGAGTTTGTGGCACAACAGAAAGATCAGTTTACCACAAATCCAGACGGTGTTAGAGTTTAAATCCCAGGTGGCCTCATATTGAAAAGCCAGTACTTAACTACTAAGTGATCATGTCAAATGTAATCATATTGACATTGAGTAAAGATTTTACTATTTTAGCTGAACAGCGGACCACTTACTTTAAAACCCCCATACCATGTATTTACTTTACTTATCATCACGTTACGTCCTGATGAATTGTGAAACAAAGGTCTTGAGAACATCTTACAAACATCCTAACATGTTCCTCAATGACTTTCTTGGGATGTTGTGTCGTGGTCCCCTGGAGGTTTTTGTCTAGTTCCAGCGATGTCCCCAAGGACGTTCTTAGGACGTTCTTGGAATGTTGTCATGGTCCCCTGGAGGTTTTATCTAGTTTCCGGTTTGTTCCAAGGATTTTCCCCAGGACGTTTTTAGCACATTCCTGGGATGTTGTGTCATGGTCCCCTGGAGGTTTTGTCTAGTTCCCGGTTTGTTTCAAGGATGTCCCCCAGGATGTTTTTAGCACATTCCTGGGATGTTGTGTCATGGTCCCCTGAAGGTTTTTGTCTAGCTCAAATGTTGTCACATGTAGTTTCATGCTATCACATGTTAGTTTTGCCTCCCCATTATTGTCACATTTACTCAAATGATGTCAAGTGTAGTTTAATGGTGTCACGTTGACATTTTGCTTCCCAAGTTGTCACATTTATTTCACAAATGTTTTGTTTTTTTACATGTCACATGAACCTCATGTGATCATGTGACGTGTTTTTTCTGTAAGGGACACACACACCTCGTTCTCTCTACATTATGCATGTACAGAAGATGAAGTCATTTAATAAAAGTTTGATTATCTCTCTGTCGACTCGTTAGTGTTTATTAAGGCTAATTTGATGTGATGATACGATGCCACTGAGCTGGTAATGTAACGTGACAGCGGGGTTCAGTTGTGTGCTCCCCGACCATGGTTATTCATCATCGCCAATCACCTCGAAGTCTGACTGGAGAGGGACCACCCATCCCTGGCGACTCCGCGTCTCCAAGACACATCGACTCTGGACTAATATAGCAATGCCATCCAAGTTAATTAGTCTCCCTCACCTTGAGAGACAGTCATTCCTCCTCCTTCCTGTAGTTTGTGAAATAATCTCCTTTTAAACCCCCTGTTTTGTCTTTTTTCCCATCTTGTTATTCACCAACTTGACAGTCTTGACTGCTTCTCTGCGTAGTAAAACTATCAGTAACTGAGTTTTAACCTACTACCTGTATCTTCATTTAAAACCCCCTCATCTGTTCCTCAACCAGCCCTCTGAAAGGCCCTCACCACCACCACACAGCCTCACGGGGACATGTTTGGAAAATGGAGGTATGTAGGTTTTGTTCATGCTAAATCAATGTAAGTATTCTTACTGGGACACGTCACAGTTGGGCTCTCATTAAAGATCTAACGGTACTAACGAAAGTACGGGACTGCAGCGTTATCAGATATCATTTTAAACTAACTTTTTTTTTTAGATCTGAAATGTAACAGGTGGCTTTCTTTCTTCAGTGAAGACCTTAAAGATCTTCACTGAGCTGAGGCCTGGAGGCTAGTTGATATGGATGGAATGGCCACGTCCGTGTACACCGAAATGCATTTGCTCCTGTGGAACTGATAGTCATTGGAGAAAAAATAAAACCAACCCTTATCTTGTTTATTGAAGGAGGCCATATTTCATTATCAGCCGTTTCTTGCTCTTGGTCCTCAGAGCCAATCTCTGGGATCTCTGGTGCAAGGAACCACTCACCCAGCTGAGGATGGCAGGGGTCGGGGAGAGAGATGGTGGGAGAGAATATATGTGGGTTATTTTGTCTCCCCTGAATTGGCTGGCTGGTTTGGAACCATCTGCTCAGAAAAATGCCTCCTAAAAGAATAAAAAACAATTGCCCATATAGCATTTTGTTTAGACTAAGGTAACATTTCTCTAAAACCATTCGTAACCAGTAGATCTTGTTCTACTGATATGGAACCCACGAGATCTCCCACACATTGCCTCGCATCAAAATTAGGATACATTCTGCAACGAGTCTTTTGTAACACAGATTAATAGCGTTGGCATTTGTGGAAGCCTGATGGACCTCTGTGGCTTGCTACTGGACTAGTGAGGGATTTTTCGTCTCTCGCTCTCCCACCAACGCTCTGAAACGCAAACAACACCATGTCAGAGAGAGGGGGAGGTGGAAAAACACAAGACACATACATTTATCTCAACACACTAGGGCCACGTGCTGTGCTGCCCTTTCAGAAATGCCCTGTAAACGTCAATAAGGAGGAAAGGCGCCATTTTCAGACCAATAAGCAACATAAACCATTGACAGACCAAAGGCATTTCATTCACCACAGAACTCCTACGACTGTATCATTCATAGTGCGATAGATTCTCATACTTTCATTTTCCCAGAACTGTTACCATAGCAATGACTGCGATATGGTTTGGTGTAAATCACACATTCTTGGTGTTTGTGTACTTTGATTAGGCTTATAGTCAGTTATGTTATTGCTGTAGTATTACATTTCTGATACAGTATGTAATGTGATGTGTAATACTCTACAAGCATTTCAAAATGACAGAATATACTGCATATGACTGCCATTACACCTATACAGTGACTTGCGAAAGTATTCACCCCCCTTGGCATTTTTCCTATTTTGTTGCCTTACAACCTGTTATTAAAATAGATTTTTGGGGGGGGGGGGGGGGGGGTTGTACCATTTGATTTACACAACATGCCTACCACTGTGAAGATGCAAATTATTTTTTATTGTGAAACAAACAAGAAATAAGACAAACTGAACTTGAGCGTACATAACTATTCACCCCCCCCCCCCCCCCCCCCAAAAGTCAATAATTTGTAGAGCCACCTTTGTCTCTTGGAGTATATCTCTATTAGCTTGGCACATCCAGCCACTGGGATTTTTGCCCATTCTTTAAGGCAAAACTGCTCCAACTCCTTCAAGTTGGATGGGTTCCGCTGGTGTACAGCAATCTTTAAGTCTTACCACAGATTCTCAATTGGATTGAGGTCTGGGCTGTGACTAGGCCATTCCAAGACATTTAAATGTTTCCCCTTAAACCACTTGAGTTTTGCTTTAGCAGTATGCTTAGGGTCATTGTCCTGCTGGAAGGTGAACCTCCGTCCCAGTCTCAAATCTCAGGAAGACAAACAGGTTTCCCTCAAGAATTTCCCTGTATTTAGTGCCATCCATCATTCCTTCAATTCTGACCAGTTTCCCTGTCCCTGCCGATGAAAAACATCCCCACAGCATGATGCTGCCACCACCATGCTTCACTGTAGGGATGATATTCTCGGGGTGATGAGAGGTGTTGGGTTTGCGACAGACATAGCGTTTTCCTTAATGGCCAAAAAGCTAAATGTTTGTCTCATCTGACCAGAGTACCTTATTCCATATGTTTGGGGAGTCTCCCACATGGCTTTTGGCGAACACCAAATGTGTTTGCTTATTTTTTTCTTTAAGCAATGGCTTTTTTCTGGCCACTCTTCCATAAAGCCCAGCTCTGCGGAGTGTACAACTTTAAAGTCTTCCTATGGACAGATACTCCAATCTCCGCAGTGGAGCCTTGCAGCTCCTTCAGGGTTATTTTTGGTCTCTTTGTTAACTCTCCTATTAATGCCCTCCTGGCCTGGTCGTGAGGTTTGGTGGGTGGCCCTCTCTTGGCAAGTTTGTTGTGGTGCCATATTCCTTCCATTTTTAATAATGGATTTAATGGTGCTCTGTGTAATGTTCAAAGTTTCAGATATTTTTTTATAACCCAACCCTGATCTGTACTTCTCCACAACTTTGTCCCTGACCTGTTTGGAGAGCTCCTTGGCCTTCATGGTGGCGCTTGCTTGATGGTCCCCCTTGCTTAGTGGTGTGCCAGACTCTGGGGCCTTTCAGAACAGGTGTATATATACTGAGATCATGTGACAGATCATGTGACACTTAAAGTCCACCTGTGTGCAATCTAACTAATTATCTGACTTCTGAAGGTAATTATTTGCACCAGATCTAATTTAGGGGCTTCATAGCAAAGGGGGTGAATACATATGCACGCACCATTTTTCCATTTTGTATTTTTTTGTAATTTTTTTCATTTTACTTCAGCAATTTGGACTATTTTTATTATGTACATTACATGAAATCCAAATAAAATCCATGTAATTTACAGGTTGTAATAATACTTTTGCAAGGCACTGTACATACCTCACGTGACCCATGATAAGACTATGCAATTAGCCTGTTTATCTGACTCCATAAAGATAAAATATGCAAGAGAGTATAGTTGAGTTAGTAATAGGCAATCAAGAAAGGATTGTGTATTTAATTACTTTGTAAGATGAATGCTACATTATACAAGGCATAAACTTAAGTTACAAAGCATTAACAAGCATTACAAGGCTTTATTCTAAGCATGATCATGGAGAGAGTGAGAGGTCAAAGCCTGAAAGGCCATGCAACCAAGAGTCCCTGGGGTGGAGAAGGAAAAAAAGTGTATCTCACTGGCACAGGTCAGGAACAAAAGAGAGAAAAAATTAAGCTAAGACCCCTTTATAACATCTGAGTTGTTTGGATTCAAAATCTGAGTTGTTGACCAATAGTATTACTGTAAAGTTAACCTCCAAACAGATATCAGACATATAGGATGTAAAGACAACAGAACCTCTGCATCTCGGAGGTGTGACAAGTGGTTGGCAAGACAACACCGAGAACGCTGAATTCCTAAGACAATAACTAAGACAATTGTTGATAAGAGTTCCTTCAGGGGCTGCAACGGTATCATAAGAACTTAGTATTTATATCCTACTTTTTGAGGGGAGTGGGGGGGGGGGGTCTGAGTAAAAAGAAAAACAGAAGCACACCATGTCCTCTGGGCTTTGCTGGGTGCTCCACTGCATTCTTAAATGACAATAAGCTTTTCTTCCTCTTAGTTGAATGCCAGGCTTCTAAGCCACATGGTCTGTGAATGCCAGTGGGACTATAGACATTGTTGGAACCTAATTTCTATGTGGTCCTTTTGTCAAACTTGAGGTCAAGTTCAATTCAAGGCACGACAGTTGGATAGCCAGGCACTGTAGTAATGGTAGTTATAACGTGTCATTTTTTTTCTGTCTTAATCCACTGGTGCCTCATTGTCCTGATCACTGTCATGTTGGAGGCATCAATGTCACCTTGAAGCTGCATCCTCAAAATGAACTACATCAGCCTCAACATGGATTGTGTAAACCAGAATTTATTCAATAGTATTTGTGTACAGTTGTCGATACTCTAGTCAAGAAATCCTCATACAACATATGGAACTGTCGAGTCCCATGATTAGAACCGGAGCACGACCGGCTTCAGTAGCGCTCTGCTCAGCTGGGAATAAAGTTGGCTGTTCCAAAGATCCAGTGTTGGTCGCCATGGCAACGAGTTATGATGCGGATCCCGATCCATCTTTCTAAACTGTGGTCTGCGCACACCCATGCAGACACACACACAACCTGCCTGCTAATTCCACCTACATCTTTTGCATTGTTGGGTGAGAACACTAATGACAGAATACCTCATATATAGACTATGGGAATTTTGTTGCCCCTTTTTTAATTTATTAGACAAAACTACCTTGAGCGCCACCTATTTTAATTATGTGGAAGAAACGAGTTGAAATAACATACATATCCAATGTCTTCAACTTTCAAAGGAATTTCAAATCAAAGAATGACTCACACGACCTACACTGTGTAGATAGCAATCATGTTCAGTACCAGACATGTTTTTCTACCCTGCTTCAGTTGCTCTGCTCTACCAGTGGAGGGCCGTGTTCTCACCACATCCATGCAACCTATTCAATCCACTACACTGGGGTGTCAAACTCATTCCACGGAGGGCCAAGTGTCTGGTTTTTCCTTCCAATTAAGACCTAGACAACCAGATGAGGGGAGTTCCTTACTAATTAGTGACCTTAATTTGTCAATCAAGTGCAAGGGTGGAGCAAAAACCTGCAGGCACTCGGCCCTGCGTGGAATGAGTTTGACACGTGCACTACACTGATTCATATCTCTCTTTTCTACACACACGGTGTCCTGTTAATGCTATACCTTTGTTCTGTTTGGGTACAACAGTCATGCCTGCCATATCTCACTTGTATGTTTATGAGAGGAAATGAAAATTAATGAATTCAATAGCTGCAAATTAATTCAAATACTGTTGTTTGTATTACATAGAAATGCCCTTTGCACTGTACAGTCACAATTGAACAGCATGTTCTGAAAACCGGTGTTGTTATTATGCTAACGTGACATGCTAGCCTGTGGAAACTCATAAAGCCCCTGTGGGAGTCCTGTGTTCTACAATAGCCTCCCTCTCACAGCACCACCACTAGCTATGGACAAAACACAAAGACAGAAGATTATTACTGTCAATACTATGGAGGCAGAGAAAAGAAAAGATCTCTTGAGTCTGTCAATATTCTGGACTGTAAAACCGGATAATATTTGCATGTGGGACCGTTGTACACTTTAATTTGTTTCATGATAGTGATGAATCCCAATGTAATTCAGTACATATTAATAACAGTAGTATAACAGTAGAGTTATGAATACAAAAAGCCCTCAAATAGGTTCCTAGTAGCCATTACCAGTGAAAGTGCAAGGATCTCCAGGTTGTGATGGTTACACATAAAGCCACACGACATACAGAATATGAAACATCTCTGGGGAGCATCAATGGTCCCTGAAGGTCACTTTACACTGTTTCCATGACAGCCCGTCTGGCTCCCCTTCTGGGAAAGCTTGTTGCTGTTGTGGTTATGTACTGTGATTTAGGGCTCCACACACACACACACGCTGCCTCTCTCTCTGTAGGAGAGAGGCAGAGCTGCATGTTCTGCTCAGAGCAGAGTCTCATTCTCAGTACTCCCCCGGGGACGCAAACACGCACAACATCCGCTGGGCTGGCGCAGAGACAGCGGATCACCTCCAGGGAATAATGTTTGTGCAGTAAGCAAAGTGCCTGAAGTTTTTCTCCCTCACACTCTGTTGACAGCTGTGATAGGACTGTATCAAACAAGTCATGTATACAAGCTTCCAATTCAGGTTCTGTGGTAGAATAACATCCAGCTATCATTGAATCAATCAATTATGGAATCCACCCATCCATCCATTTCCATTGACATGATCAACACTTTATTTTCCAGTTATGAACTCACAGGTGATTGCCAGCAGTGCGGGAGTTCGGTTCTTCTATGCATGTCCATTTCCATGAGCGCTCACTTTTTATTGATTTATTTTACCAGGTGTCTCATTGTGATAAAAAATATATTTTTCAAGAGAGACCTGGCCAAAATAGCAGCACACAAAGCTTCAGACACGTTTACAACATAAACACGAAGCACCACAGTTTAAAAAACATACATTTACACATTGAGCAGCAAGATGGTGTGGTGTGTTGCAACCAAGGGTCAAAACATTGACAGCCCCCCACTTCATTTCCCATCATAGTGTTTACCCTAGCTTTAAACCTGTAATTTCAGGACCTTTTCAAGCTTGTTCCAAGCATAAGTGCCAGATAACTGGAACGCTTTTTCCCCCTAGCTATGTACAGGCCTTATGTTATGTTGGTAACACAATGGGAGGTGAAAATGTACCAGTTGGATGCATTCACGTGCTTTGAACTTGTTGAGCCGATAGGCTAATAGCCAACAAGCTGCGTAAACCATAAATCAAAAGTACAGCTATCATGCTTGTAAACAAATTATATTACATTCCAAAACCGTATGAATAGTTTGCTAAAATAATGTTTTGTTGTTGCATTTAACTGCCCCAAATGCTGTTTTAAAGGTGAGTTTCTTAGTCAGCATGTAGAAAAAGTGGGAGCTCAGGATGATAAATGACTTTCCCACAACAAAAAGTGAAATCTAAGCAAGCCTAAATATCTTATATTAGGTGATAAATCACTTAACATTTGTATTTCTTGTCTTTTCTTTTTTCTTACCAAGTGCAAATTATTTAATTATGATTTAGCTTATTTTTACCTGAAAACCCCTAACCTAAAGTAATTTATCTTATTTCAATATATTTTTCAACATATTTTATCTTAGTGAGATGATTAAGGTTAAATATCTTGGAAAATATAATGAAATAAGATAAATGTGTAGTAATTACCAGTTTGAGGGCCATTGGAGAGGCCATTCAACTGAATTTTCCCCAGTCGTAAGTGGTAAATTCCCACGTCCTGCTTGGTTACGAACGCAGCATCAGTCACAGTCAATAAAACACAGTAATGTGAGCTCACGCGATAGTTGTCATTTGTCTGCTGGACAATGTAGGTACACAGGTAAAATGGGAGCTGTTTCAGTATGACCTTATCAACAAAAACGCAACAATGTCTTAGTCTATGAAGGAAGGCCAGCCCACTCTTGTATAGAGGGTACAGTGATGAGTGAGGGATTTGGAGTTTGTAACAAACCTCATCGCCCAATAGTACACTGTGTCTACTGATGTATGTAATGAGGCCACAGGGGCAGACACGTACAAGATATCACCATAACCAATTACAGGCACGAAGGTAGCGGAAACAAGCCTCTTTCTCGCTTCAAAAGAAAAACTGAACTCATTTAGAAAATAAAAACCCAACTTGGGAGTTAGTATCACAGGGGGATCTAACGAGCCATTGATCCCACTGGGGATGCCCTTCTGACACAGGTTAAATGACGCTCTGAAGGATGGTGGACACAGACCCTGCAAGGGGCAGCAGCGTCTTCTGAGAAGCCTCCACATAGGAGGAACACAGAGGCAAAAACAATACAAAGAAAACATCCATATTGGATATGGAATGAATTATACAAATTCCTCCCTGGAAATACAATCTGACACCACCGTATCGTCCTCATTGAATAGAAGTGATTTCACACCATCAGGGTATGTTGGGCTGATGCTTGGCTCCAGTGCTTTGATGCTCCAGTGGAGCAGCACAACAGTGACATTCAGAGACACACCCGAGCTGAGAGGGTCGCCGCGGTTCCCTGAGCGCAAGCAGCAGGTGAAACATGACTGGAAAGGTCGCTCTCTGGCATAGTCCTGACCCCCCCCCCCCCCCCCCCCCCCAGAGCTACGGCACATCACCAAACCTCACGGAACAACAGCGGTGCCATAGCCAGGGTCATGTTGGATTGTTACTGGGGAGAGATGAAGGAGAACATTACTCTAGTTGTGTAATCAATGTATTTTGCCCAACAGATGAGAGCTCTGTTTGTATTGAACAGTCGTGGTCAAAAGTTTTGAGAATGACACAAATATTAATTTTCACAAATCTGCTGCCTCAGTTTGTATGATGGCAATTTACTTTCACAAATCTGCTGCCTCAGTTTGTATGATGGCAATTTACATATACTCCAGAATGTTATGAAGAGTGATCAGATGAATTGCAATTAATTGCAAAGTCCCTCTTTGCCATGCAAATGAACTGAATCCCCAAAATACATTTCCACTGCATTTCAGCCCTGCCACAAAAGGACCAGCTGACATAATGTCAGTGATTCTCTCGTTAACACAGGTGTGAGTGTCAATGAGGACAAGGCTGGAAATCACTCTGTCATGCTGATTGTGTTCGAATAACATTACTGGAAGCTTCAACTGAGGGTGGTGCTTGGAATCATTGTTCTTTCTCTGTCATCCATGGTTACCTGCAAGGGAACATGTGCTGTCATCATTGATTTGCACAAAAAGGGATTCACATGCAAGGATATTGCTGCCAGTAAGATTGCACCTAAATCAACCATTTATCGGATCATCAAGAACTTCAAGGAGAGCGGTTCAATTGTTGTGAAGAAGGCTTCAGGGCGTCTAAGAAAGTCCAGCAAGCGCCAGGACCGTCTTCTAAAGTTGATTCAGCTGCGGGATCGGGGCACCACCAGTACAGAGCTTGCTTAGGAATGGCAGCAGGCAGGTGTGAGTGCATCTGCACTCACAGTGAGGCAAAGACTTTTGGAGGATGGCCTGGTGTCAAGAAGGGCAGCAAAGAAGCCACTTTTCTCTCCAGGAAAAACATCAGGGACAGACTGATATTCTGCAAAGGTACAGGGATTGGACTGCTGAGGACTGGGGTAAAGTCATTTTCTCTGATGAATCCCCTTTCCGATTGTTTGAGGCATCCAGAAAAAAGCTTGTCCGGAGAAGACATGGTGAGCGCTACCATCAGTCCTGTGTCATGCCAACAGTAAAGCATCCTGAGACCATTCATGTGTGGGGTTGCTTCTCAGCTAAGGGAGTGGGCTCACTCACACTTTTGCTTGAGAACACAGTCATAAATAAAGAATGGTACCAACACATCCCCGAGAGCAACTTCTCCCAACCATCCAGGAACAGTTTGGTGACGAACAATGCCTTTTCCAGCATGATGGAGCACCTTGCCATAAGGCAAAAGTGATAACTAAGTGGCTCGGGGAACAAAACATCAATATTTTGGGTCCATGGCCAGGAAACTCCCCAGACCTTAATCCCATTAAGAACTTGTGGTCAATCCTCAAGAGGCGGGAGGACAAACAAAACCCCACAAATTCTGACAACTCCAAGCATTGATTATGCAAGAATGGGCTGCCATCAGTCAGGATGTGGCCCAGAAGTTGATTGACAGCATGCCAGGGCGGATTGCAGAGGTCTTGAAAAGAAGGATCAACACTGCAAATATTGACTCTTTGCATCAACTTCATGGAATTGCTTATGAAATGCTTGTAATTATACTTCAGTATTCCATGGTAACATCTGACAAAAATATCTAAAGACACTGAGGCAGCAGACTGTAAAAATGAATATTTGTGTCATTCTCAAAACTTTTGGCCGCGACTGTATATCATGGAATCCCTATTGACTGTGAATAGACTTTTCAGTCCAAAGAACAAATCGTGTAGCCCCAGAATTCAGAGGATATTTAGCATTCAAGACATGGCATTCAAGTTATTATAATTCCACACTCGGTTTGTAATGAATAGTCTACTTAGAAAAACAGAAAATTGAATTTATCTATTTCACAAGGCTAAACGTTCCTCACTAAATTAAATAGTGACATTCAGATGGCGCAGATATATATTTTAAATTATAAACCGGGTAGTTTGGGTCCTGAATGCTGATTGTCTGAAAGCCGTGGTATACCAGACATTATACAACGGGTGGGTCTAATCTTGAATGCTGATTGGTTAAAAGTGTATTCCAGCCGGTGTCTATTCCACAAGTTATCACCGGCTAAATCTGTTACGTTAAAATGCCTATTTACTCTGTTCCATCTTACTGTACAATCCATCAGTCCAGGCAGGGAAGTTATGAACTTAATCTACACAATTAAAAGCATCTAGACATTATCTCACATTTCTTTTAGGCTACATTTAGTTTTCTACAGCGGAGATTTGTACAAACCTTGCAGTCTGTCTCTCCGACATTTGCAACATTGTTTCAATATTTAAATTAGATCTTCAACTGTCCAATAGTAATGAACGTGTAGGGGTTGGGAGTGGTGATGAGAGAGAGGTAGGCAGCGTTTCTCAGCCAGTCGGAATCATGAATCAGCTGGCATCATTTTTATGGATATATACAAAGAAATGTAAATTGAAGCTAGTTTGCAGTCTTTCCAGCTTCAGTTTGAAGTTATTGTGTTTGCTGTGTTGTTGGCTAGCTCCTCTGAACAACAGTGTCCTAAAGAGAGAGCACATTTTCTATGCCAGGTGAAATCGTGCCTCATTAGCTCATTGTTATGGATGTATCCAAAGAAATGTCACAGCTTAAACAAATACAGCTACTGTTCTGACTGAAGACTGAACGACTGGGTTGCTTCTCTGGCAACCGAACCAATAGAACGAACGACACGCCGGCTTGGGTAACAATCCTAGATTTGTTTCTGGACTATATCTTGTGGAAGGATGAAATAGTATGAATACATTTATCAAAATAAAGTTTTAAATGAAAATAGGTCAATCATTATTTGAATATGTTTGTAACCCTTTGTATAAAAGTGATAATGTCCTCGCAGCCAGGGTTTGGAGGATATATTGGCACGGTTTTCCTCGACTTCGTCTCGGGCCTAACAATGCCTGTGCTAATATATCCTTCAAACACTGGCCTCTCAAGCATTATCACTTAATTATAAACTGGGTGGTTCGATCCCTGAATGCTGATTAGCTGAAAGCCATGGTATATCAGGGTTCCATCTTTCGGATGGGATGTTAAATGGGTGTCCTGACTCTCTGTGGTCACTAATGATCCCATGGCACTTATCATAAGAGTAGGGGTGTTAACCCTGGTGTCCTGGCTAAATTTCCAATCTGTCCTTCATACCATCACAGTCACCTAATCATCCCCAACTTAGAATTGGCTCATTCATCTCCTCTCCCCTGTAACTGTTCCCCAGGTTGTTGCTGTAAATGAGAATGTGTTCTCAGCCAACTTACCTGGTAAAATAAGGGTTAAATAAATAAAGCTGCCCTGGTCAACTGTAAGTGCTGTTATTGTGAAGTGGAAACGTTCTAGGAGCAACAATGGCTCAACTGCGAAGTGGTAGGCTACACAAGCTCACAGAATGAGACTGCTGAAGCGCATAGTGTGTTAAAACCGTCTGTGCTCGGTTGCAACACTCCCTACTGAGTTCCAAACGGCCTCTGGAAGCAATGTCAGCACCAGAACTGTTCATCCAGCTTCATGAAATCGGTTTCCATGGCCAAGCAACTGCACACAAGCCTGAGATCACCATGCGCAATGCCAAGTGTTGGCTGGAGTGGTGTACAGCTCACTGCCGTTGGACTCTAGAGCAGTAGAAATGCGTTCTCTGGAGTGATGAATCACACTTCACCATCTGACAGACAAATCTGGGTTTGCTGAATGCCCAGAGAATGCTACCTGCCCATATGCATAGTGCCAACTGTAAAGTTTGGAGGAGGAATAATGAGGCCAGCACAGAGCCCTGACTTCAACCCCATCAAACACCTTTGGGAGGAATTGGAACGTCGACTGCGAGCCAGGCCTACTGTATACACCCATCATCAGTGCTCGACCACACTAATGCTTTTGTGGCTGAATGGATGCAAGTCCCTGCTGCAATGTTCCAACATTTAGCGGAAAGCATTCCCAAAAGAGTGGAGGCTGTTATAGCAGCAAAGGGGAGACCAACTCCATATTAATGTCCATGATTTTGGAATGAGATGTTCGACGAGCAGGTCACATACTTTTGGTCATGTAGTGTATCATTTTATTCAACATTCTGGCTTGTAGAGACTACTACGTCTTTTTTAGGGGGTCTTCGGTCAGACTGAACATTTCTGGGGTAACCATGGTAACACTTTGATGTTTAGGCAATGTGACAGGCTATTGACATGTTCTGCACATTCAGTTCAATTTTGACTCCAAAATCACTGCCAATATGAGAGACTGGTGTCATTCCAGCAGCCATCTCCAGATCAGTCATCTTGAATTTTGTTAAATTGTGTTACTGTATTTAAATGTAGTTTGGAAAAATCCCACAGCATCTCAAATGGCACATTTAGCTGCCTAGATCAGGGGAAGACAACCCTGTACCTGGAGTGATGCAGGTACTGCAAGATGTTGTTCCAACTAGGCACCACACCTGACCAACCGAGGTAATTGGTCTAGATGATGATGGCCTTTTAGAGGACATTTCTGGTGCATTGATACTAGAGGGAGAGGGAGAGTAACAGGTAGTTTTAACACTTTTACGGAGCTATTAGTGAGTGAACCAAGGCGATGACATTGTGGTGTGTGTGTGTGTGTGTGTGTGTGTGTGTGTGTGTGTGTGTGTGTGTGTGTGTGTGTGTGTGTGTGTGTGTGTGTGTGTGTGTGTGTGTGTGTGTGTGTACCATCAGGTAGATGAAAGCGGATTAGAGTTCAATGGGCCTTTGTTGTGGTGGGAATTATTCTAAATATTCCTATTAAAGGCAATGTGTTAGGGCAATCTGCCTTGACAATTTCATCTTTCTGCTTTGATCATTGGTTGTTAGTAGGCAAGCAACATAATATATAGGCAAGCTTTACCTTGACTGGATGATGGGCATCAGCTCTTACAAAGATATGTATGAGTGTATTTGAAGTGCTTTGATAAATCAAAGGCTCCCCTCCATACAAAAATAACATTGAAAACACCATTTAGGTGAGTAATCAGGATCAAAAATATTTTGTACATAATGTTGCTGCTACCTTCTCTTATGACCGAAAAGATCTTCTAGATATCAGAACTGGGATTACTCACCTCATATTGGACGAGGAGTTCTTCAATGAGTTGGACGCGAGGGAAATACTACGGACACCCGACCAGGCCCAGATCCCCTGGAAAAGGAAACGTAGGTTTTGCCGAAGAGATGAAGATGCCTTATGAGGATCAGGCGACGAGTGGCTAATCTGCCCTTGCCTTCCGTTCTGCTAGCTAACGTTCAATCACTGGAAAATAAATGGGACGAACTGAAAGCACGTCTATCCTACCAACAGGACATTAAAAACTGTAATATCTTATGTTTCACAAAGTCGTGGCTGAACGACGATATTAAGAACATACAGCTGGCAGGTTATACACTATCGACAGGACAGAACAGCAGCCTCTGGTAAGACACCGGGTGGGGGCCTATGCATATTTGTAAACAATAGCTAGTGCACGATATCCAAGGAAGTCTCAGGGTTTTGCTCACCTGAGGTAGAGTATCTCATGATAAACTGTAGAGCACACTATCTACCTAGAGAATTGTCATCTTTATGTGGTCTAAAAAATTCAAGACCACATTTACTCCACACACAAAGCTCTCCCTTGCCTTCCATTTGGCAAATCTGACCATAACTCTATCCTCCTGATTCCTGCGTACAAGCAAAAATTAAAGCAGGATGCACCAGTGACTTGGTCTATAAAAAAAATGCTCAGATGAAGCAGATGCTAAACTACAGTACAGGACTGTTTTGCTAGAGCATACTGGTATATGTTCCGGGATTATTCCGATGGCATTGAGGAGTACACCACATCAGTCACTAGCTTTATTAATAAGTGCATCGAGAACGTCGTCCCCACAGTGACTGTACGTACATACCCCAACTAGAAGCCATGGATTACAGGCAACATTCGCACTGAGCCAAAGGGCATAGCTGCTGCTTTCAAGGAGCGGGACTCTAACACGGAAGCTTATAAGAAATCCCGCTATGCCCTCCGACGAACCATCAAACAGGCAAAGAGTCAATACAGGACTAAGATCGAATCGTACTACACCGGCTCCGACGCTCGTCGGATGTGGCAGGGCTTGCAAACTATTACAGACTACAAAGGGAAGCACAGCCGAGTGCTGCCCAGTGACACGAGCCTACCAGACAAGCTAAACAACTTCTATGCTTGCTTCGAGGCAAGTAACACTGAAACATGCATGAGAGCATCAGCTGTTCCGGACGACTGTGTGATCACGCTCTCTGCAGCCGATGTGAATAAGACCTTTAAACAGGTCAACAATCACAAGGCCACTGGGCCAGACAGATTACCAGGACGTGTACTCCGAGCATGCGCTGACCAACTGTAGCCACGAAATTCTTGGCTCACATCAACACCATTATCCCAGAAACCCTAGACACACTCCAATTTGCATACCGCACCAACAGATCCACAGACAATGCAATCTCTATTGCTCTCCACACTGCCCTTTCCCACCTGGACAAAAGGAACAACTATGTGAGAATGCTATTCATTGACTACAGTTCAACACCATAGTGCCCTCAAAGCTCATCACTAAGCTACGGACCCTGGGACTAAACACCTCCCTCTGCAACTGGATCCTGGACTTCCTGACGCGCCGCTCCCAGGCGGTAAGGTTAGACAACAACACATCTGCCACGCTGATCCTCAACACGGGGGCCCCTCAGAGGTGCGTGCTCAGTCCCCTCCTGTACTCCCTGTTCACTCATGACTGCACGGCCAGGCACGACTCCAACACCATCATTAAGTTTACTTATGGCACAACAGTGGTAGGGCTGATCACCGACAACGATGAGACAGCCTATAGGGAGGAGGTCAGAGACCTGACCGTGTGGTGCAAGGACAACAGCCTCTCCCTCAACATGATCATGACAAAGGAGATGATTGTGGACTACAGGAAAAGGAGGACCTAGCACGCCCCCATTCTCTTCAACGGGGCTGTAGTGGAGCAAGTTGAGAGCTTCAAGTTCCTTGGCGTCCACATCACCAACAAACTAACATGGTCCAAGTACACCAAGACAGTCGTGAAGAGGGCACGACAAAACCTACTCCACCTCAGGAGACTGAAAAGATTTGGCATGGGTCCTCAGATCCTCAAAAGGTTTTACAGCCGCACCATCGAGAGCATCCTGACGGGTTGCATCACTGACTGATATGGCAACTGCTCGGCCTCCGACCGCAAGGCACTACAGAGGGTAGTGCGTACGGTGCAGTACATCACTGGGGCCAAGCTTCCTGCCATCCAGGACCTCTATACCAGGTGGTGTCAGAGGAAGGCCTAAAAATTGTCAAAGACTCCAGCCACCCTAGTCATAGACTGTTCTATCTGCTACCGCACTGCAAGTGGTACCTGAGGAATTGGGCTTTGGGGGTGACCAGTGAGATATATCTGCTGGAGCGCATGCTACGGGTGGGTGCTGCTATGGTGACCAGTGAGCTGAGATAAGGCGGGGCCTTACCTAGCAGATGACCTTGTAGATGACCTGGAGCCAGTGGGTTTGGCGACGAGTATGAAGCAATGGCCAGCCAACGAGAGCATACAGGTCGCAGTGGTGGGTAATATATGGGGCTTTGGTGACAAAATGGATAGCACTGTAATAAACTGCATCCAATTTGATGAGTAGAGTGTTGGAGGCTATTTTATAGGTGACATCGCCGAAGTCGAGGATCGGTAGGATGGTCAGTTTTACGAGGGTATGTTTGGCAGCGTGAGTGAAGGATGCTTTGTTGCGAAATAGGAAGCCGATTCTAGATTTAATTTTGGATTGGAGATGCTTAATGTGAGTCTGGAAGGAGAGTTTACAGTCTAGCCAGACACCTAGGTATTTGTAGTTGTCCACATATTCTAAGTCAGAACCGTCCAGAGTAGTGATGCTGGATGGGCGGGCAGGTGCAGGCAGTGATCGGTTGAAGAGCATGCACTTAGTTTTACTTGCATTTAAGAGCAGTTGGAGGCCACGGAAGGAGAGTTGAATGGCATTGAAGCGCGTCTGGTGGTTTGTTAGCACAGTGTCCAAAGAAGGGCCAGAAGTATACAGAATGGTGTCGTCTGCGTAGAGGTCGATCAGAGAATCACCAGCAGCGAGAGCGACATCATTGATATATACAGAGAAGAGAGTCGGCCTGAGAATTGAACCCTGTGGCACCCTCATTGAGACTGCAAGAGGTCCAGACAACAGGCCCTTCGATTTGACACACTGAACTCTATCTGAGAAGTAATTGGTGAACCAGGCGAGGCAATCATTTGAGACACCAAGGCTGTTGAGTTTGCCAATAAGAATGTGGTGATTGACAGAGTTGAAAGCGTTGGCCAGGTCGATGAATACGGCTACGCAGTAATGTCTCTTAACGATGGCGGTTATGATATTGTTTATGACCTTGAGCGTGGCTGAGGTGCACCCATGACCAGCTCTGAAACCAGATTGCATAGCGGAGAAGGTACGGTGGGATTCAAAATGGTCGGTAATCTGTTTGTTGACTTGGCTTTCGAAGACCTTAGAAAAAGCAGGGTAGGATAGATATAGGTCTGTAGCAATTTGGGTCTAGAGTGTTTCCCCCTTTGAAGTTGGGATGACCGCGGAAGCTTTCCAATCTTTGGGGTTCTCAGACGATATGAAAGAAAGGTTGAACAGGCTAGTAATAGGGGTTACAGCAATTTCGGCAGATAATTTTAGAAATAGAGGGTCCAGGTTTTGCAATTCTTTAAGAACATCAGCTGTCTGGATTTGGGTGAAGGAGAAATGGGGGAGGCTTGGGAGAGTTGCTGTGGGGAGTGCAGAGCTGTTGACCGGGGTAGGGGTAGCCAGGTGGAAAGCATGGCCAGCCGTAGAAAAATGCTTATTGAAATTCTCAATTATAGTGGATTTATCGGTGGTGACAGTGTTTCCTAGCCTCAGTGCAGTGGGCAGCTGGGAGGAGGTGCTCTTATTCTCCAGGGACTTTACAGTGTCCCAGAACTTGTTGAGTTGGTACTACAGGATGCAAATTTCTGCTTGAAAAAGCTAGCCTTAGCTTTCCTAACTGTCTGTGTATATTTGTTCCTGACTTCCCTGAAAAGTTGCATATCACGGGGGCTATTCGATGCTAATGCAGTACGCCACAGGATGTGTTTGTGCTGGTCAATGGCAGTCAGGTCTGGAGAGAACCAAGGGCTATATCTGTTTCTGGTGCTAAATGTTTTGAAAGGGGCTTGCTTATTTAAGATGGTGAGGAAGGCACTTTTAAAGAATGACCAGGCATCCTCTACTGACGAGATGAGGTCAATATCTTTCCAGGATACCCGGGCCAGGTCGATTAGGATGGCCTGCTCTCTGAAGTCTTTTAGGGAGCTTTTGATAGTGATGAGGGGTGGTCGCTTGACCGCAGACCCGTTACGGATGCAGGCAATGAGGCGGTGATCTCTGAGATCTTGGTTGAAAACAGCAGAGGTGTATTTGGAGGGCAAGTTGGTTAGGATGATATCTATGAGGGTGCCCGTGTTTATGGATTTGGGTTGTACCTGGTGGGTTCATTGATAAATTGTGAGAGATTGAGGGCATCAAGCTTAGATTATAGGATGGCCGGGGTATTAAGCATGTCCCAGTTTAGGTCACCTAGCAGCACTAGCTTTGAAGATAGATGGGGGGAAATCAGTTCACATATGGTGTCCAGAGCACAGCTGGGGGCAGAGGGTGGTCTATAGCAAGCGGCAACGGTGAGAGACTTGTTTCAAGAAAGGTGGATTTTTAAAAGTAGAAGCTCAAATTGTTTGGGTACAGACCTGGATAGTAAGACAGAACTCTGCAGGCTATCTCTGCAGTAGATTGCAACTCCGCCCCCTTTGGCAGTTCTATCTTGTTATAGTTAGGGATGGAAATTTCAGGGGTTTTGGTGGTCTTCCTGAGCCAGGATTCAGACACGGCTAGTACATCCGGGTCGGCAGAGTGTGCTAGGACAGTGAATAAAACAAACTTAGGGAGGAGGCTTCTAATGTTAACATGCATGAAATCAAGGCTTTTGCGGTTATAGAAGTCAGCAAATGATAGTGCCTGGAGGATGGGAGTGGAGCTAGGCACTGCAGGGCCTGGATTAACCTCCACATCACCAGAGGAACAGAGGAGGAGTAGGATAAGGGTACAGCTAAAGGCTAAAATAACTGGTTGTCTAGTACGTTCAGATCAGAGAGTTAAAGGAGCAGATTTCTAGGCACGGTAGAATAGATTCAAGGCATAATGTACAGATAAAGGTATGGTAGGATGTGTATACAGTGAGGGTAAACCTGTGCATAGCGTGACGGTGAAAGAGATATTGTCCCTAGAAGTATCATTTAAAACCAAGTGATGTCACCGCATGTGTGGTAGGTGGAACTAAAGTGTTAAATAAGGCGTATTGAGCAGGGCTAGAGGCTCTACAGTGAAATAAGGCAATAAATACTATCCAAAACAGCAATGGACAAGGCATATTGACGTTAGCGAGAGGCATGCGTAGCCAAGTGATCATAGGAGTCCAGTGAGTGGCTTCAGGCAGCTTGCGGGCCGGGGCTAGCAAGCTAACAGATGAGCCTTGGAGGGACGTCGTGACGGAAGAAAGTCTGTTGTGGCCCCCTCTTGCTATTACATTGGCAGACGGATCAGCAGGGCTCCGTGTGGTAAACGGAGCCCTGCTGAATGAGATTTCAGCAGGAAAATACATTCGATTTGCTCTGGTTTGAGTCGCGCTGTGCAGACTGGCGAGAGATGTCCGTGCTAGGAGGTGGCTGATGACCTCTAGCAGTGGCTAGCTGACTACTAGCTAGTAGCTAGTTAGCTGGCTAGCATCTGTTGGGGTTCCGGTTCATACAACGGATCAGCAGGGCTTCTTATGGTGGGTATAGTGGCCAAAGAATTTGTCCGATGGGCCTCTTAAGCTAACAGTCCGATGTACTTTAGACAGCTAGCGGGCCGTGGCTAACTAATAGCCAGTTAGCTGGTAGCCAGTTAGCTGGCTAGCTTTTGATGAGTTGATGAGTTCTTAAGTATAAAAATAGCAGATCCGTACCACATTGGGTGAGGCGGGTTTCAGAAGAGCATATCCAGTCCGTAGATAGAAAGTGATATTAAAATATGAAATATATATACGAAAAAAACAAAACAAGGGAAAACGATGTTTACAAGGGACAGCAAGGGACAAGACAAAAACACACGTCCGACTGCTACGCCATCTTGGTATCCGATTTACTGCTGCTCTTTAATTATTTGTTATTCTTATCTCTTACTTTTTTTTTCTTAAAACTGCATTGTTGGTTAAGCAAGCATTTCACTGTAAGGTCTACCTACACCTGTTGTATTCGGCGCATGTGACAAATAGATTTTGATTTGATTTGACGTAGACGATATAACGCGGCATACACGATATAACGGTACGTATTTTTCCGTCCTCATTCAAACTTTCTATATTAAATCATAGTTTCAGAACTAGCATCACTTGTTATAATCTAGCTATCACGCTCTCCTTTCTGTTTTGAATGCTTTACAAACAAACATCTCATTTACAGAACCACTCTGCACTCCAAAGAGAAACGGAAAACCAATCAGCAATAGACAGTAACTGTAGTTTTGCTTGTCCTTTTTATATACAAGGAGATGTCTTGCGTGAAATAAACATACTTTTTCTGTTGGTGTGCGTCAGAGCAATCTAAAAAACACTCCTAATGTTCCCTAATTAAAACGGCATAATTGAGAGCGGAAAATAAATAATATCATAGTTGCACTCAACACGGTCCTTCTTTCCCAACTGGAGTAACTGATGTATGAAAAATACAATATTCTTACTCTAATTAACATATCTTGGGAACAGAAAACAAAAGGCTTGATTTTACAGTCATTGTCCCTACAGAATAATGACTCCAATATAGAACGGCAACGTCTTGAGAAAAACATCACGACTACTGATGGAGTTATAGACCGTATAATATTTGGGCCAAACTGTACTGTAGGTAGTCATGATGAAAGACACCATGATACGTTTTCACTAACTCCTTATAGTAGGTACTAAGTGTACAGTTGACTAAGGTGCAACTCCACAGAGAAACCATTGCTTCGTTGAACACACTCCTTCGATGACTGCAGCTGAGATATCCTCTCTGGCCTGCGAACTGTTCACTTCATAGCCCGTATAGAATGGCCATTCTGCTCTGTCATAAAAGAAGGACTTGAAAGGGATATATGCACTTGCCACTCGCACAGACAATCATGTACCAGGAGAAAATGGACTTGGCAGTAACAGGATATGAGGCAATGGGATCTAAGGACTTGACACTCGCTCAGCTTAGGGGATCAGGTAGGTTCTCTCAGCCCAAGGAGTGTTCTCCCACAATGCCATTGTGCTGCGGTGCACAGCTGGGAGGCGAGGATAGCGAGTGCGTCCGTCTGATCGTGTGACTTGGCCCAGTGTGCCCCCAAGTCACATTAATCTCTGGGTTTTTAGCTATAGGTTTCAGTGGGGAGCTTGACTGTGGGGTATACAGTACCCAGATCCCCTGGGGGCTCTGCAGCAGGAAGGAACAGACGCCTACATGGTTTTTACTTGGTGGTGTACAGTTTTGAATGGAAGTGACTTTTTCATAGCAGGTTAGCAGAATTAACATAGCAGGTTTGAGAATCAGGTTAAGGTTAGGAAAAAGGTTGGCGTCAGATAAAATGCTTTCTTAACCTGCTACGAAAAGTCACTTCTGGTCGTAGCTGTACTCCATCTCGTCACAACCCTGCAGGAGAGCATTCTGGTGATTAGACAGTGGTGGTTGAGCGGCTCCAGCTGACTGGCTGCAAAGCTGCAATCAGTCGGCCCTCACACTCTGATTTGCCTGCTGTGTGAGAGTTAGAAGGGGAAATGGGATCATGACTCAATGTTTGTTGTGGTTGATGAGGTTCATGAAAACTGTGCCATTAAATGCTATTCTACACCTTGTAAGTATTTGTGAGATGTGAATTAATTCATGAAAAGGACTGTTTGGGTGCTATGACATTTTCAAAAGAATGACTGAAAGCATGCCTTTGAGCATACAGCAATATGTCTTTCACAGCAAAAAGATGATGCATGTTGTACATCTTATCAGCGTCCCTGTTTAAGACCTGAATATTGAAGCATTGTGCCACCCATAGACCTTGTCTGGTCATACGTTGAACTCTGAGAAGGAGAGCGACTATGTGATCTATCTGATTAGAAGCATAACTAAGCAGGTTTAAACCTGCCTCTCTGACTCAGGCAGCTAAAGAATAGTGGATCAAGAAAAGGCACCTTGTGCCCAACGTATAATATACCCAAGATCACATCTACCTTTGTTGTTGTATTTGCGCGAAACTACAAGTCATGTTTAGAGGATACCAAGCCAATCTATAGTAACCTACATGTAACATTTAAAAAT